>NC_140954.1:58994932-59547432 GCF_014529385.1 Adiantum capillus-veneris
ATGAATAGGATTAAGGTCCAGTAGGCAGAAGAGGCTGAAACCTGATCCAGAGCTTGTGCCAGGATTTCAACCCTTGCAGGCTCAGTTGCTTAATGTATCTGCCAAAAGAACTGTTGACTTTTGTCAGGACATATCTGAAGAAAAGTCAATTGGTGAAGATCAATCAGAGAGGTCACCAGGGCAAGAGGATCCCTCACCCTACAAGGCTGTGGTGCCCTCTACAATACTTCTGAAGAAAAATACAAGAAAGAGGAATATAGACTTCTCAGATGATACAGATGTGCTAGAAGGAAGTCCCTGTGCAACTAAATGTAAAGACAAAGAGGATGTGTCTTCTCTAGAAGACCCAGCTGCAACTGCTGAGAGGCTGTTTGATTTTGCAGCATCTTGTGGTGCTGGGGACAAGTTTAATCTAGTTCATTCTATGTTTAATCCAAAGTTTGACATTGAAGACCTGTTAGCTCAGCACAGTAATTTCTTGCAGTCCTACAGAGATAATTTTGAAGTGATGGTGCAGGTAGGAAGGGTTGTTCTGCCTACTATGACTCTTGTGCATTTAAATGACTGTGGTGGAAAGGGACAGGGACTGAAGAAGTATAGGGAATTACCACCTTCTTGCCGACATTCAGCCTGCCCTTTGCATCAAAAAGAATGCAAACTCATTCAGGAAGCCTTTTGCTTTATGATTTACCTGAACAGCCTGTTTGGATTCCTCATGCAGAATCCTGAGGAGGTGTTAGAGGAGCAGGATGCAGCACCAGATGAAGAATGCGAGGAGACAACTCATATGCAAGAAGTCGAGGAGGTTGAAGACATAGTTGACCTTGAGGTTGAGGCAATTGAAGTACAAAGAAGTAAGATGCTCTCTGTGAAAACCACAGAAATCAAACTTCCATTGGATGTCAGTAACTTCACTGAGAAGCATGCTCAGATGATGTTGCCTGCTGTGCCTGACTTCAGGATTGGAGACAGGACCTATATCTTCTTACATGATGTGCAAAGTGTCTTTTATTTAAGGGAGGATTTCTCCCTGGCTATTATTTCCAGAGTCCAAGAGGAGAGGAGTGGATTTGTTTCAGAGGATAGTAGTGATGATGAGGCAATGGAAACATCCAGCAATCCAATGGAATGCCTTCGAAGATGCTTTGAGAAAGCTGAAAAATACAAGGAGACACTACCTGATGAAGCCACCTTCCAAGCAATAAGACAAAGCCTAAGACCATCAACAAGTAACAAAGAAGTGGAGGATTGGTTTAACCATTCAGGTCAGGGGTCAACTACATCTGTAGACCTGTGGCAAGAAAACCTCTTTCTGCAGGATGAGAGCTTCATGGTAACTCTCTCTCTCTCTCTCTCTCTCTCTCTCTCTTTGTGTCACTTCTGACATGGTATGTGCAGTCTTGGATTGCTGACAAGGATGACTTCCTTCGGCGCCGGACAAGAGAGTATCGAGGAAGGGATGCGGCCCTAGCACAGTACCTTTCAAAGCTTTGCGAGTCGCCGATAGTAGTTTTTCACAATTCCATGTCACAAGAGGGTTCAATAGCAACTTACACATTCAAGACACTATCACGCTTCTTGGGTGGACCGGTGCTGCCCAAAAGTGCAGATAAAGTCATTCTTGTGGACAAAGTGTTTGCTAGAGATTGTTTTGGTTACTGCCCAGGCTATACAGGTGGTCGGGCAGCGTATTACTACACCTACACAACAATGGCACTAGCTCTTGGTAGACAAAACCCAGATGAACTTTTAGAGTATGGCAAACATCTCATGATTCGTTACAAGGGTGACGTGCCAAAAAACAAAATTGAACCTTCAAAATCTTGATACACTTCAAGTAGCAATTGTATAAGATCATGTATTACATAAATTTTGTACAATGTCATCCACTCAGAGTATCTTTCTCCACTTGTGATTCACATACACCATTGTCTCTCTCCACCTTCGTTGACTTTCACGAGCTCCGGAGTTGTTGTATGCCATTGATCTTTTAACTTTTTGTTGTTGTAAATGTCTGATGGCTTGTGCTGTTGCTGAATTTGCCAAGAGTTCTTTTGCCTGCATTCAATGAATGATTCTACGATAGAACCATTCAAATATTTCTCTCAAACTGTTAGCCTTGATTCGAGAGCCACCATGTCGTGTGTGCCTGAAATAAGCATTTCTCGCCATGTAATGAGACTTTTCCATCCCTTGGGTATTCCATATTGCCGGGTTCCCATACTTCTGTATAAAATATGGCAAATGATTGAAGATGATGTGCTGGATATGAAAACAGATTAGTTAGAATGTTTTACAGTCACATATTTGCACATAAGAGAGAAAGAAATACATGATAATACCATGTAGTGAGTAATCTGGGTGTCTGTCCATGCTGTCTTGAATGATTTTTTCAGAAGGTTGAGATTTTCCTTGAACTTGTTCATATCACCTTGTGACCAGTCATCTTTGTCGCACATCAAAAATAGGACGTCTATTGACCGCCAAACCTCAGCCTTCGCGTTACGAGTAGTTGGTTCGTGGTCTTTGACTGCAATATGTAGCTTTTTCCAGCTCTGATACTCTACCTTGCTAACATAAGATGTGTTATATATTTTTCCATGTTTTGTTAGCTTTGGATATCTTGTACCTTGGGGCTTAGATAAAAACCTCCATGCCTTCACCCCGCCGATGGATGGTTTGCATGGGACATCCTTCTCAGCAGTTGATCTCTTTTCATCCCGCTGGATTTTCACATTGCCACCATGAAGCCCCATATCTGACAGTACCATTTCTAAGCACTGCAGGGCTACTTGTTGTTCTGTGGAGTTCTTAATGTTCCAAGCAAACCCGATGTATAAGTAGACCAATTTCTCCACAATTCTACAAAGGGCATGCATTGTACAAATGTGGATATTCACAAGTGGTATTTTCAAAACCGGTCGAAAAGCAGGATCCTCAATGTGACGTGTTGGAGCTTTTCTCCACCACTTTGGGTCCATGACCTTTGCAGGCTCCATGCAGAACAAACACGGTGACTTTTCCATTGCACCCATTCCACAATTATACATGCACTTTAATGTTTTGAGGTCACCTGCAAGATGCCACTGAACTTGAAAGTCTCCCCTTCCATCTAGAAGTAGTACCTCTCCCTGGTTAGTCTGTCGATCAATCACCTCCGGAATATTAGTTCGATGGAACACCCAATATAGAATCTCATGATCTTCTTTCTTTACCTGCAACACAAAATAAATGAGACTTAAGTAGATGTGAACATTTGAGCTTACCTGAAAATCTCGCTTACCTCAAACGTACCAAGCCACCATATGTTAGATTCTGATTGAACACTAAAATATAAAGGATCATCACTGGGACACTTTGAGAGGGCTCTATTCATTAAAGTAATAGTAACATGCTCTAGCTTTTTCTCTTTAACAAGCTCACACTCATCCAGTTTTAACACAAAATGTAATACCCCACGTGACTCTTCAAATGTGATGTTGTAAAACTCCACCATTCTCTTCTGTAATATCCGCAGGTCCATAAAAATATTGTTGAACTCATCATATGCCATGTTTGCTCCATGGCCACTGTAAGTTTCTTTAATATGAAAGGGCTGTCCAAGATAGTCTCCCTGTGCCTCGTTAAGCTGAAGCCTCTCTTTCCAAACACTTGAGGCTGATGGTAGAAGTTTGGATTTTATACCCTTCCTAACAAAGATGGATGAGACAGACTTTTGGATAGCCGAATATCCTCTTTTGCTTACACCAAGTGAATCAAGTGTGCCTTGTATCTCTTTTGCAGGCACTGAGTTCTCTGAAATAAAGCGGTCCACTACATTTCGTTGTAGGACCTTAAACTTCTTGTCATGTACTATATCTGCTACCAGGGTTCTACTTATAAGTGGCTTCAACTTCTTTCCTATATTGGCTTTGGGGTCAATGTTTTCCTTGTCAGGATAGATTGAATCTCTACATGAAGACAATGCATAAGTAAATAACAGAAAATTTGCTTCACTAACACTATTTAGGCACATGAAAACAATGCATAACAAGAAAAAACAAAAAGATTACTTAACTAAGACAATGTAGCCAACCAAGAAGCATCACCTTAATGCTCGGATTCTTTTCTTGAGACCTCCTGATGCAACCTGCAATGTTTCAAGATTGCGCAATTTCTTCTTTCGGATACGACCACCCAAGATGGTGTCCTTCATTTGACAACTTCGCACCTTTCCTTTCAGTTCTTGTACCTCTGTTTTATGTTGCAAAATGGTAACCTGATCTGTAGAATGTAAATGTGAAAGGCGAACAATCTCACATTGTTGAGCTTGGAGAATGCTCTTGTAAGTTTCAGCTTCTCTTGTAAGTGATTTACAATAACCCAGAAGGCCCTTTTCTCCATCACCAGCAAAGGTCAATAAGCTTGTAGGATTGAAAAACGGTGGAGACGCATTAGTCATTGGATTCTTAGGGTAGAGAGAGCCTCTCGTCCAGATATCTATGTGTTTAGCTCCTTGAGCTCTGAGCGTGTCTATGGAAGCGGGAGGTATATGTGTGTTTGTTTTACTGCGCTTAATCAATGGTTGGTACTCATTGTCCAAATCAATGTGAAGGTGATATTTGGCTCGTTTCTGGGTAACATTTGTGCCATTTGAGGAGTGCGCCATTAGCCAAATGTGCAGGTTTAATGGAAAGTGAATAATGGCTGCGCCTTCGTCCCTCCATGTTAGCCTCATTCCCTCCATATTGACGAGGTTCATTCAATGCAACTGAAAAGAGGATTATCCCTCAATCACTACGAACGAATGTTCAGAAGAGTAAGGAATCTACTTAAAGTACACTTTTTGAACTTTTACTATGAAAGACCCAGCTCTTTTATTTGCCATTTTTTCTAGAGAGAGAGTGCAAAAAATACATTTTCTTAGAAGGCCCTCCAAATGACCTCCGATATTTCCTAATGGCATGGTGTAGCTAGAACTGCTCTCAATCAAAAAATATCTTATATAAGAAACCATCACCGTTGTCGATCGAAAGCAGTTCTAGAGATTTAGAAGATTGTTGAGACAAACAGAGCTTGAGATTGCCAGAGTTTGAGGAGGATTTTGGGACAACCAGAGCTTGAGGTAAAATTTTCAACTTGTATTGCTCTTTTCTAACTTGTTTTTGTGTGTTGTGCTAGACTCATGTGGTGCAGATGTTTTACTCTCACCACAGGGTTGGCTTGCAGGTTAAAGGCGGCGTGTAGCCATCCGGCTCACTCCAGAAGTGTGCAGAAATTAGTCACTTTTCTCGTGCTGTGCAACCACTTGGCTCACTGCAAAGAAGGGTTTTAGGACAGACTTAGATTCTCACTTGTGTGGTGCAGTTGTCTATCTCTCACCACAGGGCTAAGTTTAGGGTTCAATGGTCGACTCATGGTGTGCAATAGGCATGTGGCTACACCTCTCACTCTTGAGTGGCCTATAGGTTGATCAACTTTAGATCAACTCAAATTATCATTTGTTTCATGTACACACAAGAGTTTCTATTCGTCAAACAGAGAGTGGAGATATGCATAGTTTATTGCCTCTTCATCTTTGTGTGACGCATTGGTTACTCTTGTGTTTTGAACTCCAAAGACACGTTAGCCATCCGGCTCACTCTAGAAGTGTGTAGAAATTAGTCACTTTTCTTGTGCTGTGCAACCACTTGGCTCACTGCAAAGAAGGGTTTTAGGACAGACTTGGATTCTCACTTGTGTCGTGCAGTTGTCTATCTCTCACCACAGGGCTAAGTTTAGGGTTCAATGATCGACTCGTGGTGTGCAGTAGGCATGATGCTACACCTATCACTCTTGAGTGGCAATAGGTTTCTCACTATTCGTCAAAACGGAGAGTGGAGAGATGCATAGTTTATTGCCTTTTCATCATTGTGTGACGCACTGGTTACTCTTGTGTTTTGAACTCCAAAGACACGTCATTGTTCATCACTAGATGACTTGGTGTTGAGCTGGATGTAAATACATATGATATTTGGCCTGCATCTGATATTGTTAAGTTGTCCATTGATGTTTGTGTTGTGAGTTCCACACCCTTCATCAGGGATTGGTTTAAGTCACATCATTGTTCTTACTACATAGAAATATGAGAGATACGTTTGTCTACCTAAAAGTGAAGAGATGCATATATATATATATATATATATATATATATATATATATATATATATATATGCCCTCTTCATCTTAGCATGACACGCCTTGTATTTTTTGATATGTAGATACACCACTTATTAGTAGATTAATTGGTGTTGTCTTGGATGTAAATGGTACGATGTTTGACCACAATATGAGATTTTTAAATTATCCGCCGCTGATGGTTGTGTTGTGCATTTCACACACTTCATCAAGGATTAATTTTATTAAACTATCAATCAACATTACAACAATATCCAAGACTTGTGTTGACTGTACCTCACACCAGCGAGGTTGTTCATATTCACGCTCCGATCGTTTACGTGTATTATGTAGCACACATAATAGGGTCCATTTCTTGTGATGAGTGTACCTCACACTCCTGGCCTATTCACCTCTCTCCATTTCTCCCTTTGTGTATTCTCCTCTCTATTGTACAATGTATGTATTGCAATCATAATATATCACCGTTTGCTACTATGAATTAAGTCAAACTGTGTATTAAATTTGGATTAACAAACATGACACAAATTGATAGTTTTTCTTCTTCTCTGAGAACATTTATGTTATAAAATTATATCTTGCAGATATGGCAGATATTAAGATGGAAAAACATCACCAAAAATCTGTCTTTGAAGTGATAATATGTCACTTTCATCACATGTCCGAGCTTGAGCTTTGTCGTTGCCTAAATCCCTCGGCTCCGGAACAGTATTACCAATTCATAGAGGCTTTATTAAAGTGTGTCTTTGAGCAGCTTCAGCACACATTTATATCCCATAATGCATTTGACATATCTTTAATGACATCAGGTTCATTACTGAACATGGTCAAGTAGTCTATTGGACAAATTGCAAAAAAAATTTCACGATCTAAAAACCCTAAAATAATTACTTTTCCATGGGTAGCTACTTGTATACAACTTGTGCAACAATTGTATACTAAGTTCAAGATCAAGGGAAAGCTGGAAAGAGTAGCAAAGCACACAAGAGTGTAAGTCAGATCTTCTGATGCTACTGCAAAACCAGAGACTATGGTTAGAGTAGAGACTCTAACTAGTGCCACTCTTGCACTCGATCAATCTCAGCTCCCCCCTGTGGTATATCTTTTGCCAGAAACTGCAGTCTTCAATATACAGGCTCCGCAGCTAGGAGAAGGGGGATGGGCAAATGTGAAACGTGTAGATGTCACACACCCTACCTTTAAAGATCCAATATATGCAGCAAAAATATTCAAAATCCACTTGCGTGGACCCATAGTGGATCAGCAAGTCAAGGATGAGGCCACGGATTTGGACATCGCTCATTGCAACATCATTTATCCACTTGCCATGGTCCGCCCTATAGAGCGTCCAATGCTCATTTCACGTTTTTGGAATGGTGGCCATGTAGAGAAGTGGATAAGAGAGTGCACTGCAGATGGTAGTCAACCTGCCCTTTGCAATTATGTAACCACAAAGGGAACAATAGAGTTGTTCCAACATAACATTTTGCAGATAATAAACGCTCTTCTTTAGAACCTTGAACTATCTACATGTGCACGACTATCTCCACAATGACCTTCACTCCTGCAACATGATGCTTCACTTTGGACAGAAGGGGTCTATGCAAGCATTGTGGGGGGTCATGCACAAATACTCCCACAACGGCATGCTTTCCTCCTCTCTGCAACTTACAAATAGAAACTAGAAAGCAGAGTGAGAGAGATTTTCCATGGGCTGCCCCAGAATGCATATCTACTAATCCCCCTCCCTGGAATAAAGCCATGGATATTTACTCCATGTGCTATACTTGTAAATGACTCTTGAAGTGCATGGAAGTGCCACAAGAGCAAAACAAAAGGGATTTTTTAGGCAATGTACTTACCCACCTTGAGAATGGCAAGCAAAACAATCCCTTATCTTGACCTAACACCTTTGATCTTTCCCTATGTCTAAACGGTGCCCATAGAGTGGGCTATGACATTGTTACGATTTCTGGTCTACTACCAAGTGATGATTGAAGTGCTGAATTATTTATGATCCTCTTTAGTTGCACTTTTAAATTATATAATTGATCAAATTATCTTGTCTCTTTCTAACAACATGGTAATAAATATTATATCTCTTTATTGCTGCAAGATTAAGATATCTTGTTTAACTTTACAACAAATATTTCTCATGATGACATGTCTGCTTGATTGACAGATATGGAAGAAGAACTTAACCACACCGAAGCACATGCCATCTACAACTAGGAGAGAGAGCGTTATGGTCAGGAGAAAGATCCCAAAGCTATTGCACAGATCAAAGAGGATGAGTCCAAGTTGCAAGGCGAACCTCTCAGTCTTAAGGAGTGCAAGAAACTATGTCCAAGCCACTTTGTACATCAACATTTATTTTGAATCAGTGGAAATGCCAAGGAATCGGCGCCTGTAAAGCTATTAGATTTGCAGCACAAAGTACTCGCACAAGTGTTGCTACAAAGATTCATACGCCGAGAGAGAGTTATGCCAAACAACAATCAAATGGCACTCTACTTTATACAGCAATGTTATGTTCACGACATCCTTGGGAGATGCGTGGATTGGTCAGACCGCCCCAAGAACTCTGGCATTTGGCATGGTTGAATTGCAGAGAAAGTGGCTGCAAGTCATGCCAATAATCCAATGCCTCCACACAAATGTCCCATAGTTCTACTTCTCAAAGAATCAGACACACTCATTGTGTTGGCAAGCCAAGGGCAAGATCTTGCAAATCAAGGAGAGACACCTGATATTTTTCACACAAAATCCTTGAGCTTGAGATAGAGCTATTAGAGACCCAAGCCGAGACCCAAGCCAAGCTGCAACATTATGCATAACTCTACGGTCCATTTCCAGATCAGGCTGGTTCTTTGTAGCAAGGGCCTCTAGGCCCATCTCTTATGCCTGAAAATGCTGAGTTTGACATAGACAAACTACTCAATGAGCTGACTCAATCTTTGGTTTGAGCACTTTGCTCACTTTACCCTTGTCTATTTGGGCAAAGGGCTACAATTTTTTGTAATCACAGCTCGTCATTTATCCCCTCAACTGGCCATTTTTGTATTCTCGATCGGCAAAAATTGTATTGTATTGTATCTAATTGTAATTATGACTCTTATTGCAAAAGTAACTTGAGAGAGAGAGAGAGAGAGAGAGAGAGAGAGAGAGAGAGAGAGAGAGAGAGAGAGAGAGGTGAACATGTTGTAGTGTTATAATTTTCACACTCACAGCGAGCAAAACTTATAGACCTTACGTCATACATCTTCGTGTCCATCAAACACACCAACCATATCATCTATTTCATCCATATTAGAGCATTCTGAAGCCATCTCCCATTCCATATCATCGTCATCGTCTACTTTCGCAACTATAGCTTCATGGGTTTGGAAAATACCATATGTTTTTGTGCTACTGTTGTCGCAATGTTCACTGGCTTGTGAATGAGTCTCATGTTGCAGAAAACATAAACCAAATCAACAACATGTTGAGCATGAAGCCGGTTTTGTTCATTGGTTTGGAAAATACCATATGTTTTTGTGCTACTGTTGTCGCAATGTTCACTGGCTTGTGAATGAGTCTCATGTTGCAGAAAACATAAACCAAATCAACAACATGTTGAGCATGAAGCCGGTTTTGTTTCTTAATATGCATAAAGTCAAAAGCCGACCAGCTCCTCTCATAGCTTCCACTTGATGTTGCAATAGATAGAACCCTGACAACAATGTGTTGCAGCTCCACTTTCTCCCCACCATACTCCTTCCACCATAGAGGCACACTTGTGTGATGGATCCTGGAACATGCCACTTCTATTAGCATAATCAACTCGCTGATGAAAAGAAGTCTTCCCATCCTCTTGTCCTAATAGTTGCAAGAACACTGTTTTGAAGTCACTCATGACTTCTTAATTGGCTGATTTTTGGTGCATTTCAAATTTAGGATCTTACACAAATGCAACACCATGCAACAGCATATGCAATTGCACTCATCGCTTGTTGGCAGCTATCATCATGGAAGCTTTGTCCTTTGCACCAAAACCAGCATGCTCTCTTACTTTGCACAATGCCTCTGACATATACCAATAGACTCAACCAAAGACAAAAGAGCCTTTGTCAACTATTTGTAAAAGATCTAAAAATGGTTTGGCCAAGGTGACAATTCTCTCTACATTGCGCCAAAAAACTTGCGAGTTCACAAGCTGTACATATCTTGCAACTGCCTCTTGGTAGCTAGGATACTTGCTGAGCCATGCATCACAGCATCTATTAGCTATTGTTTCATTCAATGCAGGCTTCACTTCTTGCAAGGTGGAAAGAACATATTATGCGGTTGCAAACCTTGTCGCACAGAATATCTGCAAAGTTTTGTTGGGTGATTTTAATAAAAAAAAGCATACAAAAATTGATGCTCTCTAATAAATTTCACCATATGATTAGCATCTAGCAGTGTTTGCTTTATGACGATCATTTTTCCAATATCTTTTAATAGAAAATCAAGAGTATACGTGACACATGGCACCCAAGTAATTTTTGGGTACTTAACTTGGATAGCCCTTCCTGCAGCCTTGTAATTGGATGCATTATCTGTGACAATTGCAGTTACATTCTTTGGTCCACCTGCCTTTGCTATAGCGTGCTCATATATCCTTGCTAGATAATCAGTGGTCTTCTCTTTTAAAGAGGTGTCAATGGCTTCCACAAACATAGACCCTCTAGGATTGATAAGCATCACATTGATGAGTGGCTTCTTCTAATAGTTGGTCCATCCATCCAACACTATAGTGCAACCATATGCAGGAACAAAGTCCACCACTGTGCGCTTGAGGATGGCTTCACTACTGTCTTTTACTTTATCTAGATACTCTGTGCGCATCTTATTATAATAAGGAAACACAAACCCCTTCTTGACCGTGCTCAAGCATCTTGAAATACGGGGTTGTGCATAGCATTGAATGGTATACCTCACACTCTGTTTTGTGATGTTTCCATACCCTAGCCGGGTGTTGCTCTCTTCGGATTGATGCTTTTGTCAGATTAGCATATGCTATGACTACCTCCTTACATTTGGCGTTGTTGCTCGAGAGCGGTTGCCTAAGCTAGAGGAGTAGATGATGCTTTGATAAGAGTAATTTCACTACTAATTTCATCGGTTTTGAGTGTGTGTAGCTCAATTTTAGTTTAATTTTGATTGTGTGTGCAAGTAATTGGAAGCTAATTTTTGAGTTATGAATACCCCAAACCCCCTAATTTCATCGCAATTCCACTAATTTCATGCTGACCATTACTAATTTTGCTTCATTTTCATGCTAATTTTGACTAAGTCCATGCTAATTTCATGCTAACAATCACTAATTTTTACTAACATTTGACTAATTTTACTAACCTAACTGCTAACATTTGATGTGTAATGTATGTTTAATCCCCTTATAAGAGGTTGAATCATCACTCTAATCAAGTTAATGGTGCTAACATGTTCTTAATTTGATGATTTGAGTGTTTGATTTTTGACATACATTGGCCAATTTTGGAGCCAATTTGGTTGCAATGGTGGATCTTTACATGGAGAAAAAGAATAGCTTAGAGTGTGATTACAATGTAAGTGCACTCATTTGCTCATTTCATTTATTGATTGATTAATGTGGTTCATAATGTGCTAATCACTAGCTACAATTAGGTGTGAAAATCAATTTTTTGATCTGCACTTTGCACCTAATTTGATTCACTTGGGATGAAATTAATGTTAAATTTTGAATAATGAACCTTGTGTGTAACAAGATAATGCTTAATTCTCATCAAGAATTCATGTGTGTGTAAAGATCAATGTGCGTGTAGTGCACCAAAAAGGAAAAAAACTGCCATAAAATTCAAGTATGTGTGCATGCATATAAATTGAGCAAATTGATGATATGTGAATGTGAAATCATGTAATTGATGTGTTAATTAGGCAATTGCAATCATTGGATATGTCTAATTGCCAAAAAATTGATCAAAATTTAAGTGTGTGTGTCCTATTAAAGACCACTTGATTCAATGATTGATATGTCAATTGGGACACTTCTTTTTGATTGTAGAATGTGCATCAAATGTGGCATTAGGGATATACCCAATCGCATTTTCAATCGAGCCATTTTGTGCTTAATTTTGGAAGTGTGTGCATTGCTTGATTAGGTGAATTAGGGATGCATGCATTTGTTTATGCTTGATCAAGTATGCAATTTGGGCATTAAAATATGAAATTGATGTATTTGTTGCATAAAAATTTGGTCTATATTTGGGTGTGTATGCCAATCAATGGCATGTGCAATCCAATGTGTGAACGAATAATTGGTATTTTCTAATCAATTATGATGATGAGTTGGCCAAATATTTGATGTGTGTGTCACAAGATTGGCTCAAAGATTGAGATAGATTGCTCGATTGAGTCTCAATTGTGAAGATTTTTGCCATGTTAATGATTGATCAATGAGATGAACATGGCCCCCAAAAACTCAAAAACATTGATGTATGTGTAATTGTAATTGAAATTCACTCATGGAAAGTCGTGCAAACTAGAATGATAAGTCCAATTGGGGACATTGTGATCAAGATGGACAAAATGTTGTGTGTGATTTACTAAATGACTTGAAGGGAAACCCCAAAGGCTCAATGGAGATCAAAATCCTTTTATGTAATTGATTGAGTTCAAAATCGCTTTTGGTATCAATTTTTGGATTCAAAGGAAATTTTCAAAGGAAATTTTTGGAATTTTCAACTAAGTGTGAAAAAGAATATGAGATGAGATTGGAATTTAATTGATTAAAACATTAAGTATGCCAAAGATCTTGCATTCAAAATCAAATTAAATGGCATTGGGAGCTCAATTTGAGATGATAAGCAACCATATGTGCTTACAAAATTCAAGTGTGTGCACATAGTAAATTGGATATAAGCATACTCATTGAATTTGAATCAATCTTTTGCATGTATGCTATCCGGTGGAATTTAATTGAGAACTTTTGATAATTTTTTTTGTGAAGTATGCTTGTATGTGAGGTATGTACATTGAGAGTTTGGCTTGAAATGGGTTGAGAAATGCTTTATGAGGATTGAGAATTGAAGAATTATAACAAGCTACACGTACACACACATTTTGTTTTTTCTTTTTGTGTATAAGTTGAGGTTGTCTGTCTCTAAATACAAAACCACAAGGATTGCCAAAAATGAGCACTCACCCTCACACAACTTCACCTTGAGATTTTTTGAAACAAAAAACAAAGAAACAAGCTTGGCGTGCAATTTGCTTGACATTTTTTGGCCCATCCTTGTGCTGCCTACATTTGGGAAGAGAAAAAAAAAAGCACAACACACATAAATTGCACTGATTACATACTGCCATGTTGTTGCTTTTGTATGCATGCGCTATCACACCTACAATGTACACATGGATCTTCTTGCCTTGCCCATTGAAAACTCACCACACAGTCTCTGTCTCTCTCTCTCTCTCTCTCTCTCTCACACACACACACACACACACACACACACACCCCCCCGAAGGGGATACTGTTCACTGGTCGATGATTTGCCAAATCAACACACAACACACTTGCATACAAATTTGTGCCGCTGATTCAGATCAAACCACCACCCATAACATCCCGCCAAGTAAACTCCCTCTGTCAATATCACCCATTGGTCCTATTAGGAAATATGACGTAGCTAAGTAGATAATTGAGTAGATTAGTTAATGGAGAGAGATAATTTCACACACAAGGGATTGTAGAGTAGAGAGAGAGAGAGAGAGAGAGAGAGAGTATACACGATATATGTGGTTCGCCCAATGTGGGCTACGTCCACGGAAAAGCACCCACTCAATGGCTTTAGTACTTCAAAACACGAAGTAGGTTACAAAGGGATTATACCCTTAATAGAGCTCCCACCTTGCTTCACTCTCACCACCTCACACCCACCTTGTTGCATCAAATTCACACTATGAAACGTGTGTAGAAATGGCCTCCTTTTATAGGCCAAAAGGGATGCCCTCTCTCATGAGAGACAACCATGTGTAGCTGCCCTTGTGTAGATAAGTTCAAATCGGACCCTCCAATCCGCCCATGTGTGGCCGCCCTTGAGAAGACAAGTCCTCCTTTGAAATCGGCCACCGGCCATTGACTTCTGACCATCGGCCACCGACCACTAGCCATTGACTACCGGCCACTGACCAACCGGCCAAACGACCAGCCGGTTTTTGACCACTTTCCGACCACCATCCGGCTATAATATTCCGGTGCGAGACTAGGCATAAAAATTTTGGTTTCCAGCGAGTGATTTTGTTTTCTGGCGAGTTATTTTTCTTCACGTACAATGGCTTCTCCTCATAATGGGGGCCTTACAAATGTGCATTTTAACACAACAAATTACAAGGGGTAAATCAGGCTCCATACTTAACAATCTCCCACTTGGAGACTGATATCCAAACCAAACCTGTGACTGCTTTCCATCCTGGCTTCTTATCCTTGAATGCCGATTGAAGATGAGCAAAAGCTCAACTTCTCGTTGTTGACCACCTTTGTAAACATGTCTGTAGGATTTTCACTTGTATGCACCTTTCCTAGCTTTAGCTGTCTCTCTTCCAAAAGAGTGCGTATGAAGTGATATCTCACCTCAATGTGCTTTGTCCTTCAATGAAAGGCTGAGTTCTTTGCAAGATGGATAGCACTTTGGATATCACTATACAAGACACATTTTTCTTGTTTGAATCCAAGCTCTTCTAAGAATCTGTGAAGCCACATAAATTTCTTTGCTTGCCTCCGTCATTGCGACATACTCTGCTTCCGTGGTAGGAAGTGAGACAACTTTCTGCAGCTTTGAAGCCCATCTTATTGCTGTGCCTCCACCCGTGAAGACATAGCCAGTAGTGCTCCTTTGAGTGTCTTTGTCACCTGCCATATCTGCATCAGCATACCCTTGAAGAATGAATATCAGTTCCTCCAAAATACAAAGCATTTGTTGTTGTCCCTTTTAGATACCTAAGTATCCACTTCATAGCTTGCCAATGCTCTTTGCCTGGGTTGTCCATGAACCTACTTACAACTCCCACTGCATGTTCAATATCTGGCCTTGTCCAGACCATAACATACATTAGAAAACCTACCGCTGCAGCATATGGAACTTTAGACATATAGGCTATCTCCTCTTGTGTCTTTGGACACATATCCTTGGTTAGTTTAAAATGACTAGCCAAAGGTGAGAAACTGTTTTTGCATTTTGCATTGCAAACCTTTCTAGTACCTTCTTGATGTAATCCTCTTGAGATAGCTTTATTGTCTTCTTCCTCCTGTCCCTTGATATTTTCATACTAAGTATCCTCTTTACAACACCTAAATCTTTCATTGAAAAAGATTTAGACAACTCCTCTTTTAGGTCTTTGATGTCCTGCATGTTAACACTTGCAATCAGCATGTCATCAACATACAACATTAGGATGATGAACTTCCCATCTCCCAAATTCTCCGTATAGATGTAGTGATCCGAGTTGCATCTTGTGAATCCATGATCCAACATCCATCGATCAAACTTCAAGTATCATTGTCTTGATGCTTTCTTTAAACCATACAAGCTCTTCTTTAATCTGCAAACCATTTTCTCCTCACCTTTTACTTCATACCCCTTTGGTTAAATCATGTAAATTTCCTCCTCTAAGTGACCTTGAGGGAATGCCGTATTTACATCCATTTGCTCAAGATTTAAATCATGAGCAGCCACAAGGCTTAAGACAAGCCTAATTGAGTTCATTTTTACAAGAGGAGAAAATATTTCATTGAAGTCAATACCTTTCTTTTGAGAAAACCCCTTTACCACAAGCCTAGACTTGTACCTTCTCTTCCCATCTTCTTCTTCCTTCACCTTATACACCCATTTGTTCTGCAATGCCCGCTTACCTTTAGGCAACTCAACCAACTCCCATGTTTGGTTGCCATGTAGTGAGTCCATCTCCACTTGCATGCTCTTCGTCCATTCTTCTTTGGATTCATGATGCATAGCTTCTTCGTATGATTCTGGCTCTCCAGAATCTGAGATCAAGAGATGGTTGAAGGAAGAACAAACCTTTCTGGAGGTCTACTTGCTCTTGTGGATCTTCGAGGAATAGGTTGAGGCTCCTCATTTGGTTGATGTTGTTGCACATTGTCACCAGTTGCAGTCCTTGAGTCTTCACCGTCCTTAGCTCCATGTACTCATCACCTGTTTCTTTTCTTTGTTTTCTTTCCAAGTAGTCTTTTGTACATATTTTGTTCCTTAAAAATTACATCCCTACTCCTAAAGATTTTACCATCTTCAGGATTCCATAGGCGATACCCAAAGTCACCTTCTCTATAGCCAATAAAGAAACACTTTTTGGACTTTCCATCTAGCTTTGATCTTAGGCTTCTATATATATGCATGAAAGCCTCACACCCAAACACTTTGAAGAATGCATAATTCACCGGTTTACATGTCCATGCCTCGTCTAGAACTCCCCCATCCAATGCCGTTGAGGGTGATCGATTGATTAAGTACACAGACGTACTTACAGCTTTCTCCCAAAGCTCAAGCGGTAGGCCTACATGTAGCCACATGCTTTGTGCTCGCTCCATGATTGTTTTGTTCATCCTTTCCAAAATCCCATTTTGTTGAGGTGTCCTTGGGGTTGTCCTTTGTCTCCAAATGCCATTGCTAGCACAAAAGCTTTCAAAAGCTTGGCTGCAATATTCGCTTCCATTGTCGGATCTGAGGCATTTAACCTTAGTACCATGGTTTCATTCTCCACAAAGGCTTTCCACCTTTGAAATATGGAAAACACATCGGATTTATTATTCATTACATAAACCCATGTTTTCCTAGTTGCATCATCTATGAATGTTACATAGTACAACGAGCCACCAAGTGATGGTGTACTTGCATGACCCCAAACGTCAGAATGAACCAGTTCGAGTTTTTTATTTTTTCTTTCATTTTTAGAATTTTGAATTTTCACCCTCTTTTGTTTACCATAAACATAATCTTCATAGAACTCTAAGTCCACTTCTTTCAAACCTGGTAGAAGCTTCTTTGTTTGAAGGATTTGCATTCCTTTGGCACTCATATGTCCAAGCCGGTAGTGCCACACCACACTGTCGACTTCTGTAGTTTTTGCACAAGCTGAAGGTTGCGTGCTAGCAGTACACAAGTAAAGTGTACCAACCTTTTCTCCCTTGGCAACCACCAAAGATCCCTTTGAGATCTTCCAATGTTTGTTTTTGAATGCAATGTTGTGACCTTCATCGTCCAATTGTCATGTAAAGATCCAATTTTTGCGAAGAGAAGGAACATGCCTAACATCTTTAAGCTTCCTTTCATTTCCATTAGCAGTTTTGACAGAAACTGCACCTTTGTCAACAATCTCACAAGCTTCATCACCTCCCAAGTATACATACCCAAAATTACCTTTGGTGTAATATTGGAAATGTTGCTTGTGTGGTGTCGCATGGAATGAAGCCCCGGAATCTACTATCCAGGAATTAGACACATGTCTAATGAGAGAATTAGAGCATCTTGCTCTACTTTACGTGCCACATTGGCCTCCGATGTTGGCTTGTTGTCTTGAGACTCCGACTCCTTCTTTTTCTTGGACCAACAATCCTTCTTTACGTGGCCCTTCTTGCCGCAATTTCAACATTCAAGAACTGACTTTGTGCGTGACTTGCTCCGCCTTGAGCGATCACGACCCTTTTAGTTTTTGAACCTCTCCTTAGGCCTTCCTCTTGTTTCCACTGACAGTGCAGCACTTGATGATTCTCTTATGCTTCTCCTTCGCATTTCCTCAATTAGGAGAACACCCACAATAGCATCAAACTTAAGAGTATTTGTACCAGAGATAGAATTACTTACAACCATAACAAGGCTGTCCCAACTATCCGATAGAGATGATAGTATAAGGAGAGCTCGCAATTTGTCATCGAAATTGATTTTCACCGATTGAAGTTGACTTACGTTTGTGTTAAAGTCATATAGGTGTTCTACAACTGAACCATTCTCTGCCATCTTTAGATTGAATAAGCACTTCATGAGAAATACCTTATTGGATGCCGATGGTTTTTCATAGAAGTCATCAAGTGAGTTCATCAAGTTCTCCGCGGTCTTCATCTTTGAAACATTGAAGGCTACCATTGACGCCAAGCTTAACCGTATTGTTCCCAGTGATTTTTGTTCAAGGACAATCCATGATTCATCTGCCATCACTGCGGGCCTCTTTGCCCTCCTAGTGGCAAATAGAGGTCTTTCTGGTAGAGATAGTCTTCAATATGCATCTTCCAATGTTGGTAGTTTTTGCCATTGAACTTCTCAATCTTGAGCTTCCCTTCCTCCGCCATTACTCCCACTCAATTCAAGGAATCCTTTACTTGAGATAATTTAGCTACGAGCAAACCTTGCTCTGATACCAGTTGTTAGGAAATATGACGTACCTAAGTAGATAATTGAGTAGATTACTTAATGGAGAGAGATAATTTTCACACACAAGAGATTAGGAGTAGAGACAGAGAGATAGAGAGTACACACAATATACGTGGTTCACCCGATGTGGGCTACGTCCACGGGAAAGTAGCCACTCAATGGCTTTAGTACTTCAAAACAAAGTAGGTTACAAAGGGATAATACCCTTAATAGAGCTCCCACCTTGCTTCTCTCACCACCTCACAACCACCTTGTTGCATCAGCTTCACACTATGAAATGTATGTAGAAATGGCCTCCTTTCATAGGCCAAAAGGGTTGCCCTCTCTCATGAGAGGCAGCCATGTGTAGCCACCCTTGTGTAGATAAGTCCAAATCGGACCCTCCAATCCGCCCATGTGTGGCCGCCCTTGAAAAGACAAGTCCTCCTTTGAAATTGGCCACCAGCCATTGAATTCGGCCACCGGCCATTGACCATTGACTTCTGACCACCGGCTACCGACCATTGACTACCGGCCACCGGCCAACCGGCCAAATGACTGGCCGATTTTTGACCACTTTTTGACCGCCGTCCGGCCATTATATGCCGGCAAAAAGGAATATTCCGGGAGCGTGAAAATTTTGGTCTCCAACGAGTGATTTTATTTTTCGACGAGTTATTTTTCTTCATGGACGATGGCTTCTCCTCATAATGGGGGCCTTACAAAATGTGCGTTTTTAACATAGAAGATTACAAGGGGTAAATCAGGCTCCATACTTAACAGGTCCCATGCCACTTGTCCATGGCCTCTAAACCCATCTTCCCTCATCCATCTGATCCTCATCTATCGCAGAACCACACTCACACCCTTTACACTCATACACACATAACTTCTTCTTGTGTTTTTGCCGCTCAATGCCCCACATGTTGCCTCATGAATGTGCTGCTTCAATGCCAACTAAAAACGCAAGAATGGCGTGATCTCAATTAACACTCACACTATTGGAGTGGATTTGATGCAAGAAGATTCTGTTGTTGACCTCTCAACCCACTTGCCTCTTGACACTTTGTTTGCTCACCATCCTGGCTCGCCATTCACTCACAAATGCATTCATCAACAAACCCTCTTGAGCCATGCTCCTCTCCTACTCAGATTTTCCTACAAAGGATAGTTTGTCTTGGCCTCTCACATTCGGAGATGACAAAGTGAGAGATTCTTTGACAAAAGAATAAATATTATAATTCATAAGCTATGGTTCACACCGTCATTTGTGAGAAAAGCATGTGTTTGAGTCAATTTAAATTCAAAACAAACCCTTGAGAGAGAGTGAGAACTCACAAATCTGCTTGACCTTTGTATGAAAAATGCAATTTGCAAAATTTTGGTTTTAATGTAGGCTTCAAAGCATCCATTGATGAGAGTAGCATCAATTTTACATGCATCCTCTATGTAATAAATTGAAACTTTTTGAATATATCATGCATTTTTAGTGCTTAGGGTGAAGGCAATTCCTTTTCTTGCACTAATGATTGAGACCTGGGCCAAAGCACAACATTGGATTTTGATTTCTTTGAGAGAGAAAACAATCAATTCCTCATATTGCTTCCTCTATTCTTGATTTGTATGTCATACTTGCAACATGAAAGCAAGAAGGAAAAGCATTGATCGTGTGTGATGATTGTGAGCATTTTTATGTACCTCATTGCACAAATTTTTTGGCTTATGCATTTTTATGGTTTAGTGCTTAGCTTGAGGAAAATTCTCATTGCACTAAAGCAAAAACCCTTGTGATATGCATATGTACTTAAATTGAGAGTTATATCGATGATGCATTCATGCTTGGTCGAGAGTGTGCATTAAAATTTGGGCTTGAAATTATCTGTTCCATTTGTGTGATTGGATTACATGAAAGCTTATTTCAATGCACTAATACTTGAGTTGAGTATTCTTTTTATTACTTATTTTGAATGATTTTTCCCTTGGGTTTTTTCCCTTTGGCATATATGGGTTTTATACCCTAGCATCAGGATTTCAATAATGTTTTTGTGTGTTTTTATCCCTTTGGCATATATGGATATTTTATACCCTAGCATCAGGATTTCAATAATGTTTTTGTGTGTTTTTCTCCCATGGGATTCACTCTATATCTAAAATGGGATGCCACCTACGAGCGGACAACCTTGATAAAACCCCTATATATGACTCATAGTAGGGAATATGCCCCCCCCTTTCTACGCTTATACGCTAATCAATGAACAAAACTATCATACCCCTATCTTACATATAAAATTTTGGTCTCACATGATCTAACTGATTAAAACGTACTAAGGAACCACTTCTATTGTTAACTAGATGTACCCTCAATGTTTCTTAGTTTGATTTTAAATCTATGTGCTCTATAAGCCTACAATCTGGCTACTCGTCCAATTTTGACCCATCCAAAGCTGGTGTAAATCAACTCTTAATCAACCCTTATCTATGATCAGCTTGATGAAAAATTTGATGTGCGACGTGAAAAAACTTCCCCTAAATTCATCCAAGTTCTAGTAGTGACCAATTGTTACAAGTAATCAACTTGGGTTGGGTCCCCCCCCGATCCCCCAATAAATATGAATCCCCCTCCCTTATTTTTAAGCTTGGGAGAAAAATTATTAGGAGCCTACCTCTAACTTATACGCTTATGTAACTTGTAAAACCCCCCCTATCTTACACTTCTATCTTGCACTTACGGGGTGCGGTAATTTTTCCATAGTGAATCCCCCGGGGTTTTTTTTGACTTTCAATAAATGGTTTTTGGAGCTTGTGTTTGCTAACACTTAGCTTCAAGAAGCTTGGCTTGCAAATAAAAGAAATCAAGAGGCCTTTACACAAAGTGGATGCTTTGCTCAAAGATGGTCAAAAGAGCACGAATAGGTGAAATCCTTCCATGCTATGCTCTTTTTTATCTTTAGATATCCTTGCTTGCTTCAATTAAGTGAATTTTATTCTAAGCTATGGTTCCTTTCATTCTTAAAAGCTAGGCATACATGAAAGTTTCAACACTTTACTTTTTGAAAATTAAACTCACTTAAAATATGGTTTTATGTGTGCTAATCATGAGTAATTGACCTTGACCTTAGGTCAATGCAGGATCATTGCTTGTTAATCCTAGACTCTTAGTGATTGTCTTAATACTCCACTCATTTCTAACATGACCTAGAGCTATGGTTAGGCTTTAGTCCCTTGGTCCATTTTTCATAAGCACTTTCATTATGGAAGAAATAAACAATGCAAAGAATGAACAAATGAATCAAAAAAGTGTGAAGAAAGAGTAGCAAAAATTCGACTAAACACATGAAAATGAAATTTTTATGTTATGTGTCTGTGTTAGATCTAGCACCTTATTGGGACTTGGTAGGCGAGGGGTAGGTGAGGGGAATTACCTTCTTAGATTGCTTGGTCAAGGCCCTAAACCGATGCCCTGGGCTGATAGGGGTTAGATGTTGCCTTGGTAATTCTATAAAATGGTAAAAAAACAATCTTCCATGAGCTTCAAAAAGCTAAGTGACAGTGTACTAATAGATTAGGAGCTTCTTTGTGGCCCGTAGACATGATAGACTTGGATGCTTTATTAAAACTAATCATATAGTTTTTAGGCTAGTAAATTTATGAGCTTGCATTTAGCCTAGGGTCATAATTGATTGCTTGTGTTACATGCATAAATCTAAAATTTTTAGTAATTTAATCTTCATAATAGTTTAGGTGTTTGTTTGATTTATGTGGTTTAGTTTTTGGCTATGATGGATGTATCTTTTAAAAGCAAAACATCACTTTACATAATATTTCATTGTACTTCATGTTGTATTCATCCTTTGTTGGCCTTGATACTCATGACTTGTCTTATGTTTTGAAGCTCAACATTCCTCCATGGACGTGCTTTCTACCATGTCAATGTGCTTTGCTTCAAAAACACACGAGGATATGCGTCAGATTAGGATGGGGAATTTTAGCAGTGGCTAACACATGTTACACCGATTATGCACCAAGCTAGGGATGTGCTATGGATGTGCACAATATTTTCTATTCACATTATATAAGGTTTTTCTATTCACGTCGTATAACGTCTTGGGTTCATTTGGGAGTTCCAAATTGTATAAGCCAAAGGGATCAATTTAATTCCATAGTAGAAATGCTTGGAGTGCATGCTTTTATGAGAAGCCCTTTTATGCAAAGAGGATTCATTTGAGAGCTCACTCTTGAGTGCTCACTCTATGGATGGCCTAGCCTTGAGCTTAATGTCCATGCTTAGAAGGCTAGTACTATTCCTTTGTATTTAGGTAAGCTCTTCTTGATTAATCTAATGTCTATTTTGCTCATTAGTCTTGTCTTCTTTACATTTCATTATGTCATAAAGTAGTTTTACACTCGCATTATTTTAGATTTGAAAGAGGTAATGAATTCTTGCTTTGATCTAGCTCTCTTCTACCATGAGAATTTTAATTAGCTAATGACTTCTCTAATTCTCTTGATTAGTGTAGTGTGTGTGCACTCTTGGTCATGCGATTGGAGTTTGTGCCTAATTGTGTGCTTAAGTGTGTGAAGGTTTAAGAGCCTTGATCTCAATGCCACTTGTAAGTGATATGATTAGAGTACCCTATTTGGCATGTGATGATTGGAGAGGCCAACTTCAATGCAATTAGTGTGTGCTTTGGTCACAGATGCTTGTGTTGATGATGTGCTCTTGGGGCTCAATAAGAATGTCATGTTGGACTTTGGTGGCCGTGATGTGTGTAGGAGTTGCTTGGTTAGTGATTATAGTGTGATTAGAGTCAGTCTGCCATGGATAATATCTACTTGCATTGGAGAGGCATTCTTATGCTCACATATACTAGCATGAGCGACTCAACATAAATATGCTCAACTCATCTAGCTTGAGCAATAGCTAGTATCGCTAAAACTCTTAGACCGTAGAGAATATTACATAAAGCTTTGGGACTAATGCCTAGCTCATTTGGTGACTTAGCTGTTGGACTTGAACTCTTATGCCATGTATTCCTAATGGGCAGCTTGGACGTACTTGTTTAAGGCCAGAAACCCAATTCCATTGGTTCTTGATAATTAGGCCTCTTTCATTGTTTTGGTCTTAAATGGATGCCACCATTTTGTCCAATATGTTGGTTGGTATACTTTGGCTCCTCTTGATTTGTACTACTTCAAAAATAAGGTTCTATGGTTGTAGTAGGGACTGATGGAGCATTTGATTTATCTTCCACGAGAAGTGGTTGTTGTTGTTTGTGGGTGCTCTGTGTTTGAGTTTCCATTAGATATTTTGGAACCCACATTGTTGTTGGTCTCCATGTGAGCGTACTTTGCATTTTCTTCTTTGTCTTGGTGACACGATGGTCACTAGGCTTTGGTATCCATATCTGGTTATTTTTATTGTAAAAGTTTTGCTTCTATAGCAGAAGATGAGATATCTATCTTGAGGCTGTATCACCCTTGGTTGTGATTGGCTTTGATTGGCTCTTGGTTGTTGTGAGAGATTGCCTTGTGGTGGAGCCTTGTGCTGCATAAATGATCTTCATTGTCCCAAGTTAAACTACTAATTTTGGTAACCATACTTGAGTGTTACCTTCATAAAATCCTTGCTCTTCTAGTAGCTAAACTGGAATAATTTGTTGCTTCTCTTGCCTTTGTTGGGTAGCTTGGTAGAAGTCTAAATTTGGTTCCCATACTTATCGCACGGCTTGTTTCTTTGAAGGTCCTTTCTTTTGCCTTTTGAAATTGTTCTTTCTCTTGCTTGAGGTGTTTGTATTCCATTGATGGCTCAAATTCCTCTTTGTAGAACTCCTTTCTTGGGGTGAGTAGGTACAGGCTATTACTTTAGGCTTTTTGGCCCAAACCTTAGTGTTTCCTTAAAAGTAGTCTTGAGTGGTGATCGATTCATTTGATGCTACCCACCCTATGTCCTTTTGTTGAGCTTGTGATTGTTGTATCCAAACTAGATCTTTGACTTTGATATGCTCCCTGGATACAAACACTTGGTTGATTCTTTTTGGGATTTTTTAGAGGCTTTGTTGTGATGGAAACTTTGGTTGATAAACTTTTTGCTTGGGTTTCCATTGCATTCTTGATGGTTTGGATTTCGATGTAGAGGCTGCATAGGAAGTTGGATGGAGGCTCATTGAGGGTAAAGTTGACTTGCAAGGTTGGTCTGCTTCAATGTTTGCTTTAGCCTTACCTTCATTTGCTATGGTTGGCTGTTCCTCTCGGAATGGATTTGAGATACCTTTGGGACTATTGGTGATGTTGTTGTTGAAGCTTTTCCTTGTTGTTGAAAGAAGATGTTTATCCAGCTCTTTGTTAGGACTAGATTCTCTTTGATGTGATGGGAGTCCTTAAACTTCTTAGTACTCAACTTGAGCACGGCTTCTACCATATCAAAGCTAGGAATTGTCATTTTAGAACTTGTGTGCACCTTTTCTTCTAGCTCCTTTATTGGTGGCTTTCCCATCATTATCAAAATTCCATAAGACATTAGATTCTTTGTTGCATAAGGATTTATTACCACTAAACATGTGATTTTGAGTCCTATATCTCTATGTAAACAGAATTTGATCATTGTAGGGGAGAATCGATCTTTTGTCTTATCCTTGTCCTTCTCTTGATCTTGAGTTCATTGAACACATGATGTGGAACTTGGTTATTCAATTGCTTTCAATTGCGCTTTTTTTGGAGAATTCGAACGGATTCTTTGAAACAACTTTTATTGATTCTTTATGTATGTCAATGATGACATATTCTTGTGGCTGCTTTGCTTCCTCCGTTTGTGCTTTTGCATCATGGTTCATGACATTGTATGTCTCACCTATTCTACTTTCATATTCACAGTTGTCATTAGCTTCTTTCAACACCTTTATCATAAAATAGGGAGCTATGTCACAAAACTTTGTGGCTATTATTTTATTTACACTCACATCTAGAATAGCCAGTATCTGATCCCATCCAAAAGGTCCAAACAAATATTATGAGAATGGTTCTCAATTCTCAAATGTAGTCCTTATTCTCTAGCGATCTCTCTAGGATGCAATCTTTGTTCCTCAGGCTCCCAAATTCAGACACTCTGCATTTCCAAATATACGCTTTGTCATCCAATTGTACATGTATTTAACTTTCATTGACTATTTTTGGGTTAAAGCCCTCTACAAGAGTTTGACTAACATCTGTATAGCTAAGGTCTTTGATGCTGAGCCTTGTTGTAACATCTTTGTGTCGTAAGTAGATGTGGCCATAGCCCCAATCTTGCACCATCTTAAGTTGTCTCATGAATGGACGTCCCAAGATGACATCAAAGTTGCTTCTCTTTTCAAAATCCACTTTTACAAAGGTATACTTGTTCTCAATTCCACATGAGGATACTATGATCTATTCCAGCATGCCCAAAGGTCTTTCTACAAATCCATCTGCAAGTTATAGTTTCATTTGTGTTTTTTTGAGAGCTAGTCTCCCTCATTTTTTTCATATTTCTTTTGTTGCTATGGCCACTCCAACCCCACTATCAAGTATATCAATGGATTTGATCCCTTTGTGTTTCCACCGATAAGGTTGTGCTCCCTTCTTCTCCCTCACAATAATCTCCCACCTTGCTTAGAAGTATAGGTTTGGCATGTGGTTTCACTTGTGTCATTCTAACCATGTGCTCATCTAAGGGGATTTCTGGATGAGGAATTTTCAATACCATCTTCTCTACATATTCCCCATAGATGTGGCCTAATTTTTTATAACTCCAAGAGAGTAATCTTGCATGGTATAGGAGCAGACATCAGTTCATGGAGGCTTTTAGTGTCCATCAACTTTGGTGTGGCTTTCCACTGGGATGGTACCACTCTAGCCGTAGGTTTAGTCTCATGTTCCCTATGAAAGATCGCAAAGTCTATAAAGAGTGTGGTTTTCTCTCTTCAGATGCTATAGACGTAGATCTTATGGCTCCAATACCTTTTCCACCAATATTGAAACACATGATGAAATTATGGATGAAACCACTCATTCAGTTTGATTTTTTTTTCTAGCTTTCATATTTTAGTTGCTCCTTGGTTTGTTTCCACTTGATTTCTAAGGCAATTTTCTCTTTTAGCCTTTTTGCTTTCATCTTTTCTTGTTTAGATTTCCACAATTTTCTTCTAGTCCTCACTCATATGCTTTCAAATTTTTTTTGAATAGGGAATACAGGTTCCTCAACAGGTTTGTTTTGGCAGCTAATGAGCTTGAGCTCTTGTTACCGCATTTACAAGAATTGTGGTTTCTACCTCATATCCACTTGAAGAAGATATCACTCCTACAATGTTCATTATTGATTTCCCCTTGTTTTTTGGGTGTTTTAGACGATCAAGAATCACGTGTGTAAGAGAAAATTTGAGACAATATCCAGATATCTCTACATTGTTTACTTGATGAGGATAATTTCTTGCCCAATGATTGCCTCCACACTCGTAGCATGGTCCCACTTATTGCATAACTGATGGTGCAATTGATGGTTGTTCTTGCCTAGTAAGAGTGGTCTTTGATCCATACTGTTGGCTGGCTAAGAACATCAACATGTTCTCATCCATGGAAAAATGATTTCTCATGTGTTGTGGCACATACTCAACTTGTCAAGTATAGTTGACTACTGCTCTACCATAGTTCAAACAAGGTGGTTGTTTTCCTAGCATACGTTGTGGTCTTGATCAAGTGTTAAACCATGTGGTGGGATGATTCCCTCGACAAGTCTCACATCTTCTCAATTACGGCTGTCGTGCCTTGGTTTATTGTCCTCACCATTTATTTGATTACTTGATATGCTAGGTGTTTGAGCATCTTGCTTTGTTATGGATTCGCTCATCGTAGAAGAGGCACTACTAGTCACATTATCTACATCTTTCATCAGCTCTCGGTAATAAGCGTTGTTGAGATGTCGAGCTCTACACCTTGAGCTGGCATCCACTACGGGTCTTGGCCGCTTACGGCATTTACTCACTGGTGCGTTAGGTGACCGACACGGAGGATCTCTGCCAGTGATTCTACAGCTGAACTACACTTATAGTGCCATCCTAGTACGCTTCTAGCGAGTTCACACTTAGTGACCGCATGTACATATGTGCTACTTTTCAGCTTTAGCATTTAGTCATTTTTGTACTCTCTTTTTTGTGAAGAAGAAGAAGCCTTCCATCTCTGTGTGGTTTGTGCTTGTCTTGTGTAGCTCTCTTGCATCCTCATTCTTTACATGGTATCAGAGCCTGGTGCAGGCAAGAGAGGCTAAGAGAGCAAGAGCATCACAATCCCTTCGTTCGCAATCCACGACCAGATGCGAACAAAGGTTAGGTCACACAAATTTTAGGGGTTTTTCGTACAAGTTTCTGAACAGGTCTCCAAAGTGCAGTATACAGAGATTTACTGTACAAGTACAGTGGTTGTATGTACGCTTGATTGTGGACACTCGTTGAGTGTAGAAAGCGTTACAGGTACCACGATAGCAGGTTCAGCAGATTTGCAGGTTTTTGCAGATTGCAGCTATTTTGTCTTAGTGCTTCAAGATGTCTGACGGTTTCAATCAGATTGTTACTGAGAAGCTTGAGAAAAATAACTACCCTGCATGGAAGTTCAGAATAACAAATTTCCTAAAAGGAAAAGGTTATTGGGACTATGGCAACAAGGCCAGAGCAAAGTGATGTATTGGCTTTCTATGAGCATCACAGAAGGCATGATGGGCTATCTACAGGATGCTGAAACCCCCGCCATTGCATGGAGAAACTTAGGCAGAGTGTTCGAGGTGACCACCAAGGCCAAGAAGCTTCAACTAAAGTCGAAGCTAAATCAGGTTAAGAGGAACAACCTCTCAATCAATGATTATGCCTTGAAGATCAAGAGTATCATTGAGGCTCTTGGATCTATTAAAGTCTCAGTGGAAGACGATGACATTGTCCGTGCATGCTTGGATGGTCTAGGAGATGAGTATGTACATTTCAGGTCTTCCATGAATACAAGAGACGACATCCCCGTGTTCCAAGATTTGATTTCTATGCTTATTCTGGAGGAGAAGAACCTTGACACATCTTCTTCTCATGGCAGAAATAATTCTGAACAGGCCTTCTATTCTAACTCCAACAGAGGTAGAGGTAGAGGTCGTGGTCGAGGCCCAAGGGGTTGCAGGGGCCAATTTCTGGAAGGTCAATCAAATCAAAACAATACAGGTGGTAGGGGAAACCAATCTCAAGGCAAGGGGAGTCAAAGAGGTCGTGGTGCAGGATCAAGCAAGCAGCAACATACTCCAGATAGCAGAGAATGTTGGACTTGTGGTGAAAGAGGTCACATGTCACGTGACTGTCTAAAGGGAAAAGCAAGTGGAAAGAGAGAACAGGGCAACTATGCATCTACTAGCAGAGATGCAGATGATAGCAAAAACGAGCGCATGTTTGTTATGCAGCATGTAATGAATACAATGACTGCAGAGAATTCCACCCAAGATGATGTTTGGTATGTGGATTCAGGTGCCTCTAATCACATGACGTCTCGTGGAGAGTGGTTTAGAGATATGCGCAAACCAGATGTGTCAGGCTATGTGCAGACAGGAGATGACACAGCTCACCCCATTGCTCATGTAGGGGACATACCCCTAAATACGAAGAGTGGGAAATCAAAGTACTTAGCAGATGTACTTCATGTCCCAAACATTACAAAGAATCTTGTTTCTGTTGGAAAAATGGTTGAGTAGGGTTTGCAGGTTCGCTTCAATCCAAATGGCTGTTATGTAGAAGATTTCCAGAATGGCTGTAAGCTGATCACAGAGGGCAAATGTGTGGGCAGAATGTTTACGCTGAATGTAGACATGCCTGAGATAAAAGTTGCATTATTTGCACAGGGCACAAGTGTTGTGGCTGATGTTGACATTTGGCACAAACGCATTGGCCATGTCAATGAGCAGAGATTGCACAGCATGCAATCAAAACAGATTGTAAAAGGTTTGCCCAAATTCAAGGTGGATGGTATGCATAAAGTGTGTGCAGCATGCCAGTTTGGAAAACAGTCAAAGGGCTCATTTCCACATGAGCGCAATTTATGTAAAAAGCCACTTGAGGTGGTGCACACAGATGTTTGGGGTCCAACCGATACTGCAAGTGTACATGGTTGCAGGTATTATGTCTCTTTCATTGATGACCATACAAGGAAAGTATGGGTCTACTTCATGTGTAACAAAAGTGAAGTGTTTGGTCACTTTCAAGACTTCAAAGTCATGATTGAGAAGGAGACAGATATGCAAATCAAGAAATTGAGGTCAGATGGAGGGGGAGAGTACTTCTCCAATGATTTTTCAGATTTTTTGCGAATGCATGGTATACACAGGCAGTTTACATGTAGATATACTCCACAACAGAATGGGGTCGCAGAAAGGAAAAACAGGCACATTGCAGAGGTTGCACGTGCATTGATGAATGAGAAGAACATGCCTCATCATTTTTGGGCTGAAGCCGTAAATACAGCTGTGTACAATATGAACAGGACACCTACAGTTGCGGTGCATGATGTAACACCTGAGGAAAAGTTTACAGGTACAAATCCTGATTTGGCACACTTGAAAGTGTTTGGCTGCATAGCTTACGTGCATGTACCAGATGAGTTGCGTAGGAAATTGGATCCTAAAGCAGAGAAATGTATTCTTGTGGAATATTCCCTTGAACAAAAGGGGTACAGGTGCTACAATCCTACTACACGAGAATTACGAGTGAGCAGAGATGTAGTCTTTGATGAGATGAGCAGCTGGTACAGTAATGCACATGGCACTATTGGGGCTGATGTAAAAGATGATGTGGTTGTACAAAATGTGAGGCCACAGTCACAGGTTTTGAGTGGACCACAAGATTCCTCTTCTCGTGGCTCTGTTGAGAAACCATGGAATGGTAGACTACGTACGCAGGTTACTCCACCAACAGGTACAAGGAATGTATCACGAAAAGGAAAGGAAAAGGTTGATGAACCTCCCTTTATGGCTGATGCATCATCAGGTTTTTCACATGTAGACATGGATTCAGATGGTTCTGAACAAAGTCTTGATGAGGAATTTGGAATTCTGGCTGTCAGGACACCTGGTGTAAGGAAAGTACAAGAAGATGCTAGAGGGCAAAGGAGTGACCCAGGACCGCACAGATCTAATAGAGTCAGAAATCCAGTTCATAAATTGACTTATGATGGGTATCTAGCGCACCACCAAGCCTACATGGCTAAGGTGATATAGGATGTGGAGCCCACATGTTTTGAGGATGCAGTTGAAAATGTGCATTGGTATGATGCAATGAATGAAGAGATGGCTGCATTGGAAGCAAACGACACATGGGAGTTGGTACCATTGCCAAGTGGCAAGAAAGATATTGGCTGTAAATGGGTGTATAAAACCAAGCATAAGGCTGATGGTAACATTGAGCATCACAAGGCAAGGCTGGTTGCAAAGGGTTATGCACAGACGTATGACATAGACTATGAGGAGACCTTTGCTCCAGTGGCAAAGATGACAACTGTGAGAGCTGTCATAGCAGTGGCTGCATCTAGAGGATGGATTATGCATCAAATGGATGTAAAGAATGCCTTCTTGAATGGTGAGTTGCAAGAGGAAGTGTATATGGATCATCCACCTGGTTATGTTGATCCAGGTTACCCAGATTATGTATGCAGACTTCTCAAAGCTTTGTATGGTTTGAAGCAGGGCTCTAGAGCGTGGTATGACAGGATTGCCAAGTATCTTGTCAGTATTGGTTTTAGGAGAGCTCATGCTGATCATTCACTCTATGTACGTGAGAGTGATGTGGGGATTGTGGTCACTACCATATATGTAGATGACCTTATTATTGTTGGTGACAATGCTATGGAGATTGACCATGTGAAGGGTCTTCTCAAACAGGAGTTTGAAATGAAAGATTTAGGCGATTTGCGCTACTTTCTTGGCATTGAGGTGATCAGGACTCTAGAGGGTGTATGGCTATCGCAGAGACAGTATGCTTTGGACATGTTGTCAAAGTATGGTATGGCTGATTGTAAGCCAATTTCTATTCCCTTGGATGTGAATGCAAAGCTGAGTGCAGAGAAGGGTGATGTTGTTGAGGATGTCAACATGTACAGGAAGATTGTGGGTAGTCTAATCTACTTGACTATCACGAGGCCAGACTTGAGCTACACAGTAGGCTTGGAGAGTCAGTTCATGCAGCTTTCGAGGAAGCCACATTTGGATGGAGTACGACGCACACTTAGGTATGTGCAAGGTACTCTTGACTACGCATTGTTCTATGCAGCAGATGCACCATTAGCATTGTATGGGTATACAGATGCAGATTGGGCAGGTAGCATTGTTGATAGGAGATCTACGAGTGGCTTCATGTTCTCTTTTGGGAGTGCTGTTGTTACTTGGAGCAGCAAAAAGCAGCCTACGGTTGCTTTATCGAGCACAGAGGCCGAGTACAGAGGTGCAGCAGTTGCGACGTGCGAGGTAGCTTGGCTACGCACATTACTTGAGGACTTGGGAGTGCAGGTGGACCAGCAGATTTTCATCCATTGTGACAACCTCAACAGCATGCAGTTGGCTAGGAACCCAGTGTTCCATGCCAGGACAAAACACATAGAGGTCCATTACCACTACGTTCGAGAGAGAGTGTTGGCGGGCGACATCGACTTGGTCTACGTCAGCACAGAGGAGCAGATAGCGGATATCTTTACCAAGGCCCTCGGAGCTGAGAAGCTTCGATGTTTCCGGACTATGCTTGGACTCTGCGACATGCAGAGCTCGAGGGGGAGTGTTGAGATGTCGAGCTCTACACCTTGAGCTGGCATCCACTACGGGTCTTGGCCGCTTCGGCATTTACTCACTGGTGCGTTAGGTGACCGACACGGAGGATCTCTGCCAATGATTCTACAGTTGGACTACACTTATAGTGCCAGCCTAGTACGCTTCTAGCGAGTTCACACTTAGTGACCGCATGTACATATGTGCTACTTTTCAGCTTTAGCATTTAGTCATTTTTGTACTCTCTTTTCTGTGAAGAAGAAGAAGCCTTCCATCTCTGTGTGGTTTGTGCTTGTCTTGTGTAGCTCTCTTGCATCCTCATTCTTTACAAGCTTGACAATTGTCAACTAGATATAAATCTTCTCTAGTGACTTGCTCAAATGTTATACATACTTTCAAATGCAAGTCCTTTTTGAGAGACTCGTTCCTCACAAGCCCTCTATAAAGAAAATTGATAATCTCTCATCTTGTGGTAACTTTTGAACAAAACATGTCTCAAGGTATTGTTTGAAGTGAAGCAAAGATTTCTTCACTTTCTCATTCTTTGTTTGTTTGAAAGTGTAGGTTTGGGACACAATATTTTTCTTGATTCCCCTTTTAGAGAGCTCCTTTGCAAATTCTTGCAAGAGTTGTTCTGTGTTTGTAAAATTGTCTCTGTTTAGTGGTTGGACACATGTCAAGGCTATTCCTTTTAATGTCAACCCAAATCCTTTGTACTGAGTGTGAAAATCTACAATTTGTTCAAGTTTCAAAATTTGTTTTAAGAGAGAGACATGAGCATATGGATCCCCTCACCCATTGTACTTTGTCTTGAAAAAAATTTGACCACTTGAGATAGTTTCATTTGTTGTAGTCCAATTATGATCAATCCAGGGTCTATTGCAAAGAAATCTCTTGCTCCCTTTTCTTGTCTTGGAGAAATCCTGGTGGATTCCTCTCTAATGTATGCTATGGCATCATTTTTGGAAGTCTATGTCCAAAGGACTCAAAGATCTCTAATGCACTCGTGCATGGCTGAAATTAAGTAGAAATTGGAGTACCCTTGTATCAGTGTATCTTCCTAGGTCAAATAGATCAACAAGTTTGTAATATTGTTCGCACTTATCTACCATCAGGATTTGCACTCCTTGGGCATCTGTATACGTGAATGCATAAAGGTTTTTATGGTTTGTCATCAAAATTGGGTTCTACGCACTTGTAGAAGGTATGTTGATCCTTGTTTGTGAACTTAGATAATCTCTCATGAGCATAATCTATTAGAACTCTCATGGCTTCATTCGTTTTGATGAATCTCACATTCGGTTTTTTGATTAGTAGATGCCTCTCCTCTAGGTCTTTGTTGATTGTTACTCTCGAGGGTGTTGCAATATTTCTTGTGGTCTGCATGCCTCTTAGTTGAGTATAAAACCCTATTGGTGGATGATTTTTCATGGTTAAGGTTCACTCAAACTCTCAAGACTATTTTGGACAAGCCGAAATTGACTTAGTGCAACTTATCTCTTTTTTTCCCTATTCAGGTCTTTCAAAAGTTAGGTCTTAGTCACCCTTTGGTCTTTGGAAATTGGTTTTGCATACCCTAAAACTTTGAAATTAGAAAACCCAAAGAAAATTTTCTTTAGAAATTGGTGTTTATATTGCTCATAAGCTTTCTTCTTGGCTTTACTTGACTCAATTTGGAGTTGTGTATCAAAAGTTAGAGCAATTTTGGTGAACTGCACTTGAAACAACACTCAAAACAATCTCAGGACCAAGCCACAGGAACTTTTGCTTGTATCTAGTCTCTAGGAGGTATTTTAATCTCAAACTTGTGATTTGAGATGTACTCAAGTATACCTACAAGCTCATCAAGTCAGATACCCCGACTATGAAGAGGTACATGATCATGATCTATGTTCCTCTGTCAAATTTTTGACTCCAAATTTTGACAGTAGCTAGACAAGGTCATGTACATGCTCTATACCAATTTTCACCAAATTCTAAGGTTGGGGTACATAGATCCAATCCATGTTCCACCACATCTAGACTTGTTGATCTCTGGAGAGCTTATTATAGACTATGTCCACAAGGTATATCTCAAATCTTTTTGGATTTGGACGTGTTTTGATAGGTCAAATGCCCAACCCTAGGTTTGCTCTATGTTTTTTTGTTGGCTCCTGTTTTGATGTTTGTTGACCCAAATTTGATATTTTTTCCAAAATTGGACTTGAGGAAATGTTTCCTTGTGTATGCACTATAGTTTGGGAAAGTTTTGAGTCAAGTTGTCACCATAGGTACATGTATATCGATCCATTTTTGGAGGCCAAATTGAGTTTTCTTGGAATCACTAGGATCATCATGATTACTAGATGCTATGGTATCAATCTCTTTGGGTTTGGACCTCTAGATTGGAGATTATGTCAATTTTGCACTTTCTCACAGAACTTGGAAATTTTGGGATTTTGACTTGGGTTTTGATGTCCAAATGAGATCAAACTTTGGGATTAGGCTAGAAATAACATGTACAAAACAGTGACTAAGTTTTGGTTTCAAAACTTGGGAAAGGTACATGGATCGCGTTTGGAGAGCTTTTGACCCCAAATTTGAACCATTTAGAGATGAAGTACTTTTGAGCTATCCCCAAAATCTTTTTGGATTTGGACAAGTTTTGGTAAGCCAAAATTGGAAATTTTGAGTCTACTGTGGCAAATTTTGACAATCTTATGTTATTGACTCTTTTGACCACTCTTTTAAACTTTTTTGCTAATGCTTCTTTTGGAAAAAGTGTTTGTCTATGTCTCAGCTACCTACTGCTCAAATCTCAGCCAAAAACTATGATGAGGTACATGGCTCACGACCCATGTTTGACCTCATTTTGACATGACACTTGGTCAGTTTGTAGTCCTTGTCATTTTCAACCTATTTAGCAAATTGTTTGGATTTGGATTACTTTTTGTGAATCAAAAGTGGAATTATGTACCTGCTTTGCATTTTTTGACTAGTTTCTGACGTTTGGCACTTTTGACCAACTTTTTGCTAAATGAGCCTTTGGAAAAGCTGTTCTAAATGGTCTCAGCTATGTGCTACTCAAATCTCAATCCAGAGTCCTAAAAAGGTATATGGAGCGCGATCCATGTTTGACAACATTTTGACATGAAATTTGGTCAATTGGTTATCTATGCCTTGTAAAGGCCAATGCCCAACCTTTTCTAATATGGATCACAAAATCTCAAGATAAGGCCAATTTTGTGTCTGATATCCTGTTTTTGTTTTTCTTTCCCTATCAGCCAATTTTGATGTGATTTTTAACTTTTCTTGCAAACAAACTTTATCGGAGCAATGTCCTACTTATGCAATGTCACTAATCACTTTTATGCAAAAATGGTCTCTTAGGTATATGGATTGCGATCCATGTTCCTCCACAAATTTTGCTCAAGCTTTAGATTGCTTCTTTTGAGTATTCTAAAGCCCTTGATCTACTATGTACTAAAAAGAAACTAGGAACAAAAAATGAACAAGATAACAAAAACAAAAGTCGTAACAAAAAATGGAACAATACTCTGAAAGTATGAGAAAATCAAAAGAATCAAAAGCTTATGTCTATCTCATTCACAAATCTCTTTAGCTCTTCAGAATAAATCTAGAAAGTCCTCACCTTTTAGACTCTATCAAGCACTAAATCCCGTATCTAGCTCCTTCGTTGTTAACGTGTAAATGGAATGGAAAGAAAAATCTTTGAAAAAGAATGCTCTAAATATGCACTAAGTCACTCACCATCTAAGGAACATTCCTCAACAATGACACTAATGTTAGTGGGTCACCACAATAGACATTTGTAGCATAACTATTTGGTGCTAACATAATATGTCAATACTCAATGAAGTGACTTGGATGGGGCATGTAGACTCTTTGAGATTGTCAGTCCTCAAGAAATGTACCTAACAAGAAACAACATGCACTAAGTCACTCACCATCTAAGGAACATTCCTCAACAATGACACTAATGTTAGTGGGTCACCACAACAGACATTTGTAGCATAACTATTTGGTGCTAACATAATATGTCAATACTCAATGAAGTGACTTGGATGGGGCATGTAGACTCTTTGAGATTGTCAGTCCTCAAGAAATGTACCTAACAAGAAACAACATAAAGTCAACAAGCAAATCACCACTTAATGATCAGGAAATTTGCCTAAGTTATTTCTCACCGCTCTCCATCATCACACCATTTTGTTGACTAAATGGACTCGGATTGTCATGAAATTTTAAGGGAAGCTTCACTAGGCCTAGGGAGACAAGTTTAGAAAGTCTCATTGCAATTTGACAAGGTACATGGATCGCAATCCATCATGACCCAAGTCACATAAACTACAACAAAACATCCCAGAAAGTCACCCTAAGGTCTAAGAACACTCTCCTATGGTCAAAACATCAAAAAATAGTGATTTAAGCACCCAAATTTGAAGATTAGGCTCGTAGTTGCATAGTCGCAAACCTAAATGGAATTTGCAATGCTTACACTTAATTGAAAGATCAAGGAAAGGGGAACATAATGCAAGTTTTAGAATTGAAAGTTTACTATAACCTTCACATCAAACGACTTCAACTTCCAAAGTTTTAATCATCCCCAAACACTTCACTTTAGCATGTTTTGCTAGTCGAATTCAAAACCCAAAGCTTCCACATGTAATGAGACCCAGTCTCTCAACGCATGACTATGTGATCACACAAACTTGAGCACCTCCATCAATGTAGTCCTCTCCCATGCCCACCCTTTGTGCCAAGCATTCACCACAGACAAATGTCGGGTAACTCTCCCACATCCAACACTCTGACTTGTCCATGCTTCAACTCTTTCTCCGGATTCACTAATGACTTCCACTGCCTCTTGAGTTTGGGCACCATATTCATCAACTGTTCAAAAGTACAATCTACTTTCCTCCCAATCAGGTCTTCCTTTAAACTGTAAGCTATTTGGCCTTCTCCCAAAGGTAAATCTGCTACTTCATACCGTCTACGGGGTCTTATCTTCCTCTTGGATTACGCATCTTCACCCTCTTTCTCTTTCCCTTTCTTTTTTCTAGGACCTGGAACAACATAGCCTTCCCTCTTTTTTTTGCCTACGGGTAGCATATCTGCTTCTTTCTTTTCAACCCGCACGATACCCACATGATCACCAGAGGTTGAGGTCTGATTTTCATGTTTAGTACCTTGATCTCCTCGTATATCCAATCCCATAAACGGGTGAACTGCATGACAAAATCATCAACATTTTGATTACCCTTTTGAGTGTACCCCAAAATTTCATGCCAAACTTCATCAGGCACTTCAATGGATCTGTATTGTGCCAAGAAAGCTTGTTTCACACGATTGTCATCCAAAACCGCCCTTGGAGTTTGTGCCTGCACCAAATCTTCATGAAACTTTTGCTTCATCCTGTAAATTGTATTGCAGCAGCCACAACAATATAGCTTGGTCTTGTATATTTTGCAGTAAGCAATTGACTTCCAATCTTTCAATAAAAGTTTGTGCATTTGCATTAGGCAATCCATGAAACTGTGGGAACTCGTTCGCCATGTTTGATTGCCACAAAAACACTTACATGTGACATTAAAAGCTCAAGGGATGTCGATGGATCATTCGAGTACCTAATTCACCTCACATTGGGTAACCCGGGCCCCAGTGCTTGGTTTCACAAAACCTCACGACCCTCCAAAGTCTGCAATTCAATTATACGACCGCCTCAAGTGCTGTCCACAATTTGCACATACATAGGCCGTTGTCCATAAGGACTCACATCCCTTTTACATTCTTTGCTTGCGGAATAGACATATTTCACAAGAATTGGAGCATACAAGAACTTTCTCCTCAATGGGGGCACCAAAACAATGTTAGCGTGAAAATGAGGAAGAAAATGAGTGCCTCTATAGCCTTGCACGAGTCACACCGTCGAAAGGAAGAACTATTGCACCACCGAAAACACGTGTAGAGATTTATGAAAAAACCTTCAAGCATGGAACACACTAGAAATTAGGAGAAACAGAGGATATCTTGATGAAGCTCATCTTGTGGAGATGTTCGTAGAGTACCCATAGACAAAAAATAGATGAAGGATGAAAGAGTTATGGCCGCTCGAACATAGGGTTGTACTCTTTCTTGCTTAAAAAATGAGCTCTCTGGAAGTTGTGCAGGTGTTGTAGCTATTAAAAAATGGGGGCTTCCTTATCCTTTATCCCCAAGAATTTTCTCTCTCTTCTTAGCCGACAAGGCTCTCTATCATATTTTAATTGGCTCATTTTAGGCCTTTTTTGGGCAAAACATGAGGTCCGCTTTGACCAAGGGAATGGGGTGGGGACAAGTGGCTGGGGACCAAAAAAGGATGTCAAGCACCTGTCTAGCTGAGTGTGAACTCCCAAAATGCACCCTTTCTCCCCCATGAGCCCACGAGCCCCTCCATGGCAAGCCTTGACAACTCCTCTCACTTGGATACACCCAATGGGCTCCCCCTTTAGGCTATATACTCCCCACTTTCCACTTTTCCCATACCATGTGGATAATCCCCCCGCCACATAGCACTTCCTCCTCAAGTTTCCCAACTCCCTCATGCCCAAAAATTTCCACATTTTCCCGAAAGCATGAGAGCTTCTCGGACAACTTCCCCCAAGCATAACTTGCTACTCTGGTCATTGAATGACACACCGTTACACACGGCTTGGAGCCCGAGTCCTCGGCTAGTTTTAGAATTCTTAAACCTCAGCATTTCTAATTCCAATTGTCAAGTTTCGCCAGTTGCTCGTGTCGTATGCACATGCAATCACCTTCTAAGTTGAGACCGCCCACTTATGAATGCTCATAGCTCATGATGTACAAGTCCAATTCACGAGCTATAAAGCACGGATGAAAATATTTATCAAAAACCATGTTTTGATGACTTGAAAAACCCAAAACATCAGTACAAAAGCTTGGTAAAATCACACCTTTGTACATGAATTTTTACAAAGCCACTTCAAAAACTTGTAGGGCTATGTACACATATATACATGAGGCTAGTGGGCAAGCTTTTAGGCATGACCTAGTGACTTTATGCTCATCCAAAAAATGCATGACAACGTGAGCACTCTCTAGGGCCGTGTCGCATCGGGCAAGGGGTGCACATGTAGGAGTAGATGAGCCAACCGAGAGGTGACGATCAAACAAAGGCCAACACCCAAGCGAGGTAGAGCATGAAGCGCAGAGGTGGAAAGAGCGCATAACAGACGCATGTATTTTTTTGTATACACAAGGATCCACCTGTGGTACAACGTTGGTGCAACCAAAGTTGGTCCAAGTTGGAAAGTGGTCTATGCGAGGCAGAGGTTGCAGGCAGGTGCAGTGCAGAAGGCTAGGGCAGGTACCAAGGTCCTGGGAAGCCAAAGGGTACTAGAAATGTATGTCTAAATCGGTTTTTTTAGGCCAAAAGAGCTAAAGGATGGTCTAGATGGGATAGCAGATGAAGGTGCCCAAAGTTCCAAGTCAGTGCGCTAGAATGTAGTGTTTGATGTTCTCTAGAAGCCGGTCCAAACGGCTCATCAACTGGAGCCCCGGTGCTCAAGATACTAAAGCTCAAAGTTAAAAGGTTTAGCAAATCCCCGACGGGCAGGGCAGCTGGGGACAGGTGGCCCAAGAAAATGTCAATAGATAGATGCGTAGAGCTCAAATTATGGAGCATGCATGTCTTCTCGGATTGCCAATCGGAGCTCTGGATAGTAAGTTATGGCCATCAAAAGTTTTTTCGGGGGCCATGTTTGAGCCCACTTGCACGCATTGGAAATTGGGCCATATGGCATTTTTAAAGGCCTTGATAGGGTTCAAGCAGATAGAGCATGCCGAGTGGAGTTAGCAAGAAGTCCTGGCTTGTGATTGTGAGCCTCGAGCATCGGATGACGGCCTGGTAGAGTTGGGATGCTTTGTAGACGGGCAATCACGGATAGTTTTCTTCGAGTTTCGGGGCACTTTGTTTGACGCCATCGAGGAAGTAATATGTGGAGCTGGCCAAAGAGAATAAAGCTTGGAATGTGCACTTTTGGTGGAGTTTTGTGAAATGTCAATTAGTTGACCCCAAGCAAAGGTTGGTGTGCTACCAAAGTAGGGAATAAAAGATCATGTTGGAATTTTTCTTGCGAAGGCTTTGGAACCGAGGGGTGGAATTGAACGAGAAGACGCCACATGGCTGGCATTAGTCCAATATGTAGAAAAGGGAGGCATCTTGGCCGGCTATATGAGCCAAGGAGCACCCTCATTTATGGTATCAAAGAGAGAAAGGGAGAGCTCCCCGTCTGTTGGCGATGGTGTGCATTCGGTGACGCTGCTGTGGCTCTGCGTCTTGGCACACGAGGCAATTTTGGCCGGCATGGGGCGGCACTAATGGCGCTGGTGCAGCCAAAGTGTGTCGACCATAGAAGAGGGCATAGATAATGATGTGTATGCTTAAAGATGCATGGCAAAGGGCTAGAGCAGATGGGGAGAACTTGTGCAAGCAAGTGGCAGTGGAGGTTTTTTAGGCCAAAAGGGATCCAGGTAGGGCCTGACAGGGAGGCAAATGAAGGGTGATGAAAGTGATGTTTTTTGGCCCAGATATGTAGAGCTTGAAGTGCTGAAGGAGCAGCTCCAGACGCCTTGTCCAGCAGAGCTACGGAGCCCAAGATATTTGAAATGGAAGGTGTGATGTGTTGCAGATTCTTGCCGAATAGGGCAACTGGGGATAGGTGGCCCAAGAGGAGGTCAGTGTATGGACGCGTAGTGCTCAATTTATGGAGCTTTCCCACCTTTTTATATTGCAGATCGGAGATGCGGATTGCAGTTTATGGCCAATTGAAGTTTTGTCGGGGGCTAGATTGGTGCCCACTTGACCGCATGGGGAGCCATGCCATCTGGTTTATTTTGAACATTGAATAGAGTTGTAGAGTGAGGTATGCATCATGCAAACTCAGCAGCAATTGATTGCTCGTCAAATGGAGCTCCGAGCGGGAAGTGGTAGCAATTGGAAGTCTGGGTGTATTTGCCCGGGATTGGTTGCAGGTGAAAGTTCCTATTTTTGCGATCTCCTTTCAAGGTCTCGGAGACTCTCAAAGTGCAGCAAGGTCTGGGTACTTTCGGGTCGGTGCAGTGAGCTTGCAGCCAAAATTTGCGGCTTGAAGGTTTGACCATCGGGTAAAAAATCAGGAAGCCAACCATTTGACGCGGCAAGTTAATTTTTTGGAGGAGGCTTGGTGACTTTGAAATCCAATGGGAGTTGGAGGGCAACCACGGGCTGCCAGTGTCAAAATTGAACCCACATACACTCAAGGATGTCAAGTTGGTGGGGTATGAAGCCCAAGGGGTGAGCCCATTTGGGGTATCAAGTGAGGATGAGCTCTGAGAGCGTTGGGCTATGGCGCTGGCGGCCGTGGGCATACTGGGTGGCGCCTGGGGCGCTGGTGGTGGTTGTGAGAGGAGATGGCAGGAGGTTTTGGCATGTCGTGGCGGCCCGTCGATCGCGCTCGTGGGCGGCATGAGTTTGCCGGTGGTGATGATGTGGCACCCCGCGAGGGGTTGATTCTTGAACCCGTAGGGGCCACAAATTTTTTGAGGGCTAACATGGGAGCACTGACGCCGCCATCGATGCCCCGACTAAGAGAGAGTCCCCGTGTTGGTAACTTGGGTTGCAAGCCAAATCGAGCCAAAAATAGCAAGGAAGGCGGTCACATGCATAAAAAGGCCGAAAATAGGAGGGTGCAAAGGAAACAATTGTGGTGCTCCCACGCCCAAGGGGGACCAATTTTTGGAAATTTTTTGGAGGAGTTTCTTTTGGGGAGAGGAGGAAGAATAGGCCCCATTTTTTGCAGGTTCAGAGAGCGGCAAAAGAGAAGGAGGTCCTTGTTTTTGCAAGCTTGGGTGAGCTCCTAGGGAGTCGAGGGCGGCTGAAGAGGAAGAAGAAGATTGAGATGCCATTTTTTTTGCTTAAGGTTGAGCCATTGGCCTAGAGGAGGTGGATTTAGAGCGAGGAGGGGCACACAAACGGTAAAGCCAGAGGTTGCAGGTTTTTTCTTTGGTGCTCGAGGTCTCCATGCCAAGCAGGTTTTAGCAGTTTCTCATGGTTGTATAGAAGAGATTTTTTTGTCAGAATAGGAACAGGTCATATCAATTTTTGGTGTTGTTCCTTCCTTCCCCCCCCCCTTCTCTTTGCTCTATTCTGTCAATCCGGTGCTGGTGTTGGAGATGTGTGTACCTCCTTGGGCCTCTGTGTGTGTGAGAGAGAAAGAGAAAGTGGTGTGTGTTGTGGCATGATCGTAATCGGGCCGGATCATTGTGGATTGGTATTGATTGTGTGAGTTTTGAAGGTGAACTCTAGTGGATCAGGGTGCAATGATTATCCTCGGCTTTAGAGAGGCAAACGGTTTGGGTTCCGGGTGTGTTCCCCTTTCCCCCCATCCATCTTCTGGTCCCCCCACTAATTACCGTTGATGCTCCAATTTAAAGGTTGAAGCAGGTATTTGAAGGCTCACAAGCAGTTGGCCGATGGTCAAAATTTTTGGCAGTTGTGTTTGTAGATAGCCAAAGTGATGGAGCCAAGCTTTGGCCCCATATTTACAGGTGTTTAAGACCCTGAATATTGGTTAGTAGATTTTGAATTGTGGATGCTATCAATGCATATAATGACGGATGCAAAAAAGCTACAAACAATGCCACTGCTGATGTGCGAACGGGCAAAGATTTGGTATGGATTGTGGTCGAGGTTCATGTCAAGAATTTCAAAGGCAGTTTTTGGAGCGGTTTCAAGAAGTAGTCACCCCGATAGAGGCTGATGCAAAGCTGAAAGCGGTACACCAAGATGTAAGTAAAGATTTTTCCATTTTTCTCGAGCAGTTTGAAGCATGTTGGAAATAGTTAGAGGTTGCCACTTGGGTGAAAGGCAATCAATTTTTGAAGCTGTCGAAGTTTCTTGAGTGCTTGCATGCGAGGATCAAAGATAAGGTGGAAGACGGTGCTGATACCTATGATGGCATGGTGTATCTGGTCAAGATGAAGAGTAGAAAGGTGAAGCAGAAGTTGGAGCTGGATTTGTTAAAGCCTGCAGATTATTTGCTTGTTTCGAGGCTAGTAGAGTATTCTTTGGTTCAATCAAAGGCAGTACCTATTGTGCGAGATGCAAAGCCTGTTGAGGTAAGGTCAACAATTGATTATGTTCCTTGGAAATTTCCAGTTCATGGTGTGCATGTGTTGGTGATGGACGAGCTTATGAAAAAGGATAAGCCCCTTGTTGAAGTGAGTCAGTGTGCCAAAAAAGAAGCAGGTGTTAGGTTTCCAGAGCAGATCAAAATAGTAGAGCCTGTTCTTGTGGAAAGCTTGCATGAGAAAGTAGTAGATAGCAATCAAGTTGCATAAACCAAGGATTCAAAAGGAGAGGAGGAAAGTGTGTAAAGCCTAGATGATGGTCAATATTTTGTGGAGCAACAGGTAGTTGAAGATGCTGATACCAAATCAGTGTATGATGCTGATGGAGATGGAGAGTCTAGTTCCAGTTTCTGGGAGGTAAGCGAGGAAGATGGCCCGGATAAGCCCACATCCTATGACTAGGAGCCCGAGTTTGATAAGCCGGTGTTGGTAAGGGTAAAGCTGCCTGATTATGTGTCTAATATCATGGTCATAGAAAATGTGGAAGAAGAACAGGTTGAAATGCCCAAGCAAGTAAAAGAGGATATGCTATCAAAGGTGACATGCACTGCTCTATTGGCAGCCACGTTGATGAAGTGGAGATTGCTAGGGCACTGCAATTGGTTCAAATCTTTGCAAAAGAGGGTAGGTCTAAGTTTATAAATAGACAAGCTGGCCTACCAAATCCTCAAGGGATGATGGAGAAGCAAAAACCAAGGGGGTTGGGCATATTTTTGAAGCTCATGAGGTGAAGGATGTTGACCAAGGTGAAGAGCAGCTGGAAGTGCCCATGGCTTGCCATGATGATGATATAGGTGCAGGCCTTTTGGATCAAGTATATCATGGAAGTGAAGCTGATTGGGGCTTTAATGATGTCGAGGATGCCATGGATGAAGAGATGCAAGTGCTTGTGGATAAGGCTTTAACTAGGGTGCAGGCAATGAGAGGGTTAATCCCTCTACATGTGGAGAGTCTAGTAAAGCAGGCATTTCATACGACAAATGAAGGAGATTTCCTAGTTGGGTCCAAGTTGTCTACAGAGGTATGATGTACCTGTTTGAGGTGTATGCTTGTGAGTGCAGCAGTGAGGTATATCATCTGCCAAATACGGAGTTCCATGGAGGTGAACTCTGCTTTACATGGTCGGGAGGGAGGGTCAGAATTGTTGGTCGAAATAGGTGGTGTGATTGAAGTGGCAGGTGCATTGGTTCGTACAAGTGGTATGCTCACCATGCCAGGTATGTTGATGAGGCAGGTAGAGGTGCAAAGAAGTGCTAAAGTGATTTGGGCATACTGTGTGCATGGATGGTTGCGGACATGGGTGAAGCGCTATTGGAGGGTATGGATGGATGGAAGAAGTTAGTGCCAAGTTTTTGACCTACGCAAAAGCTATGTGATGCATGGGGTGGTGCAACCCACTCGAGGTTTGGCAATAGTTGGTAGGAGTAGGGCCTTGTACATATGGGGTTGTTTTGGTTTGCAAGCAGTGTTTGCCAGTTTTTGCAATAGATATAAGAATATTTATATTTTTGGTTGAACATGAATGTTCAACAAGGGGGTGGGGCAATGATGGTGCAACCAAAGTGTGTCAACCATAGTAGAGGGCACAGGCAGTGATGTGTATGCTTATAGATGCATGGCAAAGGGCTAGAGCAGACGCGGAGAACTTGTGCAGGCAAGTGGCAGCGGAGATGTATGCTTTATGTGGTTTTTTAGGCCAAAATGGCTTCAAGTAGGGCCTGAAAGGGAGGCAGATGAAGGGTGATCAAAGTGTTTTTTTTTGGCCCAAATATGTAGAGCTTGAAGTGTTGTAGGAGTAGGTCCAGACGGCTCATCCAACAGAGCTACGGAGCCCAAGATATTTGAAATGGAAGGTGCGATATGTTGCAGACTCTTGCCGGATAGGGAAGCTGGGGACATGTGGCCCAAGAAGAGGTCAGTTTATGGACACGTAGTGCTCAATTTATGGAGATTGCCCATCTTTTTAGAGCGCAGATCGGAGCTACGGATTGCAGTTTATGGCCAGTTGAAGTTTTGTCGGGGGCTAGGTTGGTGCCCACCTGATCGCATGGGGGGCCGTGCCATCTGGTTTATTTTGAACTTTGATAGAGTTCTAGAGGGAGGTATGCATCATGTAGACTCAGCAGGAATTGATTGCTTGTCAAACGAAGCCCGGAGCGGGAAGTGGTAGCAATTGTAAGTCCGGGTGTCTTTGCCTGGGATTGGTTGTAGGTGAAAGTTCCTGTTTTTGCGATCTCCGTTCGGGGCCTTGAAGAATCTTGAAGTGCAGCAAGGTCTGAGCACTTTTGGGTCGGTGCAATGAGCTTGCAGCCAAACTTTGCGGCTTGAAGATCCAACCATCGGGTTAAAAATCGGGAAGCCAATGATTTGAGGGCAAGTTAATTTTTTGGAGGAGGCTTGGTGACTTTGAAAGCCAATGGGAGCTAGAGGGCAACCACGGGCTGCCAATGTCAAAATCAAACCCACATACGATCAAGGATGGCAAGTTGGTGGGGTATGAATCCCAAGGGGCGAGCCCATTTGGGGTTTCAAGTGAGGATGAGCTCTGAGATCTCTGGGCTATGGCGTTGACGGCCGTGGGCGTAGTGGGTGGTGCCTGGGGCGCTGCTCGTGGCCGTGAGAGGAGATGGCAGGCGGTTTTGGCGCGTTGTGGTGGCCCGTCAATGGCGCTCGCAGGCGGTGTGAGTTTGCCGATGGTGATGATGTGGCACCCTACGGGGGGTTGATTCCTGCGCCTGTAGGGGCTGCAAATGTTTTGAGGGCTAACATGGGAGCACCGGCGACGCCGTTGGTGCCACGCGAAGAGAGAGGCCCCCCGTCGGTAACTTAGGTCGCAAGCCAAATCGAGCCAAAAATAGCAAGGAAGGTGGTCACATGCATAAAAAGGCCAAAAATAGGAGGGTGCGAGGAAAAAAATCGTGGTGCTCCCATACCCAAGGGGGCCAGTTTTTGAATTTTTTTTGGAGGAGTTTCTTTCGGGGAGAGGAAGAAGAGGCCCCATTTTTTGAAGGTTGGGAGAGCGGCATAAGAGAAGGAGGGCCATGTTTTTGCAAGCTTGGGCAAGCTCCTAGGGAGTCGAGGGTGGATGAAGAGCAAGAAGAAGATCGCGATGCCATTTTTTTTGCTTAAGGTGGAGCCATTGGCCTAGAGGACGTGGATTTCGAGCGAGGAGGGGCACACATACGATAAAGCTGGAAATTGTAGGTTTTTTATTTGGTGCTCGAGGTCTCTATGCTGAGTGGGTTGTAGCAGTTTCTCATGGTTCTATAGACAAGTGTTTTTGTCATAATCGAAGCAGGTCATATCAATTTTTGGTGTCGTTCCTTCCTTTTCCCCCCCTTCTTCTCTTTGCTCTGTTCCGTCAATCCGGTGCCGGTGTTGGAGATGTGTGTACCTCCTCGTGCCTCTCTATGTGTGAGAGAGAAATGGAAAGTGGTGTGTGCTACAGCACGGTCGTAATCGGGCTGGATCATTGTGGATCTCTATCGATTGTGCGAGTTTCGAATGTGAACTCTAGTGGATGGGGGTGTAGTGATTATCCTGGGCTATAGAGAGGCAAACTGTTTGGGTTCCGGGTGTGTTCCCCTTTTCCCTAATCCATCTTCTGGTCCCCCCACTGAGGATCGTTGATGCTCCAATTTAAAGGTTGAAGCAGGTATTTGAAGGCTGACAAGCAGTTGGAGGATGGTCAAATTTTTTGGCAGTTGTGTTTGAAGATAGCCAAAGTGATGGAGCTAAGCTTTGGCCCCATATTTACAGGTGTTGAAGACCCTGAAGATTGGTTAGCAGATTCTGAATTGTGGATGCTATCGATGCATATAATGAAGGATGCAAAAAAACGACAGACGGTGCCTCTACTGATGCGTGAACGAGCAAAGATTTGGTACAATGATTTGAAGGCTAGTGGTCGAGGTACATGGAAGGAATTGCAAAAGCAGTTTCTGGAGCGGTTTTGAGAAGTAGTCACCCCGAAAAAGACTGGTGCGAAGCTGAAAGCAGTACACCAAGACGTAAGTAAATATTTTTCCATTTTTCTTGAGCAGTTTGAAACATGTTGGAAACAGTTAGAGGTTGCCACTGGGGTGAAAGGCAATCGGTTTTTGAAGCTGTCGAAGTTTCTTGAGTGCTTGCATTCAAGGATCAGAGATAAGGTGGAAGACGATGTTGATGCCTATGATGACATGGTGTATCTGGTCAAGATGAAGAGTAGAAAGGTGAAGCGGAAGTTGGAGTTGGGTTTGTTGAAGCCTGCATATTACTTGCCTGTTTCGAGGTTGCAGAGTATTCTATGGTTCAATCAAAGGCCGTACCTATTGTGCAAGATGCAAAGCCTGCTGAGGTAAGGTCAACAATTGATTATGTTCCTTGGAAATTTCCAGTTCATGGTGTGCATGTGCTATTGATGGACGAGCTTATAAAAAAGTATAAGCCCCTTGTTGAAGTGAGCCAGTGTGCCAAAGAAGAAGCAGGTGTTAGGTTTCCGGAGCAAATCAAAATAGTAGAGCCTGTTCTTGTGGAAAGCTTGCATGAGAAGGTAGTAGATAGCAATCAAGTTGCAGAAACCCAGGATTTAGAAGGAGAGGAGGAAAGTGTGTAAAGCCTAGATGATGGTCAAGATTTTGTGGAGCAACAGGCAGTTGAAGATGCCGATACCAAATCGGTGTATGACGCTGATGGAGATGGAGAGTCTTTTTCTAGTTTCTGGGAGGCAAGCGAGGAAGATGGACCAGATAAGCCCACATCCTATGAAGAGGAGCCCGAGTCTGAAAAGCCGGTGCTGGTAAGAGTAAATCTGCATGATTATGTATCTAATAAGTGGTCATAGAAAATGTGTAAGAAGAACGGGTTGAAATGCCCAAGAAAGTGAAAGAGGATATGCTATCAAAGGTGACATGCAGTGCTCTATTGGCGACCACGTTGATGAAGTGGATATTGTTGGGGCAGTGCAATTGGTTCAAATATTTGCAAAAGAGGGTAGGTTTGAGTTTAAAGATAGCCAAGCTAGCCTACCAAATCGTCAAGGGGATGATGGAGAAGTAAAAACCAAGGGGGTTGGGCATATTTCTGAAGCTCATGAGGTGAGGGATGTTGACCAAGGTGAAAAGCAGTTGGAAGTGCCCATGAATTGATATGATGATGTTATAGGTGCAGTCCTTTTGGATCCAGTATATTGTGGAAGTGAAGCTAATTGGGGCTTTGGGGATGCCGAGGATGCCATGGATGAAGAGATGTAAGTGCTTGTGGATAAGGCTTTGACTAGGGTGCACATGATGCGAGGGTTAATCCCTCTACATGTGGAGAGTCCAATGAAGGAGGCATGCCATACAAAAAATGAAGGATATTTCCCAGTTGGATCCAACCTGTCTACAGAGGTATGCAGTACTTGGTTGAGGTGTATGCTTGTGAGTGCAGCAGTGAGATATATCATCTCCCAGATACGAAGTTCCATGGAGGTGAACTCTGCTTTACATGGTCGGGAAGGAGGGTCAGAATTTTTGGTCGAAACAAGTGGTGTGATTGAAGTGCCAGGCGCGAAGAAGTGCTAAGGTGATTTGGGCATACTGTGTGCATGGTTAGTTGCAGACAAGGGTGAAGCGCTAGTGGAGGGTGCTATGGATGGATGGAAGAAGTCAATGCCAGGTTTTTGACCCAAGTGAAAGCTATGTGATACAGGAGGTGGGGCAACCCACTTGAGGTTTGGCAATAGTTGGCAGGAGTAGGGCCTTGTACATATGGGGTTGTTTTGGTTTGCGAGCAGTGTTTGCCAGTGTTTACAATAGATATAAGAAAAATGATTTTTTTGGTTGAACATGAATGTTCAACAAGAGGGTGGGGCAATGATGGTGCAGCCAAAGTGTGTTGACCATAGCAGAGGGCACAGGCAGTGATGTGTATTCTTATAGATGCATGGCAAAGGGCTAGAGCAGAAGGTGAGAACTTGTGCATGCAAGTGGCAGCGGAGATGTATGCTTTATGTGGTTTTTTAGGCCAAAAGGGCTCCAAGTAGGGCCTGATAGGGAGGCAGATGAAGGGTGATCAAAGTGATGTTTTTCGGCCCAGATATGTAGAGCTTGAAGTGCTGAAGGAGCAATGCTAGACGGCTCGTCTTACAGAGCTACATTGCCCAAGATATTTGAGATGGAAGGTGCGATGTGTTGCAGATTCTTGTTGGATAGGGAAATTGGGGACAGGTGGCCCAAGAGTAGGTCAATGTATGGACACAATTTATGGAGCTTTACCATCTTTTCAGATTGCGGATCAGAGCTATGGATTGCAGTTTATGGCCAGTTGAAGTTTTGCCGGGGGCTAGGTTGGTGCCCACCTGACTGCATGGGGAGCCATGCCATCTGGTTTATTTTGAACTTTGATAGAGTTCTAGAGTGAGGTATGGATCATGTGGACTCAATAGGAAATGATTGCTTGTAAAGGCGCCCGGAGCGGAAAGTGGTAGCAATTGGAAGTCTTCGTGTATTTTCCCGGGATTGGTTGCAAGTGAAAGTTCCTGTTTTTGTGATCTCCGTTCAGCAAGGTCTGGGCACTTTTGGGTCGTTGCAGTGAACTTGCGGGTCGAACTTTGCGGCTTGAAGATCTGACCATCGGGTAAAAAATCCAAAAGCCAACCATTTGAGGGAAATTTAATTTTTTGGAGGAGGCTTGGTGACTTTGAAATCCGATGGGAGTTGGAGGGCAACCACGGGCTGCCACGTGTCGAAATTAAACCCACATACGCTCAAGGAGGGCAAGTTGGTGGGGTATGAATACCAAGGGGCGAGCTCGTTTCGGGTATCAAGTGAGGATGAGCTCTAAGAGCGCTTTGCTATGGCGCTAGGGGCCGTTGACGTAGTGGGTGGCGCCTGGGGTGCTGCTTGCGGCCATGAGAGGAGATGGTAGGCAGTTTTTGTGCGTTGTGGTAGCGCTCACAGGCGGCATGAGTTTTTCGGTGGTGATGATGTGGCACCCCACGGGGGGTTGATTCCTGCGCCCGTAGGGGCCGCAAATCTTTTGAGGGCTAACATGGGAGCACCGACGGCGTCGTCTGTGCCCCCACTAAGAGAGAGACACTGTGTTGGTAACTTGGGTTGCAAGCCAAATCAGCCCAAAAATACCAAGGAAGGCGGTCACATGCATAAAAAGGCCAAAAATAGGAGGTTGCGAGGAAAAAAAAACATGGTGCTCCCACGCCCAAGGGGGCCAGTTTTTTGACATTTTTTGGAGGAGTTTCTTTTGGGGAGAGGAGGAACAAGAGGCCCCGTTTTTTGCAGGTTGGGAGAGCTGCAAAAGAGAAAGAGGGACGTGTTTTTGCAAGATTGGGTGAGCTCCTAGGGAGTCAAGGGCGGCTGAAGAGGAAGAAGGAGATCGAGATGCCATTTTTTTGCTTAAGGTGGAGCCATTGGCCTAGAGGAGGTGGATTCAGAGCGAGGAGGGGCACACACAAATGGTAAAGCCGGAAGTTGCAGGTTTTTTATTTGGTGCTCGAGATCTCCATACCGAGCGGGTAGCAGTTTCTTGTGGTCGTATAGACGAGAGTTTTTTTGTCATAATTGAAGCAGATCATATCAATTTTTGGTGTCATTCCTTCCTTTCCCCCCCTTCTTCTCTTTGCTCGGTTCCGTCAATCCGATGCCGGTGTTGAAGATGTGTGTACCTCCCTAGGCCTCTGTGTGGGTGAAAGAGAAAGAGAAAGTGGTGTGTTTTGCAGCACGATCGTAATCGGGCTAGATCGGTGTGGATTGTTGTCGATTGTGCGAGTTTCAAAGGAGAACTCTAGTGGATCGGGGTTCAGTGATTATCCTAGGCTATAGAGAGGCAAATTGTTTGGGTTCCATGTTTGTTCCTCTTTGCCCCCATCCAACACGCTCAATGGGGGATGTTGTCGGTGGTCAACGTGCAATAACTGATGACGTGGTAGTGCCCGATAGGGGCCCATTCCCACGGCCCTTGAAGGCCACTTTTTGGAGGCAAGGGGGGAGGCAATAACGACATCGCTAATGCCTCCTACCTAGTGCATAATAAGGGAGTAGCCCCGCGAGAGAGAGAGAGAGAGAGAGAGAGAGAGAGAGAGAGAGAGAGAGAGAGAGAGAGAGAGAGAGAGAGAGAGAGAGAGAGAGAGAGAGAATAAGAGAGGGTGTGGTCAAAGGGCACCCGAGCCGGGGCAAGTGCAAAGGGCGGGCCCGTTTCAAAGCCGGCCAAGCAAAGGAAAAGGCAAGGAGGGAGACCGGGACCAAAAGGGAGAATGAGGAGAGAGAGAGAAATATAGAGAAAAGAGGTAGTGCAAGATAGGCCTTCCAAAGGGTGAAAAATAAAGGAGCAAAAGGAAAAATAAAAAAAGCCTAGGGGCATTACTGATGTCGCTAATGCACCCCCCCTAAAGTGCAAAAGAAAGAGAAAGAGAGCAGATGAAGCCAAAGGCGGCTACCTCCTCCCAAAGTTACCAATGTGGATGCAAAGTGGACCAATCAGAGGCCAGATGCCCAAATTGAAAGGGGCAGCCCTATATAAACCATTTTTGAGCCATTTTTCATGCTTTTTACCGAAGTAGGCTTCTTGCCAGGGCCTTGGGCCGGTGAGCCTGCAGAGAGCAAAGATAGAGAGTGTCTGTGAGTTCTTGGGTTAGCTTTTTTGTGCAGAGGTGTGTGCCTGCAAAGCCCCAAGTACGTGTTTTCTTGCTTGGCGACCATGTGGGTGCACCGTTTGATGTAAATGAGTTGTAAAGAGTGTTTGAGCAATGGTGAAGCCTCCATTGTGTTTCTCTTGCTATCATTTCCCCTTCTCCCCTTCTCTTTCTCTTGCTCTCGTGTTTCCCCTCAGTGCCAGCAGTGTGGATGTGTGTGCCACCCTGGACCGAAGGTGTTTTGTGTGAGAGAGTGAGATTGAGCGGCTGTGTGCGTGTGTAAGGGTGGAGACCGTGGCAATAGGTGTGCGTTGTGCGGTGGATTTCTGGAGCGTGTGAGCAGTGTAAATTGAGCAGGCGGTGGTCTGCTAGTGTGAAGTGTGTTTTTGAAGGTGTTTTCTGAGAGGATAGGGGTGTTGTGGATACCCAGAGATATAGAGAGGCCCTTGTGTTTGTGCCGGTTGTGTTCCCCCATTCTCCCTCTCCATCTTTTGGTGCCCCCACTGAGGAACGTGCTGATGCTCCTAGTTGATGTCGGAACGGTGATTTTGGTGATGCCAAATGTGCAGCCTTTGAAGAGAAGGTCCTGTTGGTGATGTTTTGGATGGGATTTCCCATTTTCACTAGGATCGAAGATGCAAAAACCTAGCTCCAAGATTATGGATTGCTCATGTTGGAAAGCGGTCTATCAAGAGAAAACGGTGTGGTACAGATGTTCCCACTCCTAGTTCGTGGTAAAGTGAGGCTATGGTTTGATAGCCTTGGTAATGAAGAAAAGGCACATTATGAAGCTCTAGAGGTGGCTTTTTGGAGAAGATTTATAGCGGATGCGCAGCTGGATGAAGTAAATCGGAAGCTGGACGGTTTGAAGCAAAGCTTCAAGGGTGATTTTCAAGTGTTCGAGTGGGAGTTTGAAGCCCTTTGGGAGAAATTAATCAAGGTAAATGCTGTAGAAAATGCTAGTTTTTTAAAGTTGAGTAAATTCATGGATTGCCTGCATGAGGAAGTGTGTGATAAGGGGGAGATAGATGGCCCGGTGTCGTATGAAGAGGCGGTAGCTCTAGCGAGAGGGCGGACCAAAAAGATTTTGAAGAAGCACAAAGCTAGGCAATGTTTGCAAGGCGCAATGATGCCAAGGCAATGTGATGTGGTGGTAGCCGAGCCACAGGTGGTACAAAGAGAAGTGCAAGTGAGAGAAGAACCAAGGGTTCTTTGGCTACAGAAAGACAGGATGGTTGCCGAAGATGCCGGCTAGAGTGGTTCCAATTGTGGACGAAGTGCATGTGATTCCAGAGTGGACAAAGGATGTGCTGCCAAGTTTGAGTGCGGCTGTAGAAGCTCCATTGAAGTGTGGTAAAGGCCAAAGAGTGCAGTTTGCAGACGAGGTCAAAGCGGTGAAGCTAGAGGAGATTCACGAGCTAGAAACAGAGGAGGAAACTGGGTTGAGTGACAGTAGCTCTATGGATGCAAATACAAGTTGGGAGACCAAGTTGTCTCAATCCAGGTATGATGAGTTTAACCTCTTACATGTGAGTGGAGAGGCAGTGATTGTGTGTGAGGAGCAGCATGAAGTGCAAGATGAGGTGCCTAGCGAAGACCAAGTGGAGCAGTCTAGGCCTACATGTGGTGAAGAGCAGGTAAAGGTGATGTGTGGTGCCATGTTAATGGCTATGTTGATAAAGGTAGTGATGGAATATGCCATGGTGGTGCAATAGGTGCAAAGTTTTTCCAAGAGGGATAGAGCAGTCGTGCCTATGGAAGAAGACAAAGATGATGCGATAGAGGGCAAGTTTCTCTCTTCCTTGGCAAAGCATGATGCAGCGGTAGAAGAGCAGGTGATTGCAGCCAACAAGAAAATGGTGCTTATCGACCTTGAAGGGCCGGTTGGCAAAGAAGAGCTTGACGATGCTGGAATTAAATGCATGGTAGGTGAGAAGGGCAGTCCAGAGTCAATGATAGAGGTGCTTCCTATGCAAGCATTGCACTCTATGACGGGTGATGTGGATTCCAAGGCGGTGTCTAAGCTTTCTAAGGAGGTTTGTGAGTGGTGGTTGAAAGAGGTGCTGATAAAAGCGGTTGTGCAGTGGGCCGTTGAGCAAGTGCAGGATCTGCTAGATGAGGATCTAGCTTTACATGGATGGGAGGGTGGGTCAGGTATGTCAAGAGTGTGGGTTGAGCAGAATGGTGAGCACGATGGTGCTCTATTTGGTGTTCTTAGAGGTGCTTTGTTGCGGGTGGGCAGTTTGCCAATGAGTGCTCAGAGTGGTAGAAGTATGTTGATGACAATTTGGCTATGTAGTTGGTTATGTATCTTGGTGTGGCACTATACAAGGGTGTTGCAGGTGGATGGAGGAGCCCAATGCAAGGTTTTTGACCCAGGTGGATGACTACAGGTAAAGCAGGGGGTTGGGCAACCCGCATGAACAAAGATGGTGGGTACAAGATTGGCGTTTTGCGGTGTACAGAGAGTTTGCTTTGGGTGTGAGTTTTTTAGTGCAATAAACCTTTGTGTGGTTGAACATAAATGTTCAACAAGGGGGTGGGCAATGATGGTGCAGCCAAAGTTGGTCTGAGTTGGAAAGTGTTCTATGTCCGGTAGAGGTTACAAGTAGGTACAATGCAGAAGGCTAGAGCAGGTACCAAGGTCCTGGGCAGCCAAAGGGTACCGGGAATGTATGTCTAAAGCGGTTTTTTAGGCCAAAAGAGCTAAAGGATGGTCTAGATGGGAGAGTAGATGGAGGTGCCCAAAGTGTTGAGTCAGTGCACTAGAATGTAGTGTTTGATGTGCTCTAGAAGCCGGTCCAAACGGCTCGTCAAATGGAGCCCTAGTGCTCAAGATACTGAAGCTAAGTTAGAAGGTTTTTTAGTAGATCCTCGACGGGTAGGGCAGCTGGGGACAGGGGGCCCAAGCAAATGTCAATAGATAGATGCATAGAGCTCAAATTATGGAGCATGCCTGTCTTCTCGGATTGCCAATCGGAGCTCTAGATAGTAAGTTATGGACATCAGAAGTTTTTTCGGGGACCAGGTTTGAGCCCACTTGTACGCATTGTAAATTGGGCCATCTGACGGTTTTTAGGCCTCAACATGGTTCAAGCAGATAGAGCATGCCTAGTGGAGTCAGCAAGAAGTCCCGGCTCGTGATTCTGAGCCTCGAGCATCGGGTGACGGCCTGGTAGATTTGGGATGCTTTGCAGACGGGCAGTCAGTGGATAGTTTTCTTCGAGTTTTGGGGCACTTCGTTTGAGGCCATTGAGGAGGTAATATGTAGAGCTGGCCAAAGACAACAAAGCTTGGAATGTGCACTTGGGGTGGAGTTTTGTGAAATGTCAACCAGTTGACCAAGCAAAGGTTGGTGTGCTACCAAAGTAGGAAATAAAAGATCATGTTGGAATTTTTCTTGTGAAGGCTTTGGAACCCATAGGGGTGCAATTGAACAAGCAGACGCCACGTGGCTGGCATTAGTCCCGTATGCGGAGAAGGGAGCCAGCTTGGTAGGCTTTATGAGCCAAGGACCCTCATTTGGGGTATCAAAGAGAGAAAGGGAGAGCTCCCCCTCCGTTGGCGATGGCGGGCATTTGGTGGAACTGTTGTGGCTCTGCATCCTGGCGCACGAGGCGGTTTTGGCCGGTGTGGGGCGGCACAGATGGCGCGCTCACTGTGGGCTTGTTGTTGGCAGTTAATGTGCAGTAACTGATGATGTGGCAACGCTCGACAGGGGCCCGTTCCTAGGGCCATTGAAGGCCACTTTTTGGAGGCAAGGGGGGAGGCAATAGCGGCATCGCTAATGCTCTCTCCCCAATGCATAGTAAGGGGGCAGTCCCGAGAGAGAGAGAGAGAGAGAGAGAGAGAGAGAGAGAGAGAGAGAGAGAGAGAGAGAGAGAGAGAGAGAGAGAGAGAAAGAATAAGAGAGGGTGTGGTCAAAGGGCGCCCGAGCCGGGGCAAGTGCAAAGGGCGGGCCCGTTTCAAAGCCGGCCGAGCAAAGGCAGGGGCAAGAAGGGAGACCGGGACCAAAAGGGAGAATGAGGAGAGAGAGAAATAGAGAGAAAAGAGGTAGTGCAAGATAGGCCTTCCAAAGGGTGAAAAATAAAGGGGAAAAAGGAAAGTTAAAAAAAGCCTAGGGGCATTAGCGATGTCGCTAATGCACCCCCCCTCAAGTGCAAAAGAAAGAGAAAGAGAGTAGATGAAGCCAAAGGCTGCTACCTCCCCCCAAAGTTACCAAATGTGGATGCAAAGTAGACCAATCAGAGGCCAGATACCCAAATTGAAAGGGGCAGCCCTATATAAACCATTTTTGAGCCATTTTTCATGCTTTTTGCCAAAGTAGGCTTTTTGCCAGGGCCTTGAGCCGGTGAGCCTGCAGAGAGCCAAGATAGAGAGTGTGTGTGAGCTCTTGGGTTAGGTTTTTTTGTGCAGAGGTGTGTGCCTGCAAAGCCCCAAGTGCGTGTTTTCTTGCTTGGCGACCATGTGGGTGCGCCGTTTGATGTAAATGATTTGTAAAGAGTATTTGAGAAGTGGTGAAGCTTCCATTGTGTTTCTCTTGCTGGCGTTTCCCCTTCTCCCCTTCTCTTTCTCCTGCTCTCGTGTTTCCCCTCGGTACCGGCAGTGTGGATGTGTGTGTCCCCCCCGGACCAAAGGTGTTTTGTGTGAGAGAGTGAGATTGAGCGGCTCTGTGCGTGTGTAAGGGTGGAGACAAACCGTGGCAGTAGGTGTGCGTTGTGTAGTGAGCAGTGAAAATTGAGCAAGCGGTGGTCTGCTAGTGTGAAGTGTGTTTTTGAAGGTGTTTTCTGAGAGGATAGGGGTGATGTGGGTACCCTGAGCTACAGAGAGGCCCTTGTGTTTGTGCCGGGTGTGTTCCCCCATTCCACCTCTCCAACGTGAAGCCATGGTTGAGATGGTTAGCTACATCAATTTGTTAGCATTTCTAGCTCTTGAGTTCAAGCTTGGTAATGAAGAGAGTTGTTGGTCGTGTTGAAGGATTAATGAGAATCAAATGAATTTTAAAGAGATCTATGAAAGATAGTAAGCTGAGACACACTTTTCTCAAACATTGCTCCCCCCTTCCTACCGGTGGGGAAAAGTCATTTTTCAACCATACACTATTCCCTTTTATGGATTTTGCAGCAAGAGGAAAATTTAAAAGATTAGCTATTTTTATACTTCCCCCAATCAATACATATAGGTAGATAGATAGAGAGAGAGAGATCATATCATATCAAATCAATGGCCTCCTCTTCTCTATCCTCACTTGGAAGGTTGCTTTTTGATGCCCGTTTTATCCATTTTGAGGAGTTTTGCCCATTTTTTAAGGCCAACTTATAGTAAAACCATTTTCAATGAAAGGCGAGTTCTATGTTTCCTCCATCATTTTGACGGGCATTTATATATGAACCTGACCCTAAAGTACTTTGGGGAGCTCTTGAAAGTTGGAACTTGGAACTTAAAAGGTGGGCAACTATTGTGCAAAAATAAAATTCATTCCTATCGCGGGTGTCCTTGCTCCAGCAAAATTGGTGTTGTTTGATTGCACCCATGACTCAGTGGCCCACTGGCTAGCACAATGCAAAGTTGCGATTTTGCCATAAGTGAAAATGTGAATTCAAAAAGAGAGGGCAAACTAGAATGCCTGCGATGCCTGAGAGAGAGAGAGAGAGAGAGGCGCTTGTGGTAGTGCCAACTACCCTCGTTCAAGGCTAGAGCTTGTACCGCCTACTCAACAGAAGGAGAGAGAGAGGCTCAAAGATTGCAACTCACCTCAACATCTAGTGCAGATTTAGAAATTTTCTCATGTAGGAAAACGGAGTCTTTCTCAGTGTTTTTCATACAATGCATAACATCATGAGCTTCTACTCGAGGCACCGCATACCTAGCTAGGTACGATTGGGGGCAGGGGACCCCCGGCCCTCCCATCGGGCCGGCGGTCCCCTGCCCCCAATCGTACCCAGCTAGGTATGCGGCACCTCCCTCACAAAAGCTCATGATGTTGAGGTAAGTCACAATGTGGGAAATATTGTAAGAATTTGTCCAAAACTTCTTGTGACTCTCCCCCAACCTCGTAGATCCCATTGCACCTGATGAGAATGTGAACCTGGAGAGGCATTCCAATAAGAAGTCGAAGACAGCAATGAAGTTGTTGCTTGCTCCACCAGTCAAAACAAATACAATAGCAGATTTCTTCTCAGCTTCAAACCGGAGCAAACTTGATATCAACGTAATAAGTCGTGCCTCGGATTCCTTGGAATCTGAGAATTTGGAGGTAAAATTGCCTACCCCCCGTTGGTATCATCTATTCTGCACAGTGAGCCGGCCTTGGCTTTGTGCTTTGTTGCCCACATCAGCCCTTTCCCTCCTCTCTATCTCGTGCAGTCTTCCGTCTTTGTGCCTAATCCTCAGAGAGAGAGAGAGAGAGAGAGAGAGAGAGAGAGAGAGAATGCTCTGCTTGCTCGTCCTCTACACTAGCCTCTAGCTCAGCCTCGGCCCTCCACTGCCCCTGTTTAAAGGACAAACGCATTGTTGTGCCCCACCCTACAGATGACTGCCCCATCAGCGCTACGCCTTGACCTACTTTGCGGCGCAGAAGAGGAGCACTACCTCCGAGAGACAGAGGGTCCAGATGCAGAAGGAGACGTGCACCTTGGTTACCATCTTCTCTGCTGCCCATCGCGGTGAATGCACTAGCATCACCCTCCACGGGGGAGAGCTTCTATGGCCATTCTCTCGAACCCTTCACCGACTAAGATAAGCCACCATCCAAAAGAGCAAAACATAAATATCTCTAGGTGGAAAGATGAAAGAGAGAGATACAGAGAGTCATGTGAAAGTGGAGAGAGAGAGAGAGAAAGAGAGAGAGAGAGAGAGAGAGAGGAACTTTTCTATCTTTTTGACGAGGGTACCTCCCTAGATATCCTCTAATGAACTCCTTCCCAAAATTTTGCACCAGCATGCAGGGATAATTCTATTAGCTTTCCAAAATATTTTGGTTTATAAGGATGCAACGACAAATTTAGAGGAAAAATTGTAACTTGTTTAGCATTAGACATTGCTTTACTTTAAATACAAATTAGCAACAAAAATTAATGTAACTTATCACCCTACTCCAATTGCTTGTTTGTGGAAGCCTGGCAAGAAGTTGCATTGTCCAAAACACTTTGAACTTCAGCCAATACACGAGCATCTGAACTGGCAATAGGACTTAGCGTGTGTATAGAAGAAAGGTGAACTCTTGAAAGATGTAGTACAATGGCTTAAGAGTCCCATAGCTTGGTGTAAACATAATGCACTTAGGTAGGAGATTATGGATGCATGTAGGGTAGAATGATCACAAAACACATGCAAGGAAGTGCAAGGAGTGTGATATTTGTGCAAGGAGAGCATGGTTATGGAAGTTGGTGCAAACATTGGCTGCACTTTGTCCGACTACTAGGTGGAGAATGTGCAAGCGCTTGAAGTAACCGTTCTTGCATTGTACATCACTTAGGATCTAGAGTGATAAGGGACACATGTGGGTTCCCATTGGTCATAGTACATTAAGGCATAGTGACCTTGGGTAGGGTAAAAGGTCCTCATTTTCACAAATGAAACTATCAAAATGTTGAATTTAGTGTTAATGCAGAAAGAAAACTATCAAAATTTCAAAAAAGGATAATATTTACAACTCGTACACATATTACAGAGGGGGTCGAATTGACTATAGCAACACCGTAGAAAGGGGGGTATATGGGTTCATTAGAATTTGTAGATAGGGGATTGGGCTAGTGATATGGGTTTTGTAGATAGAGTGTTTTTCCCATATAATCGCACGCAAGTGACATCCCTCCCTAAGTATAAGTGAATCCCCCGGGTCCACCCTACCAAATAGAGCACTGCTAGGGGAAGGTACATCATTAGTCTTTTGAGTTTTCACAAATTCTAAGGCAATGCCAATGAATGTGACTTTCCTATAGTCAAACCTCTTTGATAGGTTTCTTGTGCATCTTGACTCATTGAAGATAACATGTGAACTGTGAATTTCTTTGCGAGATTTCAAGTGCTAGAGAAGATATTCCATCTCTCTATGCACCACAATCAAGGAAAACACACTTATGTGACTTTGAACCTAGTTTTTTTTTCATCTCTTTGGGCACATATGCATATGCCTTGCATTCAAAGACATGCAGATGATTGTAATGTGATATTTTTTTTTGGATCACAATTCCTCTAGAATCTGGTAATCCAATGGTGTACTAGGTGACCTATTAATGATGCATATTGCTATCAATACTACCTTTCCCAAAAATCTTGAATCAAATTTGCCATAGAGAGCATGGCTGTGACTTTCTTTTGAATTGTTTGATTTGTCCTTTTTGCAACTTCATTTCAATTAGGTGTGTAAGGTGCATCGAGCTACCTTTGTGAGCATGCTAGACGTGAAAGGGGTGCATGGTGCATGCAAAGTGTGAGGGAGAAGCAGGAGACACACAATGTGGATGGAAGAACTCACGACAATGTGAGAGAGCCCCTTATTCTTCTATCTATTAGAGAATAAGGAGAGTGTGTAGATGATGGACAATTGAATCACCTGGCACATGTGATCAGGGTAAGAGGCACACCACCTTTACCCAACAATCTCCCACTTAAAGGTGAATGTGCCAATAAGTGGTAGATTGTTTGGGTAAAGGTGGTGTGCCTCAATCTTCTCCTTCCTTGCACTACTCTGCATGCATTGTGCGCCACTTTTGCACCCAATACACTCACAAGTGGTATCAGAGAAACTCACCACAATGTGAGAGAGCACCTTATTCTTATATTTAGTAAAGAATAAGATGTGTGTACAGATGATGGGTGGTCAGATACATCCATCTGGGTAAGAGGCACACAATCTTTACCCCAATAGCCTCTTAATACCTCTCTTGCTATAAAAATTCTTAAAATCCTTGAAGATGCATTCTCTACCATCATTTGTTCTCAAGATTTTGATCTTCTTGCCATACTAATTCTATACCAATGCTAAGAGTTTCAGGAAAGTAGAGAAGATTTGATGCTTATGATGCAAATGATAAACCGAGACCTTTCTAGTGGAATCATCTTGAAAATCACAAAATAACTAGCTCACCCTAGATACTTGGTAGCCATAAGTCCACAAACATTAGTAAGCATTATCCTTGCAAGGTCAAAAATACTTCTAGACCATCAATCCTCAAATATGCACTCTAAAAAATCATAATTGTCTATAGATGCAAATTATAAGTCATTAAAAATTATGTTTAAAATACCTAACATGTGCTCCTTAGCATTAGGAACGTGCCTCAACAACCGAATACATGAAACGTCACTCGGAATGATAGATATGTCTCTCGGAAGGTCATGGGAGCTGATGTTTGGATCTTGTAAAATGCTTGCAACATTGATATCCGCACGTAGAGATCCTCAAGGATATCACAACGGCGCTCTTGGAATCTTGATGCAATGATCATGCAGTGATATGTAAAGAGATGAATACTTTAAGGTTCCCAACACAGAAGATTGGGGCGACTTGATAGATTTCCTTTCTTTATCATCATGTTCCATTGACGACACCTTACTCCGATTCCTCAAAGCAAGGATATGAGCAACAGACGAGAGGAAGTCATTATCCATCATGGTTGTGGTTGTAAGGATCATACACCACAAGCCAGCTCAATAAATCAAGGATTCTAATGGAAGCTATTTTCTATAACATAAAAATGAAATCCCATTGACATATTTAGAATCCATAAACAACATCTTTATCCCCACGTTTAAGAGGCACAACCGCCATCCATAAATCCTAAATATGATATGAAACTTATTCTAAACTAAATAATAATCTTGTGAAAAGTACTTGACTAATTGGGTTCATTAGTCCGTAGACATAGATCCGTTAGGATACTAGTCTCCCACTTTCCACACCACACTCACCCATTTTTCTTGTTTTCTAATCACTACCACATTGTTTTACATATACAAACATTGTTCCTTTATTAATTTTGGGCATAGGTTCTTTCATACAACCCTTCAAACATCACCAAAACAACTCTTTCTCAAACAAGGCCTAATGAAAATAGTTCTATAATTCCACAAAAAATGAATCTTTCAATTATGCTTGAGAGTTGCCGCTACCCATGGACTTTCTCTGTCTAACCAATAGAGTCTTTGCAAAGGATTTATTTATTTGCTAACCACAAAATGTGCAAGCTTTCCCAATCGCTAACCTTAGGGGGAATCTCGCTAATCGGAGGGCATCCTACTAACCACAAGGGATCTTGCTAACCACAAGGGACAAAAAGAGAGTTGCTAAACCTCAGCTTATTCTCCACTAACCGTGAAACCATCTGGAAACAAGATATTATTTCAGCAATCGTTTTCTCTAAGTGATTCCTCAAACATGATTAACTAACTCCTAATATCAAACGAAAACAGTTTATCAAACAATAACCATTGATCAAACAATTCTTTCACTACCCTACAAAATCATATGTTTGTTTCTTGTGATATAATCATGCTTCTTTGACAGTTTAAGGGAATTCCTAGGCTTGACTTACCTACCATCATGTATAATAATGCAAAATTATTAATTCATCTTACCAAATTAGCAACATGTTTGACTATTTCTCGTGGTTGAGCTTGAGTGGATTCGACTTCTTCCACAGTCGATACCTTTGCTTATGCTACAATTGGAGTAGTTGATGTCTTCCTTTGCACCTTTCTTGGAGGTGGAGTGGCATGAGCGTCCTTCGAGCTTCGAGTCACTCATTTTGGGGCCATCGTATCAAGATAGAGAAGAGGGAAAGAGAGAAAGAGAACTCAACAATCCGAGGGACAACACGACGACGGTACAGAAGGAGTTGGAGATGGATATGGATTGAGGGTGAGAGGTTGAGGGAGAGAAGGTAACTCCGGTGAGACAAGGCAAGAGAGCTTTCATTTCTGAGAAGTTCGGTGTGTGTGTTGAAAGTAAAGGGAGAGAGGTCTTTATATAGGCTCTCAAGGCCAAAATCAAAAGCTAAGAATAGTGAAAAGCAGAGAGATAAATTTGCGCACATTCGAAGTTTTTTTAATTGTTGTAAAATTTTTAAAATTTTTTACGGGCATGTATCTCAATCCATGATTTTGAGTCTCTAATTTTAGGATAAGTTTGGCTTCCAAGAAAAGAAGCTTTAAACTTAACTTACTTCTCTTGCTTCTCTAAAAATCCTCTTTCTTTCCTAAAATACTCCTATTCTTTCTTTCCTAAAATTACTCCTTCTTCCTTAAGGGTCAACTCTTATCTTAGATGTAGTCTTTACGTTTAAGTTTCCCATATCAACCTATTGTTTTCAAGTGAATAAGGGCCATAATTAATAGTTCCAGAGTCCAATTTTCGATCTGATCATTTCGTTGGAACGCTCTATGACTTAACAAAATGGGAACCTTAAACACTTTTAAAAAGTAAATGAAATAGGTTTTATTGAAAAATGTTGGATACATTACAATTTCTCCAACTTAGGGATTCAAGTTGTCCTCATCTCGCAAAAAAGTGAGGGTAGTCCTTCTTTAGGTGGTTTCATCTTCCCATGTTGCATCTTCTTCAGGATAGTCCCACCACTGAAAAGGTGTTCTATGAGAACTCTATTTCAAAGAATCTTCTCTCAAGACTCCAAAATTTTAGAAGGTTGGAGCTCCAAGATGTTTTGAGTAGGCATGACAATTTTTTCATCATTGAGGAGTTGATCATTGTTGGGAATATAAGGTTTGAATAAGCTTACATGAATACGTCGTGGACTTTGATGTGAACTTGCAACTTCAACTTGTAAGCTTGGGTTTCTATACACTTGATCACTTTGTAAGGACCACCATAATGTGGGCTAAGCTTCTTATACTTTCCAAGTGATAAGGTACTTCTCTTTGGATGAATCCTAAGAAAAACCTTGTCACCTTCTTTGAATCTTCTTTCGGATCTCTTACCATCCGCATACTGATTTTGACAAGCTGCTGGAATATCCTTTTGGATAGCTTTTGTTTGAATTTTTATTTCTTCCAACATCTTCTTAGACACTTCAACTCTGATGGTAGGGTCAAAAAACTTGAGTGGAGAGACACATTCTTGACCATACAAGGCACAAAATGGGGTCATACCAATGCTTTGATGATGAGAAGCATTGTAAGCATGCTCCACCAGAGGTTAAAATTGAATCCATTGCTTAGGATCCCTACTTCAATAAGCTCTAAGAATATATCTGATCACTTGGTTGACTCACTCTATTTGACCATCTGATTGAGGATGATATGCAGTACTAAAGTTTAATTATGTTCCAATTTCCTTGAAGAGTGAGGTCCAAAAGTTTGAAGTGAACTTCACATCTTGATTGCTTACAATGTGTTTGGGAAATGTATGCAATCTGAAAATATCTTTAACAAATATGCATGCAATGTCGGAGGCGGTAAAGGTTGTCTTGACTGGTATGAGATGCGCAACCTTCGTGAGTAGGCCAACAACTACCATAAGTGAATTATATCCTCCTTGTACCGTAGGTAATCCAATGACAAAGTCCATACTTATACACTCCCACTTAATTTCACTACAAGAGGTACTTCACATTAGCGACGCTCGCAGTGCGACGCTTAAAAGTGAAAATTCGTGGCGTTGCTATGGGCGTCGCTAATTTATTTTTAACACAGCAACGCCGACAGGGGTAAAAAATAAACCGAGAGCACCCAAAAATTCAGATCTTAGATCTGAGTTTTTGGTGCTCAAGGAAGCAAACAGGTAACCCGTGCTCTCCCTCCCTCTCTCTTTCTTTTCCACACACACACACACACACACACACACACACACACACACACACACACACACGAGGAGAGGAAGGAGAGCCGGATATGCTCCTTTCCTCTCCTCTCTCTCATGTTCCCTTCCCCTCTTTCTCTCTCTCCCTCTCTCATACACACACACGTGTTTTTGAGAGAGAGAGAGAGAGAGAGAGAGAGAGAGAGAGAGAGAGAGCACATGCATAAACAAAAAACACATACACACACATATGCATAAACAAAGAATGCATACACACACACACATTGAGAGAGGAAAAGAGAGAGAGAGAGAGAGAGAGAGAGAGAGAGAGAGAGAGAAGAAGAAGAAGAAGAAGAAGAGAGTTTTAACGTCGTAGGAAACTATCCCAAGAGACCTTAAAGATCTAGCCGACGAGGAGTTGAACTCAAGACTTGTTATTCAAGAGGGAAATGGCATAACCAATCAACCACACTTGGGTGATAGAAAGGTTATACCATTTTCCTCTTTTTATTGGCACAACACACACACACACCCGAGAAGAAGAGAGTTTTAACGTCGTAGGAGACCTTAAATATCTAGCCGACGAGGAGTTGAACTCAAGACCTGTTATTCAAGAGGAAAATGGCATAACCAATCTACCACACTTGGGTGATAGAATGGTTATACCATTTTCCTCTTTTTATTGCACACACACACACCCACACACACACACACCTGAGAAGAAGAGAGTTTTAACATCGTAGGAAACTATCCCAAGAGACCTTAAAGATCTAGCCGATGAGGAGTTGAACTCAAGACCTGTTATTTAAGAGGGAAATGGCATAACCAATCTACCACACTTGGGTGATAGAAAGGTTATACCATTTTCCTCTTTTTATTGGCACACACACACCCACACACACACACACACCAGAGAAGAAGAGAGTTTTAACGTTGTAGGAAACTATCCCAAGAGACCTTAAAGATCTAGCCGACAAGGAGTTGAACTCAAGACCTGTTATTCAAAGAGAAAGAGAGAGAATAAAAAACCAAAGAGAGAGAGGGGGGGGGGGGGGGGGGAGAAGACAAAAGAGAGAGGTAAGGGGAGAAAACAAAGAGAGAAAGAGATTATGTTAAAATTTAAATTAGATTAGGTTAGATTACATTTAGATTTATGTTGAGTTTAAGATTAGGTTAGCTTTAGATTTATCTTAGATTAGATTTAGGTTTATTTAGGTTAGATTAGATTAGATTTATGTTTATTTTTAGTTAGATTTACGTTAGATTAGATGTAGGTTTATTTACGTTAGATTCAGATTTAGTTTAGATTAAATTAGATCTAGATTTATGTTCGATGGACTATATTTTTTTAGATTTAGGTTAGATTTTAGTGCATGTCAATGAAGGTGTGCTTTGCATGTCAATGAAGGTACACTCATGATGTTAAGCATTGTATGAAAACAACTTGCTCATATGAAAAACACTGAAAAAGACTCCGTTTTCCTACACGAGAAAATTTCCTGCGCTCATAGCCTCGACAATCCATGCGGACCAGCAATTCCACTTGCATGTTCGACTGTTGCTGCCATACAATAAGCCATCATGATCAGCCAATGGAAGAGCAAATTGAGCCTAACAAAAATTAGTGATGCAAGATGACGATTCCAAGGGTCACACACACACACACACACACACACACACACACACACACACACATACTACACAGCCCGTCAAATCTAGAGTAAGAATTAAGTGCTTTGAGCAAGCATCGGCTACATTGCAAGAATGGAGTACCTGCATGCTACAGACAAAGATCTATTGTGAAAAAATGTTAAGATGCTGTGAAATGCTACAGCTTGAGAAGAGGCAAGGGGGTTTTGTCCACTACATGCACTATCATGTAGACGTGGGTGTGTAGATTTTTTATACCCACAAATATAGGCATTGACCAATAAAGAAGAGATTATAACCCGGTGGTTCTGATCTCCGTGCACCTCTAGACCGAGGTGTGCGTGGATTGGACATGACTAGAGAATGTGAGGTAGTTTACACTGTGAACAAAGAGAGAGAGAGAGAGAGAGAGAGAGAGAGAGAGAGAGAGAGAGAGAGATAAAGATAGAGGATGCCAATAGAAGATTAAATTTATGTCCAGGTTATAAGATTTTCACCCTCATTATGAGTAGTGACGAGGATGTGGGGCCGTCCAACCGAAACACCTATCTCTCAATGAGGATCTTATGTCCTTGTAATCAATGCAATCATGCTGTGTGATGGACAAGATGTGTTTCTTTGCAACACGTTCGTAAATTTGACAAGTTCGATCCATTTATTATAACTCATTGGGACTCTGACGCTAGCCAACAGGCAGCAATCTTGCAGCCCAATAGACGTGTTTGCATGCGCTTTGGTCAAGCAGCATATGTGAGGCCACAAGATGTAGCCTCTGACAGCTCGGGGGATGATCATGCAAACCACATTCCCAACGAGGAAATGTTTGAGCCCGAGATCGATGAAATGATCGAGATGATCATGGATTCAGAAAGGCTTATCTATAATGATATGAAAAGTGAAGCCGATACACCATTGTATGATGGAGCACGTGTGTCTAGATTGAAGGCGCTCCTGGTTCTTCTCAACATGCAGAAAAAATTTGGATGGAGTGACACTAGCGTCAGAACGCTTTTCAGGTGATCTATTAATGTGTTCACTTTAATAAAAAACTCTAGATGTATAATGATATGGTAGATTTTTACACAATTGTACCGTATTTTTTCCGCTGTGTCGATTGCTCAAAGAGCACATACTGCCAGTTGATAATGTGATGACAGATTCCAGAGAGGAAGCAAGAAAGATCTTGCAAAACTTGGGGATGGATTACAATTCAATCCACACTTGTCCTAACAACTGCATTCTTTTCATAGGGGAATACATAGACATGGAGAAGTGTCCGGAATGTGATTCCGAGAGATATCGAGTAGATCTCCACGGAACAAAAATTCCACAAAAGGTTTTGCGACATTTTCCTCTGCTTCCTTGCATCAAGCATTTCTTTGAATGTAAGTTCATGGCCGCCCTAGCATCATGGCATGGGGAGAATAAATCTTCGGATGGTGTGCTACGAATTCCTGCAGATTGTGCAGCTTGGAAACATATAGATGAAACATGGTTGGATTTTGTCAGGGAAGCTCAAAATTTGCGCCTAGGCCTGGCTATGGATGGCGTAAATCCATGTGGTCAAAGATCAACATCTTATAGTGTATGGCCCGTTGTCATTGTCAACTACAACATCCCCCGTGGTTGACTACGAAGAAGGGGCACCTATGGCTAAGGTTGATTGTACCAGGGCGGTATAAAGTGAAGAATATGGATGTGTATCTTCGTCCACTATTGGAAGAGCTACAACAATTGTGGATTGGCATAGAAGTGGTGGATATGAGTCGACACACAGGTCACTGGAATGCTTTGATCAGAGGCATTATAATGTGGACCATGCATGACTATCTCGGACTAACAGAATGCTCAGGTGGCTTACACTTAAACTCAAACACTGTAAATCTTGGTTTTTCTCAAGCTTATCTATTATCATGTGTATACATGCAGGGCTTCAAACAAGCGGATACAGAGCGTGTGTCACATGTGGACCTAGATTGAATGCACGTTGGGTCAAGATGGTTGCACAAACAATTGAAAAGCGCACAGCGGTGCGGTGAAGAAGTGACTGAGGAGGAGTGGGAGTAGGAGTGACCGAGGAGGAGTGGGAGTACTCTCGGGGTTGCACGACCAAGGTAAGTTTGCAATGTATGACTAGTGAATTTCTAGATGTTTGAACGGCCACTCATAATCTTTGTTGGTTGTAGTATAAGTCATACACAATAGCATGGTGTAAAGGTCGACATTTTAGGGTGGAACGGATTGACAAAAAACGTTTTACTCAAGATTGTGAAATCATGGCAAAATTTGAACAGTCTAGAGACCCCTGCCGGGACATCCTGGTTCACATGTCACCGGCGAGAGGGCTTGCCTTACTCCGTCAACTTCAGCGACGGCATCATCTTGGATGATGAAGGCAAGAAGGTGATCTCGCGCATGCGCGGTCTTTGCTCTCAGGTGTTTAGACACTACATACTAAACACCTAGAGTGAAGTACCAATTGTTTTAAAAGACAGAGTCATCAACATGTTGCATGACGAGTTTCCTGTTTCAACACGGGATGGCCGCTTCAATGAAGACCTGATGAAGGTTAGAATGCGCGAATACTGCAAGTACAAGCATTCCAAAGTGCAAAAAGCAATTAAGCATGGGTGGAATAGACCCGATAGGCTGGCTAAAGAAGATTGGAAGAATGCAAAGAAAGAAGCGCGCGAGAATCCCGACAAGTGAAAGCAACAAAAGGAGGCAGCCAGAGTGCGAGTAGAGGCAGCCGCACCACTTGGGGAGCGGCGGGTGGACATCATTTGAGGCCGATTTTGTAAGTGTTTTCGCATTTCTCTTTAGGTTTGATAGTTTAGGGTTTAGGGTTTAGGGTTTTTAAATTCTAACATAATGGATTCTTTGTATGTTTTGACAGTGGTCAATGACAAGACGTGACCCCACACCATACGAGCACGAGTACGCAGGCATTAAACGCCCTGATGGACATTCTGAGTTCTCACGGTGGCATGGTTAGTATTAGGGTTTACTCTTTTCTATTTGTTATATTGTTTTATAAATTATATATTTATACTTGCAAAAATCTGTCTTATTGTTTTTTTTTTGCAGAATCCAACAAATATGCTGCTTGGACGTGATGAGACGTCTGATTAGACGACGTCAGTCTACCCATAGCTAGATAGCATTAGTTTCCTTTTGTCATAGCATATGTATCATGAGATGACGTTTATACTTCTTTTTTGTAACTATTGGAAAACCATGTATATTTTTTCAATAATGACAATGGTGTTGTAACTATCAAATTTGCAAAGTTTAACAATCAAGTGATTTTGCCTATGATGTGTATAATTGTCATTGATTTACTTTCATGAATTTACTTTTGTCAGTTTTGTAGCTTTATTTTGCAAACAATACTATGGATGATGGATTTAATGGTTATATTGTCTTGTGGGTGACTACTTTGGGTCTATATCTAAGCTTGCACTTTCTCTCAAAGGTGAATTTGGGCTTATCTTGGATTCATTTATGTTTACTCAATTATTGAAACAATCAATATGGTTGATGGGTAAATGCCCTACCACCAAAAAAAATTCTCTCGAGTGTTGCTATATAAGGCTCTGCAGCATCGTTATAAACGTTGATATAGGTGGCCTGTAAACGTCGCTATGATCGTCGCTATAGGTATCACTATATAGCTACGCATATAGAGATGGTTATAGCGATGCTCGTAGCGACGTTCCCGTATTGACGCTGTTAGCGACGGTCTTAGCGACGCCGAGGAGTATAAAAACCCAATGTATTTCCGTCGCTAATAGTGTCACAAGTGCTCACACCCTCTTGTAGTGTTTAGGAAATGTCCAATGGTTGAAGTTTACCGAGAAGTTTAACTTTCTCAACTTTAATCCTTTGGCATGTCAAGCATTGACAAACATAGCATACCACATCTGTCTTTTGTCCAATCCAATAGAAACTTTTATGTATGGCATTGAGAGTCTTTGCTTACCCTGGGTGTCCTAAAGTAGGGCTATTGTGGGCCTGCAATAAGATAGCCTTCTTTAAGTTAGGGTCCTTTGGTGCACATAACATATCTCTATAATAGAGACAAGGTCCATCATGTGAGAAGTGTAACAATGAAGGTATATTCTTTGATTCTCCATATCAAACAAGGTTAAATTGTCTTTGATACTCCATATTAGATGATGTGACTTCCTTAATCTTTTCAATGATCAGGTTGTTGGGTAATCATTTCCTACTTATTGGAATGAATATCTGCAAATTGGAAAGAGAATGGAAGACCAAATGAAGGTCCAGGAGTATTGGGGCATGGATGGAACTACGCTATTGCTGTTATAGCTTTGTAACTCTTGCATTTTTTGAAACAATCCCTTTGTAATCAATTTGATTTTCTTCAAAAAATCAAGACTTTGAATATAATTTTTCACTCTACAATGGCAATCTGACAACTTGTTTTAGAACCATCGTTAGTTATTATTAAAATCTACCCGTCACATTGAGACGAAAGTTCATTTGTGGTAAAAGTACTTTTTTTCATTATTTTTTTGCAAAAGTGTCTTCTTTAAAAAAGAGACCATTATAAAAAGGGGGCTGCATAACTCATTCAAACCTTTCACTTTTGCAACACTTGAGCTCTTCCACTCTTTGTCTACACCTCGGGCTAGATATGGACGCCTCCACAGCCTCTGCATTTGCAACCACATCCACCCCTTTGTCATGCTTCATTTGACGAGATTTCAACATTCATGGAGGAGCACATCATAAAATATGTCGTATCTATCTACCCACATGCAGGGATCTGGGTGCCTTGTGCTCTCTTGTGCTACATACACAAAGGTGATCGCCCATTCTCCAAGCGATTGAAAGGGTTCCAAGAAATTTCCGCCGACACAAGCCATATCTTGGATGAGCAGGCCCAAGAGTTGCCAATGCTCAAGAAGTGCAAATTGGGGGTGGAGTACCTTTCTTGGCTAGCAACATTCATCTTCTTTGTGAGAAAGGAGACTAATTTAGAGGAGCTCTGCCTACCACACCTTCTAGTTGGGTCCTTCATCAAGGACGCCAAGCAGTAAGAGGGTGTCCCCATGAACCTTGTAGTGGAAGGCTAGGCACTTCGGCTCAAGTAACCCAGGGGGCTCGAGGAGGTGGTTGAAAAATCCATCGTTGTGGCTGGCACTAGTTACACTCTAGAGGATGCACCACTGATGGATGAGGCTATCCTAGAAGTAAAAATCAGCTGCTTCTCCTCAATGGTAGTGGATGGGGAGGAGTATGTCTTCATATGCATGGATGAGTGCGTGAGCATGCTATGTACCAGTGGCCAATTTACCTTAGACAGAGCGCCAGATGCCCTTGAAAGAAAGATCTCGACACTTGATGACTCTGCTTCTAACACTATTGCAGTTGTATGTGCGGAGGTTCTAGTAGCAGAGCAGTTGCATGTGGCCAAGGAAGATTTCTAGGCCACGCAAGCCAAGGTTGTGGCCGCTAGTGTTAGGAATGGGATCGTGCTAGCTAGGGTGGATGAAAGAGAAACATAGTGCAAGTGTGTGATGTAGAGTGCGCAGGTGATGGAGAAGGTAGGAAAGAAGACTACGCACACACACCAACACAAATCGAGACACACACACACAATCGTTACCCTGTAGCAGCCATTCAACGAGCTGCTCTTCTCTTCTTCTTCTTTGAACTATTATCCAAAGTATATTTACAACATAGTATAGTCAGTGTCCAGCCGCCCATAGCACAATGGGCATATTCTTTAACACTCCCCCTCAAGCTCAGAGTGAGCTTGCATATGATGAATTCCCAATGCTTCACGAAAGTAGCAAAACTTCTCCTTTCCAAGAGCTTTTGTGAATATATCCGCAACTTGATCATTTGTCTTCACATACACCAAATCAATCTCATTTGCCAAAACTTTTTCTCTAATGAAGTGATAATGTACCTCAATGTGTTTAGTGCGAGCATGGTAGACTGGATTCTTTGCCAACATGATGCTGCTAATATTGTCACAATATATAATGACACTGTCAAGATAGTCAAAACCAAATTCTACCATAAGTACTCTCAACCATGACTCTTCACATGCTGCCAAAGCTGCTCCACGATATTCAGCTTCTGTACTTGATAATGCTACAGTTGATTGCTTCTTGCTACTCCAACTTATCATACCATTGCCAATGGAAAATGCATAACCACTTGTAGATCTTCTATCCATAAAATCTCCTGCCCAATCTGCATCTGTGTAACCATAAAGACAAAGCTTCCCATTCTTTTCATAAAACATTCCATAACTGACAGTGGCTTTCACATATCTCATAATCCGTCTCACTGCATCAAGATGACTTTTACATGGCTTTTGCATGAATTGACTCACAACACCCACTGCATAACTCAAATCTGGCCTTGTTATTGTCAAGTAAATAAGGCTTCCAACCATCTTGCGATACATAGTGACATCCTCAATGTAATGTCCATCATCAAACAACTTCACATTTTGATCAAGAGGTGTATCAACCGGTTTGCATGCTGTCATTCCATACTTCTCAAGCATATCCAATGCATATTGTCTTTGTATCATCCAAATTCCTGATAAAGTATTGACAATTTCAATTCCCAAGAAATATCTCAACTCACCAAGGTCCTTCATGTTGAATTCTCTCAACAAACTCTTCTTGACATGCAAAATTTGCTCAGCATGATTTCCAGTGAGAATCAAGTCATCAACGTAGATAACAATAACGACGATCTCTCCATCAACATGCTTCAAAAATAATGAGTGATCAGCAATAGATTGTTTAAATCCAATCTTCTTCAAGAATCTGGTTATCTTTTCACACCAAGCTCTAGATGCTTGCTTCAAACCATACAATGCTTTCTTCAACTTACACACATAATATGGAAACTCTGGATGTTGATAACCCTCTGGCTGTATCATATAAACTTCTTCTTCCAAGTCACCATTCAAGAATGCATTATCCACATCCATTTGCCGTAACTTCCAACCGAACATACTTGCCATTGCTATCACCAATCTGACTGTTGTCATCTTTGCAACTGGACTAAATGTCTCATCATAATCAAGACCTTTTGTTTGTACATAACCTTTAGCAACAAGCCTCGCTTTGTATCTTTCCACACTACCATCTGACTTGCACTTGACTTTGTATACCCATTTTGAACCAATTGCTTTCTTTCCACTTGGCAAACGAACCAAATCCCAAGTGTCATTCTTCACAAGAGCATCCATCTCATCATCCATAGCTGACTCCCATTCTGATTTTCCAATTGCCTCTTGAAAACATGTAGGCTCTTTATGTTGCACACGTGAAACCATGTATGCATAATGTGTACGCATGTAACCGTTGTATGTCAATCTATCAACTGGATAACGCACCCTCTCTGATCTTCTCAATTGTGGTGCACTCTTCTCTTCAACTCTTGCATATGGGGGTACATATTTCTCAATATGCTTACTGCCAAGTGTCCTCAAATGTGGTAAACCATGCTCTTCATCGAGGCTTTCATCTCCAGAACTCTCTTCAACCACTTTCTTCTTGCCTTTCTCGTCTGGCTTCTTATCTCGCAAACGACCGCTCCATGGGTTGACACTTCCTGTACTTTCCTCTGCCATATGTGGTCCTGAAATAGTTCTTGTTGATGGTCCTGGCTTATCAACAACATGACGCACATTCTCTTGCTCTTCATACTCATCTTCTATCATCACTGGCTTTGGTTTATACCATGGTTCATGCTCACAAAATCTGACATCTCTACTGACATAAACTTGTCTTGTCGTAGGATCATAGCACTTGTAACCTTTCTTTTCAACTGGGTAGCCCAAGAATATACACTTCACTGCCTTTGGCTCCATCTTCTTTCTTGCTTCATTTGGCACATGAACATAGCAAACACATCCAAAAACTTTCATGTAGGAAACTGTTGGCTTGATCCCATAAAGTCTCTCATAAGGTGAAATTTCATGAATGGCAGCTGTTGGTGTTCGATTCATAATGTGTACTGCTGTATGAACTGCTTCAGCCCAATATGTTAATGGCATATTCATCTCATTCATCATGGCTCTTGCAATCTCTGCTATGACTCTATTCTTTCTCTCAGCAACTCCATTTTGTTGTGGTGTGTATCTGCAAGTAATCTGTCTTCTTATGCCTTGTTCACGTAAGTAATCATCAAAACTGTGTGACATGTACTCTCCCCCTCCATCTGTACGTAGGCATTTAATTTGACAACCATTCTCTTTCTCAACCATAACTTTGAACTCCAAAAATACTTCAAATGCCTCTGACTTTGCCTTTAGAAAGTAAACCCATGTCATTCTGCTGTAATCATCCGTAAAAGTGATAAAATATCGACAACCATTTGGTGTAGCATGATCACAAGGTCCCCAAATATCTGAATGAACAATTTCCAAAGGACTCTGGCTAATTCCCCCCCTCTTTGGAAATGGTAAACGAGATTGCTTTCCAAATTGACAAGCTTCACAAACATGATCAAAATTCAATCTGCCAAACTTTGGTAATCCACGTACAATTTGATTTGATTGCATATGCTTTAATCTTCTAAAATTGACATGACCGATTCTCTTATGCCATAAATTTGCCCAATCATCTTGAGTGGCTGATTTGTTTGCATACATACCACTGTGTAAACATGGATCTCCAGCTTCCAATGAGAACAAGCGGCCTTTCTTTCTTCCACGTGCCAATATCTTGCCTGGTCTGCCATTGTGAAACTCCTCTATGAAGCAGCCATAACGATTAAAACGGACTTGCAACCCTTGATCTGTCATCTGTCCAACTGATGCTAAATTCTTTGTGATTGAAGGCACATATAGAACATCTCCCAATGTGTTGTATGTCCCGTCTTTTTCTAGCAATGGAACTGAACCAACATGTGTAATCCGATGCATAGTATCATCACTTGTAGTGACAAACTCATCCTCTTCTAACTTCTCTTTTCTGTCAAACCATTCACCATGATATGTCATATGATTTGTGGCACCACTATCTAAATACCAATCATCTGTATGATGTGGCTCCACCATGCTTCCAACAACATGCTCCATAGGAAATAAATGTCCACTCGACCTATTGTCATATATATTTTGATCATGAGGACTGTATCCAGCAAAGTTTCCTCCATGTCTGCCATAACCTCGGCCTCTTCCACCACGATCACGATTTTGATTTAGCCTTGTGTAACATTCTCTTTCAAAGTGACCATAAATGCCACATCTATTACAATATCCATCTCTTTGAGGATGTACAAATCGTCCACCTCCGCGTCCACGAGTTCGGGCTCTTCCCCTGCCTCTTTGGCTATAATCGTTGTAACTTTGACTTTGTTGGTTTTGCCATTGACCTCTTCCAACATTGTTTCCACGACCATAGTTTCCTCTTCCACCTCTATTGTTTCCACGACCTCTAGAGTAAAAAACCTGATCTCTGGAATTGTTATTTGATGTAGAAGGACCTGACTTGCCTAACTTTACCTCTTCTTGCAAACAAAGGTTTACTAACTCTTCAAAATCAGGCATGTGTCCTCGAACAGATATAGATGTATCCAATGACTTGTATTCCGGTCCCAAACCATTCAATGTCACTGAAACTAAGTCATCATCTGGAACTTCAACATTAATGCTCGCAAGATCTTCTTGTATTTGCTTTATCTCTGTCACATAATCTAATATGGATCTATTTCCTCGCCATACACAATGTAACCTTTGCTTCAAGTGAACTTTTCGTGGTTCTGTATTGGAGCTGTTCATTCTTGCTAGTATCTCCCATGCTTCCTTTGGAGATTGAGCCTTCTTCACATGTGGTATAAAGAAGTCACTAATGCATAATGAAATCCAATGCATCACTTTCCTTGAATTCTCGATCCACTTCTTGTAAGCTTCTACTCCTGCTTGCCATGTTTTATATGCTTCAACATTCTCTCTATTTGGTTCCAAACCAACCTCGGGACACTCTTGTTCACCTGTAACATAATCCCATAAACCTTTGCCCATGATAAAGTTCTCCTTCCTGTAAGACCATATGCTGTAGTTCTCTCTGGTCAGCTTCTCTCCAACAATCTGTGTGACTTGAGTTGAACTTTCTGCCATCTTCACTCTCTCAATTTCTTCCAAAAGATTTTGATAAAATTTCGGCAGAGTTTTGTTTGTATTTGGACAATATCTCAAGTGACAATCTCAACCAAAGTTCTCATAAACACTGACATAAAATCTCTCACTGCCAAGGGAAAATCCACTGACTCACTTTGCCACAGACTGACTCAGTACTATGCATAAATACTCTAAAACAATGTCCACATGGACCTGTATGCAAATGCAATCCATACGCTGTTCTGTACCACATATCCATACATCCACCTTCTTCCCATAGTCGTAAACGACATATGAGGTCTTTCGCGGGGCCAGTCGGGGGTTCGCTCCAGTACCTAATTCACCTTGCCAAGGTACCAAAGCTCCCAAGGCAAGGCTTCAAAAAACCTCACTCGACCCTCACAAAGGCTGCAGTTTTCCAAAATACATTGACCGCATATCCATACATAACCACAAAGTACTCAATCTGACAATATAACCGCCTCAACTTCTTCCCACAACCTTTCTTACATAGGGGGCTGTCCATAACGGACCCACAACAACCAAACATAATCTTTGATAACACAATATCATGATGCAAAAGCTCTATGTCGCTCTCCAAAACCTGTGTAAATGCTGAATTCTTCACCTGTAACCTGTAAATCTACTGCCGAGTGCAAAACTCGACATCTCCTATGCTTGTGTGAACTGGCTGTTTGCTACAGAAAATTGCAGATTTTGGCAAATCTGAGTATGCCAATGCGTCCGGAACGCCCAAAAACATAAAGATAGACTCCTGGATCACTGTATTCCGAGTTCGGGTGAGGGAGTTATGACCAAAAAACCTCTCCGTTTTGCTGTTTTCCAGAGCTGCGGAAACCTGTGTGTTGACTGTAGCTCCTCAAACTGAGCTCTGATACCACTCTGTAGAGTGCGCAGGTGATGGAGAAGGTAGGAAAGAAGACTACGCACACACACCAACACAAATCGAGACACACACACACAATCGTTACCCTGTAGCAGCCATTCAACGAGCTGCTCTTCTCTTCTTCTTCTTTGAACTATTATCCAAAGTATATTTACAACATAGTATAGTCAGTGTCCAGCCGCCCATAGCACAATGGGCATATTCTTTAACATGTGAGTGTGTGTGTGTGTGTGTGTAATCAAGATTATCACTCAAGTGAATTAGGTTTCAAGATATAATTAGCTTGGACTCATAAACACAATTTTGAGTATTGACTTAGCTTAGCACAAGCTCACCATAGACAAGCATGTAGTGCAAAATAGAGTTGTATTTATTCATTCATGAAATGAGCTTTAAGTAGCTCTACAGCTTTTCTCCACAACATGTGGGATAATTCCACTCTTCTCTACTCACACTTTAGGACAAAGCTCACACTTTACAATCCTCCCCTTGAGATTTGGACTGTGACAAAGTACTGAAGATGCAATATCCACACGGGATGATAAGTAGGTATCCACACAGGATGGTAATATCCACATAGGGTGACAAAATCCACACAGGATAATAATATTCACATAGGAAAATAGAAGTCCTCCCCTACAAGTAGAGAGGCTGCATTTTCAAAGTACGTCTTCATAAAAGCCAAGGTTGTTCTTGCCTTCGTCTTCTTTTTCTTTTACCATGTGAGCTGACCCTTTGATAGGTCTCTTTCCTTCGTAGCTTCTGTTGTTGCTTCAACTACTACTGCTTTCTCCACTGCTACTGCTTCCATTTGAGTAGCATCAAGAAGGAGAGTGTTCCTTTTTACCGCGTTTGTTGCAAGGCTTGTTTGTGTAGCAGTCTATCGCTCGGCGTGTCCCATTCTTCCACATTCGTAACACTTTCTTCCAGTTGATGATTTTGACGGTGAATATCTTCCCCTTGAGGATGTCGCAACAAAAGCCCCTCTTGATGATGTTAATGAACCTTTTTGCTTTCTTTCTTCTACTTGAGTTGATGACATCTTGGAAAGGTGGGGACGGTTCTTTTTCTTCAAGAATTGTGACTAAGTGGTCATAGGAAGGTGGAAGTGCACTTAATAGTACGGCCAATTTGTCGTCTTTTGGTACTTCAACCTGGATGTAAGTGAGGTGCATGACAGTGCTCTTAAGCCTATTTACTAAGCTGGCAATGTCCTCCCCTTCAGTCATAATGATCTTGTAAAGTTTTCTTTTGAGGCTAACTTTACTTCTTTTGGCCCTAGCTCCAAAATTACTTTCTAGGATATGATGTGCATGCTTACATTCATCTATGAAATGCACATAGGTTTCATGAAAGGAGGTGATGATGATTCCTAATGCTTGTTTGTCTTTGGAAAAATTCTATGCACTTGCTATGAGTGTAGTTGCCCTACTGTGCACTCCATCAGGTTTGGCTTGTTGCTCTAAGGCAGTGCTGATGACATACCATAAACATTTTTTCATAAGGTATCCTCTTAATTTCATTTGCTAGGTGTGAAACCCCTCCCCGTTGAATTTTTCTATTCCCTTCTCCCTCATTTGTGTTAATAGAGGGGTCTTAGCTTAAGAGACTCTCCTAGCTAGTGTCTACCTCTTTACACGAGCACAAATAGCCCTTAGGAAATGAAAAAATTTATTGGCAAGTTATTGTGCTTGGTTGTAATATTTTTGAAGATTTTAATTAAGAGAGAGAGAAAGAGAGAGAGAGAGAGAGAGAGAGAGAGAGAGAGAGAGAGAGAGAGAGAGAGTATTTTTGAAGTTTTAAATTGAGAGAGAGAGAGAGAGAGAGAGAGAGAGAGAGAGAGTAATTCCCTTTGTGAAGCTCCTCTTCACAAAATTGGTACTCAGATAAAAAATTCTTTGAAGCTTAAAGCAAAATTTTCCCCAAATTTGAAGTCGTGGATCTTCTTTGAAGGCTTTGGATCAATCCTCAATGAGGCCTTTTGAAACTTTTGCCTTGACGCTCTAAGGATAAACTTGAAGTTTGAGGTTGCCTTGGAGTCCCTATTTGCTTGTAGCTGCTGATTTTTTTGGGCCGAGGTGTGGGTGAGACTGGACACCAAGGTATCGTATTAGCTAATCTCTTGCCTGTGGGAATGTGCCCCTATGAGGAGGGAAAGCTTAAAATTGAAGGCTTTCGAGCCTCGTGGGATAGGGCGCTTTGGTAAATCCGAGCAACGCGGGCAAGTCCGGGCAAACTCGGTAGTTGGGGTCAAGGCCGGGTGGGCGCTACGTAGGCAGGGCAAGCGGGGACAGCACGGGCGGGGCGGGGGCAACCTCGCACAGAACGGGCTAAGCAGACAACATCCGGGCATGCAGTGGGACGGTGGTTCACGCGTGCAAACCGTTGGTCACTGGAGTCCGGTCGCGCTCGGCTGGTCACTGTCAGATGGTCACTTTTGAAAGCAACGGTCGATTCTCGGCAGTTCGGACCCAAAGTGTTGATTTAAATTTGTATGGCGCTTTTTTGAGTTCCGTCCAGTGGGCGCCCATTGAAGCTTTGGCCGCCTTATGTGTGACCCCTTTAAAAGGGGTTGACTTACTCCTTGAAAGATAGGGGTTCCCACCACGGTGGGGCCAATACATTGATTTATTTGAAGACCTTCTTTCCACAAGAGTTAGTGATCCTTGAATGCTTCCTTTAGGGGTGCACACACACACAATTCGAAGGTTCTACATTAGGGATTCTAGATTGCAAGTTCGATTGAGCAAAACTTAATTTGGTTATTGCTTCTTGATACCTAACTCAAATTTAGAATGCAAAGGCTCAAATGAGAGCTCTTGGGACAAGTTACACACACACATCAATTGCAAATGCTAATTTTGCAAAAATAAGGAGCAACTATTGAATGCAAAAAGCAAGTTTCGAATGGTAAATTAATGAACTTTGATGCTAATTAGTCTTCCAATTAGCTAGTGAGTAGTGGCCCAAGATTCTTTACCTCAAGAACATGCTCATGCTAGCCAATAGAATACTAATTAGGCATGAGATATTCAATAGAAGAGCAAACCTAATGGATCTAGTTAATGATGATTAATGAATGCTAATCATACAAACATGCAATTGCATAATAGCAAACCTAGCTAGCATAACCGTCGCTCTAATACCAATTGTTAGGAATAGGATCATGCTAGCTATGGTGGATGAAAGAGAAACATAGTGCAAGTGTGTGAGTGTGTGTGTAAGCAAGATTATCACTCAAATGAATTAGGTTCCAAGGTAAAATTAGCTTGGACTCATAAACACAATCTTGAGTATTGACTTAGCTTAGCAGAAGCTAACCATAGACAAATATGTAGTGTAAAATAGAGTTGTGTTTATTCATTCATGAAATGAGCTTTAAGTAGCTCTACGGCCTTCCTCCACAGCATGTGGGATAATTCCACTCTTCTCTCCTTGACTCACACTTTAGGACAAAGCTCACACTTTACAGCTAGGATGCCTACTCCACTGCAAAATCCCCCCTTTGATGAACCAAAGCTCGTGGATGTGATGAATCAAGTGTCGGCTTGGGTGGAAAGGGAAATAGGGAGGAGGAGGATAAGGAGGAGGAGGTAAACTCTATCCTACTTTCCATGTTGCATTTCATGATATGGTCGTTGAAAGCTCTGAGCAAGGTTTTTTGTTTGTGCACCATTGTTCAAACTGCGCATTTTGTGTTCTTAGTGTATAGATCCCTTGTATGCACAACATTTGGCACTGGCTTCTGTGACAAAGTGCTTGCCCAAATAGAGATACATGCTTCCGTCAGGCAATAGCGCACTCCCTCCTGCCTTACGTGCAAGAGAGACGCCAGGAAATGGCAAAGAGAATTATTAGCTCCTCAGATGTATGATGTAAATGCAACTTTTCAAAAGTAATAAAATATCACTTAACTTAAACATATCAAGAAGCCAAAAAGGCAAATGATTTTGGAGATGATAGATACAAAACTCTCAATCATTTTGTCATTGCAAAAGAGATAACAAAGGTTTTTTTTTTTTTGAACTTTCAATGCTTGTAGGTTAAAAAAAAGGGGGTCAAAAATGATTTTTTTGATATGTATATATGTTGGGGAGAGTTTTAAGTCAAAAATAAGTAAAAATGACTTTTTTGAAAAAAAATCAAATTTTGGCCCTTGGTGACCTACGTTTTTTATGATGTGGCCACACCCCTTTACTCCCTTCACTTTCAAAACGCTAGAGAGAGAAACTGACCTCCTATGTCCACATCCTACATGTGTATAAAAGAAAGGCTAGAAAAGCCTACTCAAAACTAACTCCTTGAATGCCCTTGTTCCCTTAACCCTACACAACATTAGCTTTAATCCCTAAAAATTAGGATTCCTTACAACGCTCATGCAAAGTCAATATTACTCCTAATGCCAAGTGTGTGTAAAATTGATTGCATTGGGAGGCATTTCACAAGGTGTTTTTTGGGTATCGTCAAAGCTTAAGAAGGTAGTGTGTGATGTGTGGAGCCAACGAGATTTGATGTCTTGTCAATCAACTCCCCGGTTATCAAGATACAAGAAAGGGAATTTGTGGGCTGGTGCTGAGTAGATTGGTGCAGGTGTTTTTTCTTGATTTTCAAATGCTTTGTTTAAGGGCATGTTGAAGTCAAAGTGTGGCAAGATCAAGGGGAATTGAAGTCGATAACACAAACTTTGTTGGTGGATTTATAGAGTTTGGATTGGAGTTGTGGGTAGTAAATGGTAGGGTTATGATATCGGGAAAAATAGAACTTTTCTTAATGTACTTTATGGGGGCTTTGAGGCCCTTGGAGGAGTGGACCGTTGAGAGTGTGCCACATGGTGGATGTCTTATCCCACATGCAGACGAGCGGAAGGAGACTAAGGGGTATTTAGCCTGGACTACACCTCTCATAGGTATACAAAGTTGGAGAGAGAGGATTCCCTCTTGGAATGAGCTATGGAGCTCTGTTGCTAACAGCTGCGTACTAACGTTGTGGCGCTAGTGGGCGTGTAGTTGGTGGTTTTGGTTGTATGGAGCACTAACTCCGGTGGTGGGTGGAAATGTGGTGGTCAAACGGTAGGTGGAACACTTGGTGACATGGCACCTGCAAGAGTTAAGTTTCCACATGCCCAAGGGTACCCCCTTGTTTGAGATCAAGGACAAGTAGAGAACCCTGCCCCAACTAGCAACATTTCTAGTGTGAGGAGAGGGGAGGTAGTTGTTCGAGGGGCTTGTGAGTGTGAGAGAGGAGTCATGTGAGGAAGAAACAAGGGGGTCATCTCTGAGGGCTCCAATTTCAAGGCAAAGAGAAAGGGACAGAGAGAGAGTTCAAGGGCGACAAGTCTAGGGAGGCAAATTGAAGGTGTGGTCAAAGGGCCATCCCAAGGGAGTTTCAGAGCCAAACAAAGGGCAGTCCAAGTGGCCGGTCAAAGTGGACAAGTAGAGAGCAGGTCCGGGAAATTAAAGAAGGGAAAATTCAAAGGTTAGAAAGAGAAGAAAAATGAAGTAAAATAAAATATTAAAAAATAAAAATGGCTAGGGACACTAGCGACGTTGCTATTGCACCTTGCACCCCCCACTAAAAACACGAGGAGAGAGTAGCTAGAGAGTTCAACAGAGGAACCATCTCCCAAAGTTGCCAAATTAAGGTCCTAGATGGGCCAATCAGAGGCCAGATTCCAAAAATGAGATGAAACCCCTACTTCAGCCAAATTTTGTACATTTTTAATGCTTTTTGGGGAGCTGGCTGCAGAGAGCCAAGACAGTGAGGGTGTGAGTTTTTGGGTGGGCTTCTTGTGCAGAGGAGTGTGCTTGCAAAGGCCGTGTGTGTTTCCTTGCCCGATGACCATGTGGGTGCATTGTTTGATGTAAATGAGTTGTATATGAATTTTATGAGCATTGTGAAGCTTCCATAGCAGTTCTTGAGTGTTGTTTCCCTTGCCCCCCCTTCTCTACTTCTTTTGCTTGTGTGTGGTGTTGGTGTCGATGTGTGTGCCCCTTTTTGGGTGCGGGATGGAAGTGAGAGAGTGACTTTTGTGTGCGGTAGCATTGTGTGGCTCAAAACAAGCTGTGAAATGCATGTGGATAGCTATGGTGAGTGCGTTTGTGCATTGATGTGTGTGCAAGTAGTGGCCTATTTGGTGAATTGTGAGTTTTGAAGGTGTTTTCCGAGAGGATATGGGTGTTGTGAATGCCCTGAGCTATAGAGAGTCCTTATGTTGTGTGTTGAGTGTGTTCCTCCATTCCCCCTCTCCAAATTGCCGAGAAACCTTAGCTACTTACTTTTACTAAGAATAATTGAAAAAGTGTTTAAAACCTTACAAAAATTCTTTTTATACCCTGGCTAAGTGTCTCACATGTACAAGGACTGAAACTACTTTAAAAATTTTGGCAAATTGTTTAGCTTATGATATAACTTGGAAACTCATAGCCTCGAAGAATTATGCATAAATAAATATTGAACAAAGATCTAATGGTTTTCTTGGGAGGCTAATTACAATCACTTTTTATTACAAGGGTTCAAGAAACCTCTCTCAATCATCTCCTTGTTGGAATCTTCTAATACTCCCCCTCCTATGTCATGTCATCCTCAACATGAGTTAATGTTGGGGTAGTTGTACAGTTGCAACATGATGTTGTCGATGGCTATGGACAATCCACTAGAGACCTTCTCTATACTCCCTTGTGATTTAGATATCTTCTTGCATGTATGGCTTGAATGTTGCTTGATGATTAAGCTCCATGGTGTAGTAGCTTTGACAAAACATGTATGTATATCATTAACCTCTAGTCCACAAATGGTAGTCTCCAGTGTAAAAAAGCATGTATAGAAAGCCTCTTCAAAAGTCCTCATAGAGTAGGAAGGCATAAACATTAGGTGAGCAAAGAATCCATGCAAACCTAGCTCATTGGGTTGCTTGCTGAGATTATATGCAAGGCCTTTATTCCCCTCTAGAAAATACATCCACAAAGCATGTGTCACATGAAATTTATGGTACATATTGATACAAGCTGCTAACATTCGGTATATCTTTTGTAGCATCTAACAAGATAGATTTTCTAAGAATTTATATTACTCTATTGACATGGGGAGAGTGCATAGCATATATTTCTCATCTAATCTCTCATTGGTCTTTGGGCCTAATAATGCTGGATAATTTAACCAATCTCGGTGCTTTTTTTGCACTGCTTCATACTGGTTCTAGGTTCTAACTCTAGGCATTGGACAAAAAGTGACATCTTGCTAGAGTGGAGAAGGTGCGTGCATTGGATGGATCAGATGTTTGGGATGCTTATCAAGCCATGCCTTCCTCCATCTGGGTTGTCTTTCAATGGGTTAAATGTCTCTTCCACAGTGGATTCCTTTGCTTTTTGTGGAGAAGTGCTTGTCTTTGGCACATCTTGACTCTTCTTAACCTCTCTTTGCTCATATCTTGTGCTCTTTCCACCGTGTGCTTTAGAAGTCTCTACCACTTTTGTGGTTGATGATGGTGGTGTTGTTTCCTCATGCTGACTTTTTTGTTTCCCTTCAAGTTCCTTTCCTCTATCTTCATCACCTTCATGAACGTCCATTTGCGGAAAATCTTGTGGCTTACAATAAATCTTCGCTTGTAATGTAGCCACCAAAGCCTATAGCTTCTCATTCTCCTTCTTTAATGCCTCATTCTCTTTCTAAAATTAATCTTCTTGGGCCATGACTTCCACTCTTGCCTCATCCACTCTCCTATTCAAATAGGTCTTTCTAACTATCTGATTTGCTATTCAACATCTGAGGAGGTATTGCCTATATCAAAGAGTCTTGCAAGTTTGGGGTTGGCATTGGTTCTTTCTATTATTCTCTTTTGGGATGCCATTTCTTTTCCCATGATTTCTAATTTTACTTATACAATCATGAGTTTTCCTTCTAGCACTAGATTGGTAATGGGACACTTAAATGTCTTGCTAAGTGACCATTTTATTTGTATTATTTGAAGAGTTTCAAAAAGAGACTTTTAGTGTTATATATCCACAAATTTGTCTCATGAGCTGAAAAACAAATGACATTTTTCGGGCTACTAATTCCACGTTTAACCTTATTCTTGCAAAGCATTTCTAAACCTAAATTGTGTAAAAAACGTGTGCTATTTTTGGCCTTTTTTCAAAAAATTGCACCTACAACACATGAAAACTCTAGTTTGTGAGGTCTATAGTGCTAGATAGTTATTCTTAGTAGTTCTTGATATGTATACATGCTTCTAAGGAGAATCAAATGGATATTGTGAAAGTTATGACCTAAATACAAGAATTTTATGATCCTAATTTTTTGCCAAATTCTACACTCTCATGATTTTTTAGTGACTTTACTAAAATCCTGACTTTACTAAAATCCAAATATAGTTTTGATCATGCATGTGGGTTTCATAACATGAAACAATTCTTCCTTGAGTTTTTGGGCACCCAATACCCCATATAATAAACTATACAAGCATGGTTCAATTTTTTGATTCAACAAGAATTTACATTAACAACTTTAATATTCATAGTATTCCTAATTTCAACATCCAACTATGCAAACTTTGTAGCTTCTATCCATATCTAATCATGATCTCTAATTTTTCCTATATATTGAGCATTCTCTAGGGGATTGAAAAGATCAAACATGGAGCCCAATTTTTTCATGTTTTGTTGCCATTTAAGTACTTTCATATTATGCACAAAATTATCAATGGTGATTTTTTTTTTAATGTTTTTGAAGTGGTCCATGGTTACTCATGAATGTCTTTAAGGCCCATGGGGACCTTAGAAAACAAGCACTTAGTAGCACCAACAAGCATGGATATATAATCTTTGATGAGCTGGCAACAAAATGGAAAAAATGTAAGTTTTTTGAACCTTATTATTTGCTCCAAAAAGGCTTGGTGAGGCTAAAAGAACATCATGGTAGAATCACTTTCATTGAGTTTATGGGAAAATTTATCATATGGTCTAGAAAAATACTTGTCCTTCTTATTATGCAATTGATTGCAAAAAATTATTGGTTTTAGTGAGATGCTATTGTGCATCAACTTTGGAGGCTTACCATGACCAAATAGTAACAAATTTTCAAAGTTGCTCATCTTTTCCATAAGTAGTGGTATCTTAACTTCAAGCACAAGAAAGGATATTTCAAAAAGTAGGCATGATCCTTGAAGGGTTAGAATAATTTTGGACCATCAATCCATAGATCTGCACTCTAGAAAAATTCATGATTTTCTATAGATGTAAATTACACATCAAGTGAAGTACAACCACCCAAGTGTCACCGCTGCATGTAAAATGGAGAGCTGATTGAGGTAGACTCTTCTCGCCCATTCAATTTTGAACCCAGTATGGAGGATTATGTGGGCTTCACCAAGAGGTAGAGGAATGCGGTGAAGGTGTCACCTCATCAACACTTAAGGTATGAAACTCTAGTCTTTGAAGCCTTGCCCTACACCCAACATGGATAATAACAATAGGCCAGAAGTATTTCCTTTTCGTTTCTTGCAACACATGTATGTAAACGTGTACATTGATAGGAAGATATTCTACCGGCAAAATATTGTTTTCTTGTTTGAAGCACAGATGCTTGATAAAATCTCTAGATCCCCACGTCCCATCATCTTGCCATTCTTGATTACTACCACTCTTTTGATGTAAGCATCTTTATTCTATTCTAGCCTTATGCTCTTCTTAGCTCATGCTCTAGTTTCCAAGCCCTGTATAAACCTTTATGAATCACTAAGTCATAAAAAAAAAAAGGGGATTTGTAATTGTCTACTCATTGATTTAGTACCATGGCAAGTGTCTCTTTTCCCACATCCAATGGCAAGAAGGGAGAAGACATCACCATCAATTTTTTGGATAACTTTGACATTGCTTGTGTGGTTTTTAACAAGGATGATGATGCCTCACGGCTACAAATCTTTCCTCTACTAATGAAAGTAGAGGCCAAGTCTTGTACAATTCTTTGCCGCAAGCTAACAAGGATGCATGGGACTTACTACGTGCTACATTTGTGAAGAGGTTTGGTGGAGGCACAACCTCAAAAATGTTATGGCAGTTGTTGAAAAAGTTAAAGCAAGGAGGTTTGCTAGAGTATGCCACTTACAAATCCAAGTTTGTGGATTTATGGGAGTGATGGGGTGCCTCATTGGAGGAAGGTGAAGGAGAGCCTAATTTCCAAAAGAAGGACCGTTTCATTGCTGGCATGTGGTCGTCACTTAAAGAGAAGGTGAAGAGGAGATTCCCTACAGCGTATGAGTTAGCAGTGGAAGAAGTATCCCGCCTTAAATACAAGAAGTTGTGCATGCAAGCAAGAGTAAACGAGTCAGAGGAACCAAGATCAGGTTGACTAACCCCAGTTACTGAAACAACCACTTAGAGGACCCAACCACAAGAGGCATCAGAAGAGCAGCAAGACTTGTTGAGCCGCATCACTACTCAGCTAGAGAATCTATTTGTGCATTTGGTCTAACAAGTACATGCACACAATTGCAACCAATATCATGCGAGAGGAAAACAAAGACAAAACCAAGAATACCACTACTACAATTGTGGAGAAGATGGCCATGATATGTATTACTGTCCACACCCAAAGAGGCATAATTTCAACAAAGAGTAAGGCAAAACCAAATTTCACCATCAAGAGCAAGACCATCACCACAACAAGCACCACCCATGAAAATATTACAACGACTTGTGCAACCATAGTCACCACCACAACCTCTCATTCTACCCTTACCCCCACCACCAATCATCGGCAAACCAGGTAGTAAGTGTCATCAGTCTTGAAGATAAGGGCAAGATGAAAGTGGAGAAGGATATCAAAGGAGTGGCAAAAGGTAATACCAAGGTAGAAGAGGTGGACACCATGGGAGTTAAGCACACAATACATGAGGAAGCTTCACAAAGGAAAGAAAAGATGAAGGCCAAGGGAGAGTCAATCAAGAGGAAGTCTAAGCCACGACAAAAAACTGGCACTTTAGATTTCACAATTGGTGAGTCTATAGAATCTTGTGATCCTATTAGTGATGTTTCTACGTAGGTCTCAAATATCCCTAAGGGGGAGGGCTAACCAATTATCTTAGGGAGACCATGGCTCAAGACCATGAGATCTGGACACAAAAATTCTCAAGATGCAAGGTAGAAAGCGCAAGGAGATTCTATACAACACAAAGAATGGTACTAAGCAACAAGAGGTGAACCTAGAAACTACTACATATGAGCTCTTTAACAATTCTATAATAGCATCGGAGGAAGAATATACAAGACCAAATGATAGTGACAACTCTCTTGAAATCATGGGTCTCGTTCTCACTGATCACAACAAGGTGGATCCATCCAATATACAATTGCAAGAAGGAAGCATAAAGTCTTTGGCTCTACATCAATCAGAGGAAGTAATTGTAGACCAAACTCAAATGTTTGTTACCAAGGAGTGGGATTTTATAGTCCACCCTAAGGAGATTCTTAAGCAAGTGGATGCAGTGGCAACTTATTGGAGATCTAGGTTTGGCAACCTAGATGTAGAGATTGTGTTTGATCGTACCGTGTTTGATGCATTTAAGAAAAGCTTTAAAAAACCCTTAGCACAAGGGATGTTCATAAGAGTCACAAAGAATGAACCCCAGCATGGGAAAGATTGGAGTACGGTCTTGCATGCATATAGTCTAGATGAAGTGTTTTTCAACCAGTGGGTTGCATCGTACCTTTTGTATATGCTATACACTTTTGTACAACATGTATCAATCTTGTCTTTGAGCTACAAGGTTGATGGCTTATTACCAATGTCAAGAAAGTTAATGTACCTTTTTGATAGCACCAAAGAGGATAGTGATTCTTTTACTAGCTTTACCTATAGTGGTAAACTAGATTCTAAAGTAACTAGGGCTTGCCACATCAACAAGGAAGCCGTAGATGGAAGACTCTTGGTACAATCTTGGGGATCATTGTCATAATAATCAATATCTAATTCTCCTAAATGATTTTCTCATGTTAAACTGATCATTTAATATGGGGAAGTGCTAGGGGAGAAAAAGCTAGAATATTGGTTAAGCTAGCAGACCAGCCACAATAGGGATCCAAAGGAGGAAAAATAGGGATCCAAAGGGGGGACCATCTGCAAAGAGCTATGTGCAACAATGGGCTTAAAAGACCCTAACGTTCAGCCCATTAAGACTTCCAAAATGCTAAGATTCCAAAATTCAAAGGTTGTGTCCAAAGGTCAAACGTTGGGGGAATTGGATGCTTTGTGTGTGCCCCAAACGCCCCTACATAGGAGGGGGCGAGCCTTGCAAGTAGGGGATGACAGAGAAACTCACACACACACACACACACACACACACAAGCTCCCTTTACACAAAGGGGATGAGGGACACATGTCAGCTCCCTAGCCCAGATGCCCACAAGGTGTACCCAATTCCTATTGGATGGCCTTGGAGGTGGACCAATGAGAATTAGGCTAGATTAAATCTAGTTTAATTAATTTAAAAACACTTAATCAAAGAACCAATAAGAATTAAGCTCTCTAGAAGACTATTGGACAGTCTCCCAAGGGGACCAATGAGCATTCAGCAGCCCAATGGCTTGCCTGATTCCTATTGGCCAGGAGGCAAAGAGGTCTAATGAGAGTTTAGTTGCATTTATTAATTACCTAAAGCTCACACAAAAGTGGAAAGGGGGGCACATGTCAGAAGTCTATCACTTATACTACTTAATTCCCATTGGCTAGGCCTGCGGAGGTCCAATAGGATTGTAGCAAGAGCAAATTGGAAGGGGGGTCGACCAAGAGAGAGAGGGGGCTGATTTTTGCAAGGCATTATCACACACGCACTCACACAATCTCATGTGTGAAGCAAACAAGACTCTCTCTCCTTCTCAAGCTTTAACGGAAAGCTTACCACCTACTCCAAGCTTGTGATAAGGGAGGCCTACACCAACAACTCTTGGCTTTGTGATGCAAATCCAACCAGGAGCCAAGCTTCAATGCATGCTCATCTCCTCTACCATGCTAATTACTAAGCTAAGTTATGCTAATATGAATGATTATGTGAGGAGATGTACATCTTTCTCATAAGAATACTCCTTCTTCCTCTCAATCTACTCTCATACCCCGCTAGCTCTCACCATCTTCAAAGGTGTGTGAGGTCTTGGGTCTGAGACCGTGAGGGAATTGATGTTGTGTTTGATAAGTGTTTTGCTTAGTGCATGAAGTTTCCATCTTCATTGCGATAGCTAGTATTGAAGGAACACAAAGAATTGTATTGTAAAATGTCTCTCTTGATGGGAGAAACCATAATACAAAGCCTTTTGGAGGGGGGGCTGGCTCCATGCAAATCCGGTCCTCAACTGTAGTCAATTGCTTAATTTCTCTCTCTTTTGAAGTATTTTTCATGCTAACTAGGTGTTATGCTTTTTGTTGCTCTCTCCACCCAAGCACTCTTGTTATTCTCATTAGGAAGCTATTCTAATGAAATGCTCACTATGTTCATGCTATTTTCCACTACACACAAGTTACTAGACCATTAAATGTACATTGGTATCAGAGCACAAGGTTTCTCTTTTCTTTCTCAAGAAGGGAGGTCCTCAAGCTAGCTATAAATGGTTGGTACTATTAATTGCATGTAAGTAGAATAGGGATTTTCCAGCCTTGTAGTGCGCCTACCTTTGTGCAGTTAACGGGGCATCATCGTTGAGAGCTATGGTCTTAATAGTGGAGTCCTATGGGGCTTGCCTACGACTTAACCACTATTGAGCTATTAGAAGCTTGACAGGAGCCGGTGCTGTTTTGGTGTTGAATGACTCTCTCTTCTATTCCTTGCAATTAATGGTCTTTGAGCCACGGGTACAATAGCTTGAGTGCTTTTTCTAAAGGGGTAAAGAGGAGTAGCAACTAGGGCTTGAAGTGCCAAAGTACACATAAAATTTGTTAGAATGGCTGACAATAGTAAAGAGAGTGAAATTAATGTTGATAACTTTGATTTATCTAATGAGCGAGCTACTAATGATGCCCCAATGCTTGTTAACTATCTTGTTTCTAGCCTTCAACAAGCCATGGGCAATCCATCTCTCCAAAGTGAAGTGCAATGGCAGCTTCATGCTCATGGGATTCTCCAAGCTCCCCACCATGACGAGAGAACACCTAGGAAGCCTCCTTGCGATACTTCCAAAAGAGGTCTCTCTCCGATTTGGGAAGAAGAAGAGGATCCCTATGAAGGGCTCAGAATTTTGCTCCTTGATGATACCTCTCCTTTGAGCCTTCTCAAAGGAGAACTCAAGAGCCTCCACCGAAGGAATGAGAAATAAGTGAGTCTCCCGCCACCTCGGCAGAGATGGCTCCACGAAGACGGCGGGCTGAACACTCTCCATCGCCTCCAAAACAGAGAAGACCATCGCATACGTCTCCACACCGTACTTCAAGAGGGATGATAAAAAGCAAGAGAAGAAAAAGGCAAGAAAGAGGACACCCTCTTCTCCATCTTCTTCATCCTCTTCCTCTTATGAAAGTGATGGTGAATACAACGAAGATCAAGGCAAGAAAAAGGAGAGAAAGAGGTCACCCTCTTCTCTATCTTCCTCAAATTCTTCATCTTCTGAAGAAAGTGTCGGTGCAACCTTTGAACCATCAAAAAGAAGAGGCCATAGGAAATCCTATGCCACATGGAAGAGGTCATCCAAGCTCAAGAAGTTCAAAGAGGGAGGGAAGAGCATCTCTTTCCTTACCTACGATGGCACTTTGGGTGCTACGGACAAAGTCTTGGCTTTTATCCAACAATTCGATGCGGCGTTCGGAGATGAGGGCTTCACGGAGTCCTCTAAGCTACACCATGTAGCTATGCACATTCAAAAGTCCGCCAGACAATGGTGGTCTAGCCTACGGGCCAACGGTGAAGCTCCACGAAGATGGAAAGCTTTAAGAGCTTCCATTATGAAGCAGTTTTTGGCCACCGATGCCAAAGACAAAGTATACACCGAATGGCGAAGCTTGAAGCTCTCTCTCTATGAATCCATCCACAAATATGTAGACAAGTTTTGGGACCTACAACTCAAAGCCATTGTCTTCAAAAAGTTGGATTTTGGAGAGCAAAAGCAGAAATTTTGTGCAGGCTTAGCCGAAGAAATGGCGGAGTATGTCAACTCCCAAAGGCCGTGCATGCACCATATCGGCGATAATACATCATACTATGGTGGCCTCTCGAATCAATTTCCAAACAGGGGCTAAGAGGAATTCTAAGCCCCCTGAAAACAAGAGTTCCAATGAGCCTAAGGGGAAGGACAATGTCCAAAAGTCTCCTAAGGAAAATCCAACAAAGCTAAGGAGAAGGGAGTTTACAAAGGCAAAAATAAACTCTCTCTTGAAGAGCTTGAGCGTTATCGCAAGGGCATGTGTACCACGCTTGTCCCCAGAAGAACAACCGCCATGAACCTCCTAGAGCTACCTTGGTCAAAATCCAAGAGGAGGAAATTCACCACAAAGGATCTCCTCTATGCCATGCTTGGGGAAAGGTGAGAGAACATGATGCTTTTATTCTCTTTGACCCTGGTTCTACTCACAATTTTATATCTATAGAGTTGGCCACCAAGCTAGGCATACAAGCCTACAAGATGGGAGTTGTCCTACTCGTAGGATGGTGCTTTCAAGGGACAAGAAGCTTCAGTCACTCCCTTAAATGGAAATTGAGGATCCATGTCCAAAGCTATGTGGACAAAGAGGACTTCTTTATCTCTCCTGTCAAGCATGAGGATGTAATCCTAGGGGCACCATGGTTTGATCGCATGGCTGCCAATGCTAAATTCCCTGAAAGGAGAATCTCCTTTAAGTTCAAGGAAAAAGATATATATATAGATGCTAAGGAAATGGGTAACACTATACCCATTGTACACACACCAGCTTTCAACAAGCCAATAAAGAGCTCTATTTCCGTGTACAGTATGAGGAGATATCACGTGCGTCCTAGTTCGCATCTACAACTAGGTGGTGCCTCTTTTCTTGTTTGGTTTCTGGCTGTGGGTTGTTGTTGTCTCTGATTGTGCTTGCCCCAACCCCAATTGAGCAGCACAGGAGCCTCGAAGGGTGTTTAGAGGCCGCTCGTCTTGTTGCCCGCCCTGGACCGCCTCAAATTGGTGCCCCACTGAGGACGAGTGGTTGTGTTAGCATACACAAGGTAAGTCTTCAAAAACTAGTTGTGTTTACATGAACAATCCACCACCTCCTAATCCTCCTCATGCAATTCAATTTCATCAGTTTCATTGGGTGCAAGGGATTAGGATAAATGTTCGCATTGATAGAAAAATATTTTTTCAACAACGTATTGTATTCCTCTTTGGTGCTGAAGCATTAAGAGATATTCTACAATCTCCAAATCCTATTATACTCCCACTTGTAGACTATAATGTCTCTTTTGACGTAAATGTGTTTATCTTGTTTTAGCTAGGTTAATGAATCAAGAGGACTTGTATCGTACATTCATTCCTTTGGCTAGACAAGACGTGCATGTAATAGTCGGCACAAAGTTACAATTTCAACGTGTTTTCCGTCGTATGTTTGAACCTAGGCAAGTAGCAGCTATCAATGCCTCAGTCAATCCGTTCATTTTTCCATTGATTCGCTACGATCTAAGCTATGATGTTTACATTTTCATTCTACTTTGAAATTTGATTTTGCAAAAAAAAAAAAAAAAAAATTTTGAGTAAAACCAGCAACATGGATACAACTAGGAAAATGAGTGGCTACCCCTTGTTCTTTGGAGAGCCTAGGGAGGATGCAGAATTATTCTTAGCAAATTTCAAAATGTCTTGCCGTATCAAGAGGATAGTAACTGATCAGGAACGTGTAGAAATGTTTGAGGTAGTCCTTAGGAAAGATGCTAGCACTTGGTTTGACTCTTTGCCTGAGGAAGTTAAGGGTAATTATACAGAAGTTCTGAATCGTTTCAAGAAATACTTCTTTGATCCCCAAAACACTCAAAAACTATGGCAAGACATTGTTTCTCATAAGCAAAAAGACTTAGATGACTACTACTTGTACAAGCAAGAGTTTCTACGTCTTTGGGCTCTATGGATACGAAATGTTGCTAACCCTGGTGATGGTGCATAATTTCTAAAGAAGGAGAGGTTCATAGCCGGACTCTTTCCTGACCTTAAGGTAAAAGTTGAGGCGGGTTCACATGCTACCTTTGATGCAGCTGAAACTAGGGATGCTGAGAAATATAGGAAACTCAAGTGCTTAAGGGGGGAGGTTCCAATAGAAGGTCTTAGACCCAAAGGTAAGTCACAAGCATCAACATCTAAGGAGCTTCCTTAGGTAACGGCGGAAGTGATTGAGAAGTTAAATGAATCTTTAAGCAGCCTGTCAATTCACCTTGCACAAGCTGTAGGTCCAAAGGGACAAGCAAAGAAGTCTGAAGAGCGAGATCCACAACCTAGGAGAGTCTTGCAATGTTGGAATTGTGGAGAGTCTGGACATGGGATGTATAATTGTCCTTGGCCCCGTGGAGAGCCAGGGAGACCTAACTTGAATTACCCAGTGATGAATGCAGGTGAAGGAACTAGTCAGCAACCACGACTTCTACAGAGGCCAAATGGAGCAAGACCACCTCCACAAGGAGTGGAAGGAGTTCCACCTTTGCCAGACCCAAATGTGCATGTGGTAGAGGTGACAAACTCAAATGAGTTTGACATGGAAGCAAATGGCATTAAGCGTGGCCGAGGGAAAGGTAAGGAGAAAGAAGGAGTTACATCACAAAGTGACCATGGATGAGAAAAGAAGGCAAAGGAGACCAAGGAAGCTAAGGGGACTCGACGTCATATCAACCTCCAAGACTTCCCTCTTGGACATGGAATGACTCCATACAACTTGTTGGAAGACATGAGAGGTAAGGGTCCTGATATCTCATGGCCTCAGTTTCTTGCATTATGTCCACAAGTTAGGAGGGATTTAACAAAGGCAGTTAGCATGAGGAGAAAGGTAAAAGAGAGTGTGCCTGTTGTAAAAATTGCACAAGCTGAAATGAATGAGGATATTACACCTGTGCTAGATTGTTACATCAAGGGAAGATTGGTTAGGAAAGGTCTAGTGGATGGGGGTGCACAAATTTGCATCATGACAGAGGGGCTCATGCAAAGACTAGGCATGCACATCCATGAGACACCTGAAATTAAAGTCAAGATGGCAAACAATAGCAAGGCTAGGTGCGTAGGAATTTGTAAGAATGTTTTTGTGGAGTCCTTTGGCATTAAGAAGGCAGTGGATTTCTATGTCATGTCGACCAAGGGAAATGCTTACCCATTTATCCTAGGAAGACCATGGCTAATGAAAATGCGAGCTTTGCAGGATTGGGAAAGTGGAAAGTTGATCTGCAGGAATGACAATCATAAGAAGGTTGTCTTTGACATGAAGGAGCAACGTGAAGAGGAGCTCCATGAAGAATCATCTCAAAGTGAGACGGAAGAAGATTGGACCGATAACACTTTAGAAGAAGAAAGTAGTGGCAGCATTACTGAAGAGGAGTCTTCCATCGAAGTCATGGGGGTAAGGTTTAAGCCAAACAACCAAGAGACCTCTTGTCAAGGCTTGGAGGAGGTAGGTCCTCAAGAGAAAGAAGGTGTTTAAGACGAAGGGATGCTGGAAGGTATGCTATCAACAACACTTACAAAGGATGAAAGAGAGGAGTTCAAATGTGTGCTAAGGAAATTTCCTAGGCTTTTTGCTAAAGACTACACCGATGTGCGTGGGGTGGATGTTGTTCAGCACAAGATTGAGTTGAAACAGAGGCCACACCTAAGGCACAAAAGCTACGAAGGCTAGGAGTCATCAAGGAGCAGGCTTTAATCAAGGAGGTAAGAAAGCTTCTAGCAGCAGGTTTCATTTATCCAGTGGAGAATTCAGAGTGGGTCTCTCCCGTTGTTGTCACTCCTAAGAAAAACGGCAAGTGGAGGGTGTGTGTAGATTACCGTCCACTCAATGAGGCAACAAAAAGAGATCACTTTCCCCTCCCATTTCAGGATGAGATACTAAATGAGGTAGCTGGTCATGAGAAGTACACTGTGTGTGATGGCTACTCGGGTTACTTTCAAATAGGTATCCCATTGGAAGATCAATTGAAAACAACCTTTATCACTCCTTGGGGTTGTTATGCTTTTAGAGTCATGCCGTTTGGTTTGACAAATGCTCCAGCAATGTTTCAACGATTCATAAACATGGTGTTTCAAGCATTCTTTGGAAAGTCAATTAGGGTGTTCATTGATGATTTTTGCATTTATAGCTCAAAATCATTGCATCTACAAAGGGTAGGAGAAGGTTTAAAGAAGCTCTATGACATGGGAGGTCAACTCAACCCCGACAAATGTCACATAGGTGAGGATGAAGTGATCTTGCTTGGTCACAAGGTTTCCTATAAAGGCATTGAGGTGGATCCTTCAAAGGCAAAGGCTCTTATTGAGCTCCCATCACCCAAGAATCTCAAAGAGGTCATCTCATTCATTTAAAAGGTGAAGTATATGTCACGCTTTATTCACTTAGCTTCGGAGTTGCTTCACCCTTTGAAAAAGTTGACACAACAAGTAGAATTTGCATGGTCTGATAAGCTTGAAGTGTACTTTTGTAACATTAAAGTCATCTTGTCAGAGCTACCAACACTTATACCTCCTTGTTGGGAGTACACATTCTTTGTTAGCTCTAGTGTTGGGAAAGAAACAATTGGTGCGGTTTTGCTGCAACAAGATTCCCATAGTACCCGGGTGCGACCCATCTACTTTGCTAGGAGGGCCATGAATGCCTTGGAGAGAGGCTACACAGAAGTAGAACTCATGATGATTTCTCTCATGTTTGCGGTGAGAAAGTTTAGATCCTACTTGCTACCAAAACCTTTTGTAATTATCACTGCAGAAAATTTGTTTCCTTGGGTGTATCTCAAATGAATCTTAGCACTAGGATCTCAAAGTGGATTATGGAATTGCAAGAGTTCCAATACTCTTTCAATGTAGAAGATAGTGTGCGTGCACAATTGGCAGGGATCCTTACTTATAGGGTACATGAGAAGGAGATTAAGGTGCCTGAAGTAAAGACCTTACCATTGCCACCACCTAAAAGTATTCCTAATGCTTTTACCTTGTTCTTTGATGGAGCTTTTCGACGAGTCACAGAAAAAGCAAGGGGAGGGCTAGTATTGCTCAACCCAAGTGGAGAGGTGGTCATGAAAGAGAAGGTCAATCTACCAGGTTCAACTAGCAACAATGAAGCAAAATACGACACACTACTTCATGGTTTAAAAATGTGCATTGGCCAAGGTATACGACGTCTCATGGTAAAGGGAGATGCACTTCTCATTGTGAAGCAGATTTTAGGCATTTGGGCATGCAAGAATGAAAACCTAAGGACAAAAGTTCATGCCATTCGTAGGTTGTTTAATCAATTTGAAGAAGTGCAACTATATCATATCCTTAGGAAACAAAATGAAGATGCAGATTTACTTGCACAAAAAGCAGTTGCATGTGTTGAGAGTGAAGTGCAGGTCATCATGGCAGCAACAGTGATAAAGCAACCAAGGTACTAGGGGATGGAGTCATTGGCTCCCATTGTGAGCTACATTTTAGAGGGAGAGTTTCCAGAGGGCTTCACAAAGGCTCAAAAGCGGAGGCTCATTAAGAAGGCGAGTTCATATTTGTTTTTGGAAGGTGCCCTTTACCAAAGGGGAAAAGATCAAGTTTGTAGGAGAATACCAACAACCAAGGAGATTTCAGCCATTCTTGAAGGTTTGCATGAGGAAGCGTGTGGTGGTCATTTTGCACAGGAACTCGCTGCAAAAAAAAAATTTGCTTGCCGGATATGTTTGGCCAAGCTTGCACATTGATGTTCAACATTGGTGTAAAAGCTGCCACAATTGTCAGATTAATGGAAACAAGCGTCTGTTACATGGTCCATGTCAGTTAGTCCTTGCAAATGGTCCGTTTGAAAAATGGGGCATTGATGCTATGGGTCCATTGCCTATGACTAAAAATGGGAAATTGTATATCTTGTTGGCCATAGACTACACGACTAGATGGGTAGAAGCTCAAAGTGTGGCAAGAGTGAATGAGAGGACAGTTAGCTTGTGTACACTCACATTTGTTGCAGATTTGGCACACCTTTGGAGGTTGTTTCTGATAATGGTCCAGGGTTTAGGAAGCGCTTGCTCACGGAAGTTTGTGATGAGCTTCACATTCTACATCGGCATAGCACACCCTACTATCATTGCAGGAATCATCCGGAAGATGGTAAAGAACAAGACAAAGCTATGGGATGACTTCTTGGATGGAGCATTGTGGGCCTATCGGACTACCTACAAGGAAGTGACAGAGTTCACACCCTTCCACCTAGTCTATGGTCAAGAAGCTTTGCAATCCATCGAGCTCAACATTCCAACAATGCGACTTCATGGAAAGGTGGCACAAGGAGAAGAAGCAGCATGGGAAGATCGTCTTCTCACCCTAGTAGAACTAGAATGGAAACGGGAGGTGGCTTATGAGTGCTATAAAAGAAAGGCTACGCAAATAAAGGACAATCTCGACAAAAAGGTGAAAGACAAAGGGATCAAGGAAGGAGCTTTGGTGCTAAGGTACGATAATCGCCTTGACAATCGCTTTGATGTGAAGTTCAATACCAGATGGCAGGGACCATACATTGTCAAGAAGACCTTCAACTCTAGCTACTATCAACTCATGGATTTGGATGGCAAGGAGTACCCCAAGAAGGTGAATGGGTATCGATTAAAGCCTTACTTGAGAGTTCTACCAGAGGATCTACAAGAGCATGGAACAACTACAATACCATGTAAGTCTTTGATCTTGGTACTACAAGATGAAGAGTCAACTAAGCCACCAAATATCACGAAGGATCGAAAAACACTCTCATTGGAAGATATGCCTTTTGATGGTACATGAATGTACGATCATCTAGGGGAGGGCTAAATGATAGCCATTTTTTGGCTCTCATAAAATAATTTTAAAAAGCCACTTCACCCCACAAAAACATCCTAGCACAATGACTAGGCTCGCTTTTTCATTAGTGTGTGTGTGTTTAGGGTTTTTATCACATTTTTTAATTAAATCGTTAAGTGAGTCATTGGGCTAGGAGACAAAAAAATAAATTTATAATATTACGGTCCTCTTTATATGTAAATATTTTCTATCAAATAAAGGACCTAAGTATAAAGGGTTTTTTTTTTCAAAATTTTTGTATTTATATAAATATATATTCCTAGGTGTGCGTTATCAGGCCTAAGTATGCTAGCTTCCATCGTGTGTCATTTCTTATACATATTTTACTATCATTCTATCCCTTAAGCTCAGCTTGCACAAGCCTTGAAAAACCTTTATGTGACATCATTGTAAAAATTCACCAATAACCTTATCGGCTCCGTCATATTTTTTTCCATCCCTCCCAGTTAAATATTCACAAGTACATAGATTTTATCTTCAAATAAATCCCATGAATTACTCAAAGGAGAGAATAACTGAGGGTCCCTTCCCTCATGATTTTCCTCCTTTTATTTTATATATTTTTTGCCACCATGCATGCCATGTGGCCATTTTTCATGACTAGCTAGCCTATCTTCTTACCCCACAAGTATATAATATATTTGATACTTATCCTATACCATACATGTGTGCAAGCTCCTTGGCAATATTAGGTCATGGTTGAGCTGAAGTATTTTCCATAATTTTTTCAAAAATTTTGAAGTCAAGGGCGATTTTACATGAAATTTATGGCCGACTTCAAAACTGCCACCTCATACACCCAAAAAATCTTCTTATTTCTCTCACCCTTCCACACACCTACTCACTCTTACACACTCCTCCCTCTCCTTCCCACTCCTAAACCTGCAACTCCCATGTCCTAATTCACCCTCTTCACCATTGCCACTTCTCTCACACCTCCATAGCCTTCATCCTCCATTTCTACACCCTATGTGTCCCCCTTTCTCTCTACATATATGTCCATATTACCATACTCTCTTCAGCTTTGTAAAGAACTTCAAAAAATCAGAAAAAATCCAAGGTTAATCTCTTCAAATGAAGGCTTTATCATGAATTATCCAAAGTTTCGAGATAACATAGCTTCATCGACACGTGCAACTTCGCCATGCTGACCGCTTCTTCTTCCGGTGCTGTAAAGAGGTGAATGTCAACTTCTCCAAAGCTTCAACCTCTCTTTACAAGCTCATCCCTTCTCTAACTTTTCTCATCATATATCTCACCATTTGGTGAATGATTTTGTAAATATTTTGTAGTGATAATTACTAACTACTAACCACTAACCTTATTGTAAAATGCACCCTCTACTAGAGTAGGCACTCCCAAATTATTCACTCAATCCATCTCTCCTTTCATCCTCAATAATTAGCTTCCCTTGAGCCCACATCCATGTGACTCAAAGGACAAGAGAGACCCACCCTCATTTAAAAAAATAAAAATATGCATAATCTTTTATTCCTTCAAATAAACTTGATTAGGCCTAATCCTAATCGGGGCTTCTAAAACCTATAAATAGAGCCTTTCTCTCCTTTGTAAATCATCACATGATCACACTACACCACACCATTCTCAACACATAACACACCACTCTTCAAGCCTAGTTATGTAGAGTGTGTGCATTGTGAGCGCTCTATTCCATCACTACACATAGGTGCATGGAGAAGCTTGAAGTTAGTTATGCCATCTAGAGGAGTGGAGTGTATGCCATACTCTTCACCACACTTGTAGCTTACTCTTGTGCATAAATAAGATTTATAGTTTTGGGTGCAATTGTATGCTGCAACTACGACTCTTCTCTCCAAATTGACATGATAAGTTGGCTCATCAGGTGGTTGAAGGTATATTGTCCTTGAAGTTTCTTGTGCTATTTCATGCTTGGTGGTTTGAGGGCTTGTTGAATTGTTTGCCTATAAGGTCAATTGTAAGAGGGTGCTCGGTGAGAGGGCTCCCGTGACCCTAAGACAATTTGTGTATTGGCAACAAGGTCAAGTTTTGTATTGTCTCTCTATTTCTCATCAAGCTTTGTGTGCATCTAGTCTTTAAGGCTAAGACTGAGTTGCTCAAGTTGATTTGTGCTCTTTACATCTCTCTGGCGTGGTGAATGTTTGTGTTTGGTGTGTGTGGCTATCTTGCATTCCCCTCTCTTTGTGCGTTTGAGTACGAGGAGATATCACGTGCGTCCTAGTTTGCATCTACAACTAGGTGGTGCCCCTTTTCTTGTTTGGTTTCTGGTTGTGGTTTGTTGTTGTCTCTGATTGTGCTTTTACCCCAGCCCCAATTGAGCAGCACGGGAGCCTCGAAGGGTGTTTAGAGGCCACTCTTCTTGTTGCCCGCCCCGGAACGCCTCAATAGCAAAGGAATTCACCCTTCATACCTTGCCAATAGTAACTTCTGTGAACTGCATTGGTTGATAGTTTTGGCATAGCTTGGATGTCCTGAAGCTAGGTCATCATGTGCTTCATATAGGATAGCATTTCTTAGGGCAGAATCCTTAGGTATGCATAGTCAATTCCTATAGTAAATCTTCCCATCTTCTAAGGAATAATATGGAGGTCTAGGCTGGTTTGATAATACCCTCTCTTCATGTAGGATACTAGCAAGAATCTGGTAATCTGCATCTGTGATAGCAGCATTCGATACCTTGTCTAGAATAGGGTTGTTAGCCATGGAAATTGCCCCCAGAAACGCTTTACGGCTTAGGACATTTTCTACAACATTATCCTTACCTAGTCTAAATTTAATATCAAAATCATATTTGTGCATCAGCTCTATATATCTCCTTTGTCTCATTTTTAAGCTTAGGCTGGGTAAAAATCCACTTAAGGCTCTTGTGATCTGTTACCAATTGGAATTTGCATCCTAATAGATAATGTCTCCATAGCTTGAGAGCGTGAATAACTGCTAGCAATTCTAAATCATTGTAGCATATTTCACTTCATGAATGCTAAGCTTCTGAGAAGTGTAAGGTACATGCCTTCCTTCTTGAGTAAGGACTCCTCCTAATCTCCTCTTAATGCAAGGTTACCAGCATATGTGATCACTTAAAATTCTTGGGTGAAGTCTGGAAGTTTTAAAAGAGGTTATGAAGCAAGATACTCCTTAAGTTGTTTGAAGCAAGATTCATGTTTTTCTTCCCAAATTATCATAGCTCCTTTCTTTAGCAAGTCGGTTAGTGGTGCAACTTTACGAGCATACTCCTTTACAAAGATCTTGTACCATCCTATGATACCTAAGAACCCTCTAACTTTGGTATGTGAAGTGGATTGAGGCCATTCCACAATATCCTTGACTTTTTCCTTCAAGTGAAATAATAAACTCTAAGTAACAGACCTTAGGGGTGAAGAAGGTACATTTGTTTTTATTTGCATACAACTTATTTTGGCATAAAAACTTTAACACTTTCATAACTTGTCCATCATGCTCTTCCTCTAATCTAGAATGAGCCTAGAATAAATTAAGATATTGTCCAATAATACCATGGCAAAATTGTCCAAGAATTCTCTAAAGATATTGTGCATCAGATGATTGAAAGTTGCACGAGCATTAATAAGTCCAAAAGTCATCACTGTAAATTTGTAATGACCATAGCGAGTGTTGAAAGTTGTTTTGGAGATATCGGCCTCCTAGATTTGGATTTGATGATAGCCATATCAAAGATTGATCTTTGTGAACATTTTGGCTCCATGTAGTATGTCCAGCATCTCATCAATACGAGGAATTGGATAATTATTCTTGATGGTAACTTGATTTAAGCCCCTATAATCTATGCAAAGTTGAAGTCGAGATCCATTCTTTTTCTTTTGGAAAAGAACAGGTGCACCCCATGGAGACGTACTAGATCGGATAAAACCTTGCTCAATCAGCTGCTTGAGCTACTCCTTGAGATCTATATCCTCTAGAAGTGACATCTTGTACGGCGCCCTTGAGACTAGTTCACTACCTGGAACAATTTTGATTTCATAATCTACCTTCCTAGGTGGTGGTAGTTCAAAAATATCTGCAAGGAAAACATCTAAAAATTCTTCTAGCCACATTGATTCAGGATTGAAAGAATATTTTTCTTCTTTGTTTAGTTTGACTACAAAAAATTGTTTTCCCTTGTGTAACCCTTTCAAAAGATGATTAGCTTTGACCAAGTAATATTTTGGTCGTCCATTCTGGCCTTGAATAGTGACTTCCTGACCTTGGTTGAATAGTGACTTCCTTGGTCACAATGGATATTGGCATTGTGACTAGCTAACCAATCCATTCCAAGAATTCCATTGTAGATTCCTATGGGTAAAGTGCAAAAAGTAGCAAAGGTAGAGTATTCTCCCAACTTGAAATCTAGTTTTTCCACATTGTATTGAGATAACACCTCCTTTTTGTTAGTTAATTCAACTCTCATCTTTCTTGTAGGGTGTTGATTAAGTCCTAATCTCCTTAAACATTTAGGTGAGAAAAAAAAATGAGTACTACCACAATCAATAAGAAGCTCAAATTTTCACCTTGGTGATTTGCAAGTGTTTGAATGACAACCTATTGTTGTCTTGCTCCTGGGTTATCAATTGCAGCATGTAGAGTTTCTTTTTCCTCTGGTTCTTCTCACAATGCTGGTTCTCCTATAATAGCATTGACTATGGCACCCATTCCCAGCCCTCGACCTCATCCTCCATTTCTTCGTCCACAATTTATTATTTTACCTCGCCCTCTGGCTTGATTAGGTATATTTGTTGTAGAGACTTTCCTCGGACATACATTCTTGAAATGTCCTGGCTTGTTGCATTTAAAGCATCTAAAATCTGCATGTGGAGCTTCTTCTCTTGAAGACATGTGTACACCACACTCTGTGCAATGTAGATTAAGTGAGACTTTATTTGATACACTAACTTTAATCTACTTTAAGACAAGACTTGATCAGACAATAGTACAAGCAAAAGTCAATATTGATCCAAACTTTATTCATATACATATTATTTTCTACCAAGGTTGGTAGTCTTTGAGTACAAGGCTTTTAAATATTCCTATATTTTGAGTTCAGTGATTACAAAAGGATAGGCTAAAAGATCAAAAAAATAAGTTTCCTTTGACCCTAAAAAGCTAGGAGATACACACATGGATCGAATCCTACCACCATGGATAACTTTGGTAGCTTGGTTATAGACCCATTGAGTCTGAGATGTCTTTTCTTCTCCTAAGGTAATGGTAGCATGTGGATTCTTAGTACCAATGAAAATATAAACTTTGATAACTTTTATTTCCTCTGTCCATCAAAGTTTCTTGAGGTTGGTAGCTATGCGCCATATCTTGTTAGCATGCACCCTTGGGATAGGTGGTGAAAACACCTCTTCCAAAATCTTCATCACCAATTTTCAAAACTGATCATTTAGTGATTGGCATGCATTTTTGAACATGATGGTGAACACCTGAAATTTTTGGTAGGCCAAATGAACATTTTCTTGTACAAATAAAGTCCAATCCTCAATACCATATAATATTCAAAACAATTTTCCTAGGGTTTTTTTCTCTATTATTTCAAACATCCGCATCCTTCAACATCCAAACAACAAACTAAAAATCTCTCCAAACTTTAACTAGGCTCTGATACTACTGTGAAGTCCCTGCCCCCTTTTAAAGGAGCAGCATACCTTTGATAGGTCTCCGATCTTGAGAAAGAAAAACAAACAGACATTGCCTTAGCTACTATGTAGCCACGGGCATGAACTGTTAGTGAAGGATTGGTCCTATCTCGCTATGGCAGAGCGTGACCACCATAACCTATTTAAACACTATCTATAATCAATTATACATAAGAGTATGAACCTTAGAGTGACCAACCTGTGTGCTTTTTTACCTATGTTGCAAAAGCACAACTGCCAAGGTTTGTCTTTTTTGAGATTTATTACTATTAAAAAAAAACTCCTAGCATTGAAAAGTTACCCGACTCATCGGATCTACACGTCCATAGAATGATACCGTCAGGGTATCATTCTCCCACTTTTCACATCACACTCACCCATCTTTTTTTACCTAATTACTACCACACTGTTTAAACATACATGTCCTTTGTCTTATTTATGATACTTGTTTATTAAAACAGTACTTCAAACAGTATTACTACCACACTATTTAAACATACATGTCCTTTGCCTTATTTATGATACTCGTTGTTAACCCTCACGGCTCACGAACACTCTATCACCTACGACGGACGTTGTAACCTACAACGGACATTGTATTATTTATTTGGTTGAGTCAGGTACCGGGCTTGTCAGTCCAATAGGAAAAGGGTAAGAGTGATCGCCGATGAGAGGCGCACTCTAACTGGAACATTCAAGGGATTAGTTGGCTAAGCATAAGTGCCCAAGTGTGAATGGGGCGAGCTTCATATAAAAGTCAACTAAACCTAAAATTCACTTATTCTCTCATTTGTGAAATAGAAGAGTGCTCTTGCTCCATCTCCATCTTCTTCTTCTTCATCTCCTTGTGTGTGTGTATGCATGAGAGAGAGAGAGAGAGAGAGTGCGATCGAGCATTGTGACGACGGTACGGCGACGGCAAAGCGGTTGAGCACGGCGAAGCGGCGGCTCCTTATTCTTTGCGGCGAGGAATCTTCTACAAAGCAAGCGTAGAGCGGTGAGTGACACACCATCGCCTTCTTTGAGCTTACTAGTTTAGGCTTGTTGTGTGATTGGAGCCATTTGTTGCTCGCACACGGTGTATCGGCAAGTTCCTTGCATTGACACGTGCGACATAAGCGCACATTTTTGGCGCCGCTGTTGGGGATTGCCATACACTAAGCTTGAATGGCACTCTGTGCTTCTTTTGTGGTGCAATTTCTATTGTAGGAAAGGTAAGGAAGGAGGGTGTGTGTGTTAAGAAGAGGGATTTGGTGTTATACTGTGTGTTTTTTTTGTTAATGGAGTTTTCAAAGGTAGTGTGTTTATTCTCTGTGTATTAAGGTTGTTAGTTTTCTTTGTTAATGGAGTTTTCAAAGGTACTGTGTTTATTCTCTGTGTACTAAGATTGTTAGTTTTCTGTGTACAGTAAGTAGGAAGTAGATCTATGAGAGTTAATAGAGTGTGCTAGTGTGTAACAGTAGGTGTATTAGTTAGAAGTAGGTAGATAGACTGTGTGTGTGTGTGCTCTCGCGCAGGCCGCGGCGATCTTATCCTTTTTTCTTTTTTTTTAGTTAAAAAATAAAATAAAAGGTAGGACCGGGATCGGGAATATCTCCCAGACCCAAGCCCAGACCCAAGCCCAGACCCAAGCCCAGACCCAAGCCCAAGCTCACGCTCAGGCCTAGGCCTCAGTCGCCTTTTAAAAAAATGAATTTTAGCTTCACACGTAGCTAAAAATCGATTCTTTGAGGACCAACAGAACTTCAGATGCCCGAAAATTGTGTTGTAAAGCACACAGCGACCCTCTAAGTGATACGCTCATTTCAAGCTATCACACACTTTAATAAAAAAAATCAAACATTAAAAAAACATTAAAAACGTAAACAACACGAGTGAAAACGGATGCTTAAAAAAGGTAAGCGGTTAACCTTCGAGATTATTCGCAGATGTTTGTAGGGTGCCAAAGGCACATGCATCTGCGCTCTGGTCATGTGCTAGAGACGGAGCAACTAGAGAGAATTTCGACTTACGCGAGTTCTCAATATCCACCTACTTTAGGTTTTGGACCCTCGGCGGGGACCCAAGGTAGTACAAACCGAGACCCGAACATAGCGGCTAGTGACTCTTCCTCTTACTATGACATCATGGAGGGTTTCCCAATGCCTAATCTCGATAGCTCGAGCCAAGACATGCATGCCATGGGTCCTCGGTCCGGGCCGAGTGTACTTAGCCGCCTGAGGGAAACCTTTAGTAGAGCCACTCGCTCCGAACATGGAGCTAATGATGTAAATGAGGGGGGTGGGGAAGTAAATTCTCCATTCATGACAAACGTAGACCCTATTTCGTTAGAGAATGTTCACGTGAATACTTCATTCACTGCACCTCCTGACTCTTCAGAGTTATTTCCCTCCGAGGTCATATTACCCAATGGTAGAAGCCTTGCCGAAGTGCAAGAGGTTGAGCGATATATCCTTGTAGCGAGGGAAAAGGAAGTCGAGAGCTTACGCAAGGCGGAGCAACAAAGAGAGTTAAAAGCGAAAGCTCCTATGTCAATATCCTTGCTAAGAGAGCAATCAAGTGCTCCTGATTTAGCAACCGCTAAGGGCCAACCCCTAGAAAGCAACATTGCATCTAGCTCAAAGGACACCCCTAGCACCTCAATCCTAGATGGAGTGTTCTTAAATGAGAACTGGGAGTACGAATTACAAACAGAGACTCTGAACAACCTATACACAGGTCACACCTATCATGTGGGTTGGTTAGATGTCCTACAATCCACAATGGGTGCTACTAGTATAGAGGATCAACAACAAAGAGTTTGTGAGGTCATCCATAGGGTCAATGAGTTAGAGAGACAGAACAAGGGGATCAACATGCCTTCAACGGGTCTCATGAGATTCTTGGATACAGGGAAGGCTAAACAACCGACCTTTTCACAAATGGAGACTCCCTAGGTAAGTTCGATGGATCCCCCATATGTTGTTTCTCCAGGGGTCTGAGTGCAATCTGAGCCCACAAGTGATAGCTTCACCTTTCCAAGTCTAGCTTATCTTTCCCTTGATGACACCACGGCTACCATGCCTACCCCAATGATGGGCATGCCGAGAAACACACCATGGACCTCATTTGTTAGTAAAGCACCACTACATGGTAGGTCAATGTGTACCAATCGTATGCACCTATGGGTCATCACACTCATGTAGTACCTACCCCTCCCATTGTTTCAACTACCTATGCTCCACAACCACAATACACAAGTTCTTATTTCCATGGGACTATACCACCTAGCATTAGCATGTCACATCCGACGTCTGCTATGCCTAGGGCCACCCATATGAACTATGGACCACAACATGGCACAACATCGTACCCAACGTGGAACCCAAGGGCTTCCTATGTGCCAAGCCCAATGCCAATACCTACTCCTCCACATGTAGTCTCTGGAGCGCCTTCACCCACGGTGCCTGCTCATTTAGGTGACTTGGCAACATTTGCTCAAGCTATCGGTCGATCTATTGCTGAGAATATGCGTTACGCGCCTGATAGAGAGCCTAGAAGTAAGGCAGTACAAATAGCCAAGCTCACACAAAAATTTAGTGGAGATGGGGATGTGAGAAAGAAAATCGAAGTGTTTGAAAAAATATGCGATTCTCTAGGAGAACACAATGACCTACATAAGAGCAATGCTTTAAGCCTAACCTTAAGTGGAAATGCTGGGGATGGGTATATAACCCTAAGGGTGGAAGAAAAAACGATTTACCCTACTCTTAGGAGACCGTTCTTAAAAGAATACATACGAGAGGGAGTGCTTTAGGGTGTAGCCTCTCAGCTCCAGAAAGCCCAACGAGAGGAAGGAGAGTCGGTGAAAGACTTTATAAGTCGCTTGAAGCATTTGAATTCTCATTGTAATCCAAATGAGCGCTTCAACAATAACCAATTGCTTGATAGATTCATTAGGGGATTACGACATGAGGATATCTACAATGGCCTAGTCATTAGAGGTATCACCACTTGGGAAGCAGTCACCACCAATGCGATCCAATTGGAGGATAATTTAATGATTCAAGGAGAAAGAGTGTCTGTTGAGACTAAATCTATTAGCTCACAAGCATCAAGGCATCAGCCAATGACCCTAAAGCCTATTGCTAAGGAGCCAAAGATATCTGAGATGACTTTAGCAGATCTCACCAAGGATATTCAAGAGAGTCTTAGAGACAATCGTGCTCCGCAAAACAATCATATGTATCCAAGAAGGGAGCAGCAATGGTGCTCAGTATGCTATGGACCGCATAGTACTAGTGAATGCCCTACTTTTAGAGTAAAATTCAATGGAAACTGCAATGCATGTGGAAGGTATGGTCATCAAGCTAAGGATTGCATAGTATTTAAGCGCGCGATGGCCAATAGACCAACCTTAGCATGGACAGACACACCTTGAGTGCCTGCATTGATGCCGGCCCCACCTCTTGAACAAACAGCACAGCACATGGTCCCTAGGGCCCAAAACGTTGTTCAAACAACACCCTTACCACCTCCAGTGCTAGGACCGCAACCACCACATCCGAGAATCACTTCTGTGAATCAAGTGGGTTGTGAGTCATCTATTTCTTGTTTGGAAGGCTGTGAGGAAGATATAGATCCTAATATCGCCTATGAGATGGATGTGCTTGAAGAAAGTCCACAATACTACATGGAGGACTATTGGGGACAAGTCAAACCTGTATATCAAGTAGCTGCTCTTGCGGCAAGAGGCCAAAATATCAATTACACTGCTAAGAGACCACCTCTTCAATGCTATGAGTGTGGAGGTCCACATTGTGTAGTCGAGTGTCCTATTAGGCTACAAAATAATGCCACACTAATGCAAACCAATCAAGCGAGCATGTCTACAATGCCAATACTCATGTGTAATCGATGTGGCATAGATCATTTGATTGCCCAATGTCCAAATAATACAAATGCACCGAAGATCATGCCATTAAACTTGATTAAAGTTACCGAGGAGCCATCACCAAGTACACCCGTGGTACCAGTAAATGTACTCACACGATCGATGCTCCAAAAACAAAATTATATTCTTGAGGAAAGAGAAACGGCATCAATTGCCCAATCTCAAAAAAAGAAGAAAGAGATCGCAAAAAGCAATGAAGTCAAACCCCAGTTCAAAGACCAACATAGGGACTGGTGACGACCCCGTATATATGAACGACGTTGAAGAAGATTCTGATTCAGGTGAAACCATGGAGACCAAAACGACCACTAACATAGAAACCAACAAGGAAGATCTTCATGAGCCAGAATGACCAGGATCCAAAAAGAAGATAGGAACTTACCCAAACCCTACAGAGGAGATTGAGCAAGTCAAGTAATTAAGGAGTTTGGTAGAAGATACCCAAAGGGATCTCGAACCAGCACCTAGGAAGATCCAGATTACAGATACAGTGTTCCCTACACAACAACAACCTCACCAAGTCCATAGACCCTTGGACATACCTAGTGTCATCCAAGAAGAAAGTGACTTAAAGTCATGGGAAAGCGGGTGTACTCACTTCTTGATGGAAAGAATGTTTACAGAGGGACTACCTGATCCTATCGAAGAAATGGAGATCCCATCTTCCCCATGTCAAGGGACTCAAGGCCAAAAGGTTCCGTTAAACATTGCCAAATTGATGGATTTCATGTCTTCAGAAGTTAGAACCACCATCATGTCCAAACTATATAAAGACCCTGAGCTAGTCTCAGCTCTTCGAGCCTTCCTCAATGGAGAACTGAAGTTTGGGCTACCACAATTTGCACAGATGGATGGAGCTGGGGAGATTCCAATAGAGGAGGAATACATATATCCACAACCCAACCTAGATGAGAACCTTCTTATAGAAATACCTGTTAACAACCTCACCTTGCGACCACAACCATAGTAGTGAAGATGGCCAATGGGTCTATTGTTAAACCTATTAAGATGCTAGAAGATCTCAAGATCAAGGTCTTTGGACATAAAATAAAGATTACCTTTATTGTTATGGATTTCTCCAAATACACTATGACATCGGAGATGATCTTAGGACGTCCTTTCATGAGGGAAGCAAAAATGGTGCATGACTAGTCCAAAAACCATGTCTACCTGCAGTTCCAAGATTCTGTCATTCGAGTGGATCTTGTGACGGGTCAAGCACATCCTCTAGGAAATAGGTTTATAATTGATCATAGATCTGACACCACACTTCACTCGGCCCCATTGCAGTATTGTTAAACGTGTAAAGCGGACACTGATGTTGGGGAAGATTCGCCTTATATGGATGTACTACCTGGGATGACTGAGTCGGACAATGTGGATTGGGTCCACCTAGTAGCAACCATAGACACTTGGGGAAATAGGGGGACAACCTGGGTAACACCTGAGGGGGATGACATACCACCACTTGTACCCTTAAACATGCTAGAAGCAATGCATATAGCTTCTGATGATCTACAAGATGAAAGTTTGACTGGCATTGAAACCAGTAGCGCCTCACAAGACTATAGGCCACACGATTTGGGGTCAGAATCATCAGTTGAAATTGACTCTGAGGACAAGGAATCTGAGTTAAATCTTAGTGCAAATGTGGGGACAAACCATTCAAGGCCCAGTGGTAACCTAGATGATAATCTATCCAAGGGAGCAGAAGACACAAGTAGTGATTCATCTAGTGAGTCTTCACTAGAAATCGACCGTAATCGAGAATTAAACAAGAAGAGTAAGAGATATAAGAGGCGACGATATCGAGCAAATGTCCGTGCTAGACTAAATGAAAAGAAATCTATCGCAGAATGGCTTAATTATATAGGGGCATGTGATGCTCATCGAAAGTTGGTAGATAACTGGGGTGAATACCTTCAAAGCGTTATGTGGTGTAGTCCACAACCCATTGAAATCGCACAACTATAGGCTACAGAGAAGCCAAAGTTGAGCCGTACCATAAGGAGACGACAAAATCGAGTGTTAGCTCAATAAAAAAGGAATCAGAAGTTAAATCACAGTCCACAGAACAACAGGACCCCACAGACTTACACCCTGCACTTGAACATTTCAAATCCTATACCACATAGGAACGTAAGGTTGTGTACACAAAGGCTCAAGAAAACCTATCGATGGGAGCAATGGAGTCTATGATGGTCCAGCGATATTTAAGGAAATAGAGTTAGCAGACCAAGGAGAAGAGTCTAAACCTGTTTTCATTGCCCAAGATCTGACCGAGACTGAGGAGTGTGTACTTAAAGAACTTCTCAAGGAATTCAGGGATATATTTGCCTAGACTTATCATGATATGAAAGGTGTTCCACCTTTCGTGGTGCAACACACAATCCCTATGAATAGCATGGCTAAACCAGTTCAGCAACGACCCTACCCAATGAATCCTAAATATGCAAAAATCATTCAAGAAGAGATTGAAAATCTTGTGGAATGCGGATTCATATACCCTATTGAGCACTCAGAATGGGTGTCACCAATAGTGATTGTGCCAAAAAAGAATGGAAAACTTAGAGTGTGCGTGGATCTCAAGAAGGTCAATGCCGCCACTAGGAGGGACCATTACCCCTTGCCATATTCAGAACACGTGCTTGAAAGAGTTGCAAGGAAGGAAGCTTATAGCTTTTTAGATGGGTACTCTAGCTACAATCAAATCACAATTGCGCTGGAGGACCAAGCTAAAACAGCCTTTATAACCGAATTTGGAGTGTTCGCATTTAGTGTTATGGCTTTTGGTTTAACCAATGCCCCTGCTACCTTTCAAAGATTAATAAACATTGCTTTTAGAGAATATTTGAGGGAGTTTTGAGAAGCTTTCTTAGATGACCTTTGTGTTTATTCCTCTTGGAAAGAACATCTATCATGCTTACCAAAAGTGTTTGAGAAGTGTAGATTGTATCGCATCTCCTTAAACTCTTTCAAATGCCAATTTTGGGTTAAACATGGAGTCATTTTAGGGCATATAGTGTCCAAAAATGGGATTTCCCTAGATGAGAGCAAAATTAAAGCCGTTGCTGAATTGCCACCACCTACAAATTATAAAGGAGTTCAAAGGTTCATGGGCCATGTTGTTATTACTGACGGTTTATTTTAAACTTTGCCGAGATAGCTCGTCCTTTGTACAAGCTTCTTATTGAGTTCCAATGGACTGCAGAGTGTGACCATGCTTATGAGTCATTGAAAAAGACCTTGACTAGCGCTCCTATTGTATGAGTGCCCGATTGGAATGTAATTTTTCATGTGCATATTGATGCATCGAACTTTGCTATTGGGTGTGTTCTAGCTCAACTAGGAGAACATAAACTGGACTATCCCATTAGCTTTGCAAGTCGTCAGTTGAATGATGCCGAAAGAAACTACACCACTATAGAGCGAGAAGGTTTAGGTATGATTTATGCAGTGAAGAAATTTCGCTACTACCTTCTGGTCAACAAGTTTGTGTTCTATGTTGATCATCAAGCCTTGTTGTATCTAGTAAATAAACCTTGTTTCACGGGAAGAATTACACGATGGTTGTTAATTCTGCTTGAGTTTGATTTTACCGTTGTGGTGAGACCTGGTAAAAGACATGTCATGGCTGATCATTTGTCTCGCATACCCAATGGTGAAGTCCCTACTGGAGTCGATGATGAATTGCGTGATACTTCTCTATTCCTAGTCGAAACCATACATGAATGGAGTGAGAAGATTGTGAACTTTCTAGTTAATGGTTTTCCACCCAAAGAGCTTCGTAAAGACAGAGCTCGAAAATTGTTAAAAGAATGTGAACCTTACTCTCTCATTGCGGGAACTCTCTACAGGCTAGGGAAGGATGATATTCTTAGACGTTGTGCCCGTGAGGATGAGTATTTATACATACTGCAAGAAGCCCACATGGGTATAGCCGGAGGACATTTCTCAGGGAACTAACAGCTAGAAAGGTGTTGCAATCAGGCTATTGGTGGCCAACCTTACTTAAGGATGCATCGCTTTTTTCAAAAGGATGTGATGAATGTCAATGTTACAAGATCACACAACAAAAGGATAGGATGCCCTTACATCCTGTTAAAGTGACTCAACCATTTGAAAAATGGGGTTTGGACTTTGTAGGCCCAATTAGTCCGGCAGCTCGTAGCACTCAATCTCGATATATTATCGTTGCCACAGACTATGTGACAAAGTGGGCGGAAGCCAGGGCGACACGTAAGGCCGATGCGAGGTCAACTGCCAAGTTTCTCTTTGAGAACATTATTACAATATTTGGTTTTCCCTTTGACATTATGAGTGACAATGGTACTCATTTTATAAATGGAGTAATAAAAGAACTCACTACTCTCTATTTTAACCAAAACGGTGAAGCTCATCGCACAGATTGGGATTTAAAGCTTACATTAGCTCTATGGGCTTATCGTACTGCGTATAAAGTTGCCATTAACTACACACCATTCAAGATGGTGTATGGCCAAAAAGCGGTTATGCCATAGGAGTTTGTCGTTCCTAGTCTTCGAGTAGCTTCTCAAGAAGGTTGGGATGGTAATCCCTTAGTTGACCGATTATATATCCTTGAAAGGCTAGATAAAGAGAGGCAATTAGCTGTGCAAAATGCACTTGTGGAGAAAGGTAGGAGGAATAAATGGTTTGACTGTCATCTAAAGAACAAAGATATCAATGTTGGTGATAAAGTCCTTATGTATGGAGTGCGTAACGAAAAGAAAAAGTTGAAATATGCGGGCAAAGGACCATATAGAGTATGTGAGATCACCCCACAAGGAACCATTCGTGTGGAGACACTTGATGGAGTTGAAACCATTGGATTCCTCAATGGGAGCAAATTTAAAAGATACTATGATCCTTTAAGCCAAGAGGAGTTGCATGCCATCCATACAAAAAAGGAATCCAAGGCACAAATAGAATTGAAGAAGATACAAGCTCAAGATGAGGCTAAGGAGCGACAACAACGTATAAGACAAAAACGAGAGGCTAACCTTGGAGTCACACATGCATTCCACGTTGAAATCGACGAGGATTGGTTGGACTCTGACACACCTCTACGATACCCTATTGAGCTAAACACAACCTATGGAAAAGTGCTATATAACGCCTTATTGGACACGGGTGCTAAATATAATCTGCTATCATATGGGGTGTGGTGTTAGTTAGGGAAGCCATCTCTATCTGAGAGTATTATCCAAGTCAAGGGTGTCAACAAGAAAAAAACTGCAATTTTTGGAATCTTGCACACTTCTGTCAGTTATGACAATGGGGTTGTAGCTCAAGACTTTTTGGTCATGCATGTTGGAACTATGGAGGGTAATATAAACCTAGGACGCACGTGGATGATAGCCACCAAATGCATTATTGATTGGGGAAAGAGCACAAGCCTTTAAATAAAATGATTGGGTCTTACTCAAATTTCCCAAGGCTCGATTAAGGCACACGACAACCAAGAAGCCTACGGGACACCAAAAGTACTATGCTAAGTTAACAAAAAGGTACTATGGTCCCGTCCAGATTCTTAGACCAATCAATGAGATAGCCTATCAACTCACGTTGCCTAATCATTGGCTCATACACAATGCTTTCCATGTGAGCCTATTAAAGCCTTACAAAGGAGAGCCACCTCAAGAACCACCAACTACTGAAGACCCACCGGAGATTGAGGACCAAGAAGAGGTGCTGCAGCCCGAGTCCATTCTCCGACATGAAGACAAGGTACTAAGAGCCGATAAGACTATCTGATGATACCTTATTAAGTTTAAGAATTATCCTTTTGAAGATGCTAGATGGATGCAAGGCATTAAAGGATAACCTAAACCTTGTCAATGCTTACAATGCTTCCCTAGAGTAAGCAAATGTACAAATGTTAAAAATGAACAAAAATTTTGTCTTATAAGACTCTCTTTTTCTTTATTGTGCACAAAAATGAAGTAGTATGCATGCTTAGATCAAGTTTGCGGAGACGACGTCTCCCAAACACCAAGTAGAGCTTGTCACTCTACTATGGAAGATGATAGGACTAATGTGCAAACATGCTTGCGGCGGCAGCCTCAGGCTCTCAAGCACCAAATGGACTAGTCATCCATTGTGGAACGATGTCGTAGGGTAACATAGGGATCCTCTACCCGCTACAAAAAGAACTAATGAATATGCTTTATCTTCTCTATCCCATAGTCGAGGACAACTATGATTTCAAGAGAGAGATAATTTCATAATAATCAATATCTAATTCTCCTAATTGATTTTCCCATGTTAAACTGATCATTTAATATGGGGAAGTGCCAGGGGAGAAAAAGCTAGAATATTGGTTAAGCTAGCAGACTGGCCACAATGGGGATCCAAAGGAGGGAAAATAGGGATCCAAAGGGGGGACCATCTGCAAAAGAGCTATGTGCAACAATGGGCTTAAAAGGCCCTAAGGTTCAGCCCATTAAGACTTTCAAAATGCTAAGGTTCCAAAATTCAAAGTTTGTGTCCAAAGGTCAGACATTGGGGGAATTGGATGCTTTTTGTGTGCCTTAAAAGTCTTTATCAATCCCTACATAGGAGGGGGCGAGCCTTGCAAGTAGGGGATGAGAGAGAAACACACACACACACACACACACACAAGATCCCTTTACACAAAGGGAATGAGGGACACATGTCAGCTCCCTAGCCCAGATGCCCACAAGGTGTACCCAATTCCTATTGGATGGCCTTGGAGGTGGACCAATGAGAATTAGGCTAGAGTAAATCTAGTTTAATTAATTTAAAAACACTTAATAAAAGAACCAATAAGAATTAAGCTCTCTAGAAGACTATTGGACAGTCTCCCAAGGGGACCAATGAGCATTCAACAGCCCAATGGCTTGCCTGATTCCTATTGGCCAGGAGGCAAATGGGTCCAATGAGACTTTATTTGCATTTATTAATTACCTAAAGTTCTCACAAAAGGGAAAGGGGGACACATGTCAGAAGGCTATCACTTATACTGCTTAACTCCCATTGGCTAGGCCTACGGAGGTCCAATAGGACTGTAGCAAGAGCAAATTGGAAGGGGGGTCGACCAAGAGAGAGAGGGGGCTGATTTTTGCAAGGCATTATCACACACACTCATACAATCTCATGTGTGAAGCAAAGAAGACTCTCTCTCCTTCTCAAGCTTTAATGAAAAGCTTACCACGTACTCCAAGATTGTGAGAAGGGAGGCCTACACCAACAACTCTTGGCTTTGTGATGCAAATCCAACCAGGAGCCAAGCTTCAATGCATGCTCATCTCCTCTACCATGCTAATTACTAATCTAAGCTATGCTAATATGAGTGATTATGTGAGGAGATGTACATCTTTCTCGTAAGAATACTCCTTCTTCCTCTCAATCTACTCTCATACCCCGCTAGCTCTCACCATCTTTAAAAGTGTGTGAGGTCTTGGGTCTGAGACAGTGAAGGAATTGATGTTGAAATTGATAAGTATTTTGCTTAGTGCATGAATTTTCCATCTTCATTGCACTAGCTAGTATTGAAGGAACACAAAGAATTGCATTGTAAAATGTCTCTCTTGATGGGAGAACCATAATACACAGCCTTTTGGAGGGGGGACCGGTCCATGCAAATCCGGTCCTCAACTGTTGTCAATTGCTTAATTTATCTCCCTTTTGAAGTATTGTTCAGGATATCTAACTAGGTGTTATGATTTTTGTTGCTCTCTCGACCCAAGCACTCTTGTTATTCTCATTAGGAAGCTATTCTAATGAAATGCTCACTATGTTCATGCTATTTTTCACTACACACAAGTTAATAAATCATTAAATGTTACAATCGTGATCCTAATGTTAGTAAATAAGACGTAGCTAAATAGATTTTTGAGTAGATTACTTAATGGAGAGAGATAGATTTCACACACAAGAGATTATAGAGTAGAGAGAGAGAGAGAGGACACACGATATACGTGGTTCACCCAATATGGGCTACGTCCACGGGAAAGCAGCCACTCAATGGCTTTAGCACTTCAAAAGAAGAAGTAGTTTACAAAGGGATTAAACCCTTGATAGAGCTCCCTCCTTGCTTCACTCTCACCACCTCACACTCACCTTGTTGCATCAACTTCACACTATGAAATGTGTGTAGAAATGGCCTCCTTTTATAGGCCAAAACGGCTGCCCTCTCTTATGAGAGGCAGCCATGTGTAGCCGCCCTTGTGTGAATAAGTCCAAATCGGACCCTCCAATCCGCCCATGTGTGGTCGCCCTTGAGAAGACAAGTTCGCTTTTGAATTCGGCCACCGGCCATTGACTTCCGACCACCGGCCATTGGCCATTGACTATCGGCCACCGGCCAACCGACCGGTTGTTTTCCGACCACTTTTCGGCTGCCGTCTGGCCATAATATTTCGGCGAAAAGGAATATTTCGGCGAAAAAAATTCTTGTCCGTGAAAATTTTGGTTTCTGGTGAGTGATTTTCCTTCACGCACGATGGCTTCTCCTCATAATGGGGGCCTTACAAATGTGCGCTTTTACCACAGAAAATTACAAGGGTAAATGAGGCTCCATACTTAACACCTAAGTATTGTCTTGGAAGGAGCTAAAGTACTCAATTATCCTTTCACTTATGGTGGTTACCAATCCTATCCTTTTTGGCATGAAGCAAGAAGTCGTATTGCTAGGACATTCTAGGTGGCTATCCTATTCTTTACTTGGGATCCTGGAGAACATTGGCACAAAATTTTGAAAATCGTAGGCTTCCCATTTACTCAAAGGCATGAGTTGTTGATCATTGATGCTATAGCCAGCGAGCCTTGTCAGGACATACTACTTTTCTTAAAAATAGGTGAATGTCCCAGAGATCTCACTAATTGCCAAAGGCAATGGCTAGTTCAAAAGACAACTAGATATCGACTTCTTTGCTACAATCTAACTTAAGTATGGACTAGAGGCATGAATGCCTCTAGCTTCAGGGGGAGGGCTAATGAGGTCAGATTTTCAAATTTTGGCCCACCTCTCTCTTGGAACACACTCAACACGGTAAGTTTTTAAGGCTTCGCGGAGGAGGAGGGTCTTGATGCATGAAAATCACAAAAAGTTTATGTATATATTTTGTATTTGGATCTTGGAAATAAGGAGAGGTAGGAACATACCCTATGAAAACCAAAAAATCATTGAATGTTGATTCTATCTAACGGTCACTACATGTGAGAATAAGAGTCAATAGTGAAAGAGAGAAAAATCTTATGCATTATGGAGTTGGAGTCAACAAAATATTATCAAATTCAATCATAATTCACGTGTGGATGCCAGGCTTGCACATGAATTCAAGAGGGGAGCACCTAGAAGACTTTTGGAAGGGAAAAGACGGACATATATTTTTGTAGGAGTTTTCTCTATTTTTGTGGGATTTTCCTCTATTTTTTATAACTTTTGGAGGTACAGTTTGGGAGATATGGCCAAAATGGTGGAGCCTATCTATCCACACAGGAATAAGTCATGATTATCCAACTCCACACACATAATTCTTATAGGTTTCTCTCCATTATTGGTGAATTTTCTCTTATTTTATCAAGATTCTCTCAAATATTATAAGGAATCTCTTGGACTCAAGCTATGGAAGGTGGCATGAAGACAAAGCTTGCCATGATGAAGGCGATTAGGAGGAAAATGGTCAATAAGCAAGGCACATGGAGCTCTCTCATTGGAAGAATGCCCCTAACTAAGGTTAATTTGTAATAAATCCTCTTGGCCATAATCTCCTCCCTAATCACTCTCTTGGCTTATAAAAGGAGGCCTTATCTTTTGTAAACACACACACACACACACACACACACAATCAAGCTCTAGCACTCGCTCTCTCAAATGTACATCCTTATGTATGCACCTCTATGCACACATAATTCTACTATGGCATAGTATTGGCTATGGTCCTTCATTTCTTAATGGCCAAGGGGTTAGAGTTACCATGCACACATGAGTTTGTGAGATATTGATTATGTGAAATTCCTCTTGTAAATCTTTGTATGGTGTCTATGAATCCTATATTAATGAAGCTCTAATGATCTCTTCCTCTCCCTCTCTCTCCTTCTCTCACATCTTCCTTGTGCTATGTGTCAACCCCCCTACCATGCATCCTAGCCACATTCCTATCTAGGTGGTGCCCCTATTGTGTACCTCCCATGATGAAGCCATCATGCACAGTCTTGGTGTACAGGCCACTGAGTCTGTTTTGCACTTTCGCTCTCAGCAGGTGTGAAGTGAAAGTTTTTTAAAGGAAGTTTTGAAGTGTATGTCTGAATTGCTTGAAGAGTGGAGCATGTCGGTCTTTACGGATTGATAATTAAAGTCTTGGTTTTGCCAAGATACAAAGTGTTGAAGTTTTGCTAGGGACCGCTTATGTGGCAAGTTTGACCACGTTGGTAAATGTGCCATCAGGCATTTTTTGAAGCTCAATGGGGTTTGAAGGGTAAAGAGCATCATGTGGAGTTGATAGGAAGTGACAATTGGTCAATCGGTGGATGCCTGGTTAGCTAGATAAAGTTTGTCAAAATTTGGTGCAATTGATAGTGATACAGTGCCAGACAACTTTTCTTGGTCTTGGTCAGCTTGATTGGTGGGTCTGGAAGGGTCGAAATGCAAAGAGAGAAACTGAAGTTGGAGTCCAATATGCAAGCTTTGAGGTGATTTTGATGGCCCGAGGACTGGAGCCTTGAGCACTGGATGGCAGAGTGTCAAAGTTGAAGCAAAAAAAGAAAGGTTTTTTGTTAAGTTCATGGAGTTTATGGAGGGCCTTGAGGGTCAAGTCTTTGACGAAGTGGCACATGGCAGCAATTATGGTCCCATATGGGAAGTCGGTAGTGTGTAGTTGAGGTTTATATACTGCACCATGGAGGAAGTAAGAGCATCACATGGAGCTCCTTGGAAGCTCTTGACGAGTTGGCCATGGTGGCTCTCTACCAAACGCTGTGTTGGGACGCTACGTGTGTGCAAGTTGGCACCTGATGGCACTTTTGGCATTGAAGCTGCTGTCGGCGGGGCTGAAGTTGGCAATGATGTGGAATCAAATATGGGAGTGTTCCCACTATCCCAAAGGGTGCCCAAATCCTTTGATGAGGGGGTTGCTCCCGTGTTGTTGTCACGGCACGTGACATCCCTAGAGGGGATGTTCACATGCCTTGAGATCCAAGGAGGCCACAAAGGGATAAGCTCACATGTGGTGGATGCATGCAGCCTGGAGTGTGAGTCAAGATAAAGTTGGAGTGGTGGTTCACATGCAACAAAGAGCTTTAAAAAGAGAAAAGTGGTTGACCCAAAATAGAGGGTGGTTGCACACTCCCTTAAGGGCCCAAATTTTTGCAGTTTTGGACAACGCTTGGGACAACAAGAGCTCCAATAGGAGGGTATTTTTCTCAAGCTCTCAGCAAGGAGATATCCACGACGAAGAAGACAAAGGCTTCCATAATGTTTCTCAGGCTCGTTAAGGCTGTGCGGATGGAGCCGGCTTGTGACCAATTGTACATGGTGTTTTCTTGTTGAAGATGAAGCAGTTCATTGCAAGATTCTGTGCTATTTCTTCCACCTTTTCCCCCTTGTCATCTTTGCTCTTCTCTAAGGTGTATGGTGCCAACATGTGAGTGGTTTGTGCCCCCTGGGCCATCTTTTGGGGGGGGGGGGGGGGGGGGGGGGGGGGAGAGAGAGAGAGAGAGAGAGAGAGAGAGAGAGAGAGAGAGAGAGAGAGAGAGAGAGAGAGAGAGAGAGAGAGAGAGAGAGAGAGAGAGAGAGAGAGAGAGAGAGAGAGAGAGAGAGAGAGAGAGAGAGAGAGAGGTATGTGTTGCAAGTTTGCTCAAAACGGGAAAAATTGTGGTGATATGCTCTATGTCAACTGTGCAAAGCATGTGTACATTGATATGCATGCAGATGGTGATCTGTATGCAGAGAGGTGTAGCTTTGGAATCAATTTTGAAGCGGTTTGAAAAGTTGATTCCTGTGATGAAAGCAAGTGCAAAGATGATGGAACTATGCCAAGATGTAAGTAAAGTATTTCTAGTTTTCTTTAGCACTTTGAAGTCTGTTGGAAGCAGTTAGAGATTGCTACATGGGTTAAAGGCAACCAGTACTTAAAGTTGTCAAAATTTCTTGCTTGCTTGCATCCAAACATTAGAGAAAAGGTGGATTTTAATGTGGATGGCTATGAAGATATGGTGTATTTGGCCAAGATGAAGAGCAGAAAAGTGAAGTGAAATCTAGAGTTGGGCTTGTTGAAGCCTATAGATTATGTGCTTGTGGTGGTAGTAGTATGTCCCATGGTTCAACCAAAGGTGGTGCCGGTTCTTCGAAGTGAAGAGCCTGTTAAGGTAAGACTGGTCAATTATTCTCCTCCAATTTATGGTGTGCCTATGTTGATGGATGATGAGATTTTGAATGAGGATAAGCCTCTTGTATAAGAGAACCTATGTGCAAAAGAGACAGTTGATGTCGAGTTCCAAGAGCAGCTTGAAGAGGTAAAGCCTATGTTTTTTAAGCCAGTGCATGAGAAGGTAGCAAAGTGTAGCCAGGTTGCAGATGCCAAGAGCTTGGAAGCGGGTAAAGAAAGTGTGCAGAGCCAAGGTAGTGGTAAAACTTTTGTGGAGCAGTAGGAGGATGAGGATGCTGATACAACAGAGTCGGCATGTGATACTAACGATGATGAAGATACAAGCTTGTGTTTCTATGAGACAAGCAATGTGGATAGAGCAGATGAGTACACATCATATGGAGGGAGACAGATTCTGATGAGCATTTGTTGGTAAGGGTAAATATGCCTTATTGTGTGTCTAATGGTATGGTGATCAACAATGTGAAAGAAGAGCATGTTGAAGTGCCAAAGCTTGTGGAGGGAGATATGCAGTTGAAGGTGCTATGAGGAACCATGTTGATGAAGATTCTCATGAAAGCAGGTGGAAAAAGTGATGTATCAGTGCAATTGGTCTGTAGCTTTTGTAGAAAAGGGCAAGGTCTTGTCTATGGATAGCCAAGTTGGCCTACAAAGTTGACAAGAGGAAGGAGATGAAGAGAAAACCAAGGGGGTTGGGCATTTTTCTTGTGCTCATGAGGTGCTAGATGCTAAAGAAAGGGAGAAATTGCCATTTTTTATGGATTGTGCGGGTGATGCGGTGGATAGAGGTTTTGAGGAGTAGGTTTTCTTTAAGAGTAGTTGATTGGGGCTTTGAGGATCCAGTGGTTGCTATGGATGAAGAGATGCATGTGCTTGTTGATATATCTTTGACTAGGATACAAGTGATGCAAGGGTTAGCCCCTCCAAAAGTGGAGATTCCATTGGACGAGCCATTATCTACTACTATGGTTATGCTGTCAGAGGTCAATGTGGAGAAGTGTTTGTCTCAACCGCATTGATTTTTGGAGGAGGTTTCTTGCATGGAAAGCTTCACTTTACATTGTTGGGAGGGAGGGTTAGGTATGTGCTTTTGTGATCAAAGTGATGGTATTTTGGAAGATGCCTAGATGCTAGTAGATGCTTGGACAGTGAAGGTAGGCGCACATAGGCGTCTTACGAGCATGATGGGCTATGTGCTGGAGTAAAGCATTTTGGGAATCGGCTACAGGAAGTGCAAGTTTGGAAAGGGAGGTTTTTAAGTGTATATCTAAAGTGATTGAAGAGTGGAGCATGTTGGTCTTTACAGATTGAAAATTGGAGTCTCGGTTGCCAAGATATAGATCTTTGAAGTTTTGTTTGAGGCCGATTTTGTTGCAAGTTTGACCGCGTTGGAAAATGTGCCATCATGCATTTTTTGAAGCTTTATAGGGCTTTGAAGGGTAAATAAGAACATATGGAGTTGAAAGAAGTGAAAACTCATCGATCGGATGCCTGGTCAGCTAGATACAGTTTGTAAAAGTTTGGTGCAATTGATGGTGATGCGGTGCCAGACAACTTTTCTGGGTCTTGGTCGGCTTGATTGGAGGATCCGAAAGGGTCGGAATGCAGAGAGAGAAAATGAAGTTTGAGTTTGATATGCAAGTTTTGAGGTGATTTTGACGGCTCAAGAGCTAGAGCCTTGAGCAGTGGATGGTAGAGTGTCAAATTTGAAGCAAAAAAAATGGTTTTCTGTGAAGGTTATGGAGTTTATGAAGGGCCTTGAGGGTCAAGTCTTTGGCGAAACACCATGCGGCAGCTATTATGGTCCCATATGCAAAGTTGGCAATGCAGAGCTGGGGTTTATATACCACACCATGGAGGAAGTAAGAGCAACGGGGAGCTCCTTGGGAGCTCTCGGGGAGTGGGCCATGGTGGCTCTGTGTCGAGTGTTGTGGTGGGGCACAGCGGGCTTGCGAGTTGGTACCTAGTGGCGTTTTTTACCTTGAGGCTACTATCTATATGGCCAAAGTTGGTGATGACATGGCATCTAGTAGGGTATGTTCCCACTAGCCCAAAGGGCACCCAAATCTTTTGATGAAGGGGCTACTCCCGTGTTGTTGTTACGACACCGTAACATCCTCAGAGGGGGTGTTCACGTGCCTTGATCTCCAAGGCAACCACAAAGGGATAAGCTCACACGTGGTGGGTGCATGCAGCTTGGAATTTGAGTCAAGCTAAAGTTGGAGTGGTGGTTCACATGCAACAATGAGCTACAAAAAGATAAAAGTGGTCGACCCAAAATAGAGGGTGGTTGCACACGCCCTTAACACTAAGTTTCTATTTGAGCCACTTAAGTGGCTTGAGCCATCATTCAGGTCCTATGACATAAAGGAGAATTCTAGTATATCATTTATCCCAAAAAAGTGTAAAATATAAAAAGTTAATTTTCCAAAAATAGTAAGAAGCCACAAAACTAGCTTTTAAATTTAACAGCACACATGCTTTGGAGGCCTAAAACAAGTCGACAATTTTTATTCTATAAAAAGTATATGCATAGATTCTTATTGTATATATATCTATGTATTTTTCAAAAAAGTTTCAATGTGCTTTGAAGGTTTTTAAGGGGTCTACATGGGATATCAAAACTTTTGAGCTTGTTCAATTGTATCTAAAAGATGGCTCTTAAAAAATAACAAATACATGAAATAATTTATTTCTATTTTTCTTCAACTCCCTGCATGCCTTGAGAACAAATCTCTGAAAGGTTTTGATGAGGTCTTTTGTGGTCCATGAGAACAGTAATTTACAAAAAAGCTTCTTATAGCCACAAAAGTGGCTCATGTTCACACAACCCTAGTGTTAAGGGCCCAATTTTTTGCAGTTTTGGATAGAGCTTGGGGCAACGAGAGCTCCACTAGGAGTGGATTTTCCTCAAGGTCTCGGCAAGGGAAGCTCCATACAGAAGAAGACAAAGGGTGCCATAGAGTTTTTTTGGCTCGCCGAGGTCATGCCGACGGAGCCGTTTTGTGACCAATTGTACATGGTGTTTTCTTATTGAAGATGAAGCAAACAATGGCCAGATTTTGTGTCGTTTCTTCCTCGTTCTTGTCTTTGCTCTGCTCTATATAGTGCTAGCTAGGGTGGATGAAAGAAAAACATGGTGCACACAAGTGAGTGTGTATGCTATATTATTACTCAAGAAAATTCGGTTCCAAGATAGATTAACTTGGACTCATAAACATGATCTTGAGTAGTTGCTAAGCCATCACAAGCTCACCATATACAAGAGAGATGTAATTCAAAATGGAATGACTTTGTTTATTCATGAAATTAGATTTTAGTAGCTCTACAGCCTTGCACCAATACATGTGGGATAATTTCACATTTTCCCTCCTTGCCTAATACTCTAGTACTCTAGGACAAAGCTCACACTTTACAATCCTCACCTTGAGGTTGGAACTAGGAAGAAATTGAAAACTCTGGCACACTCCAATCCAGGAGCAAAAAGAACATCTCAATCCAGGAGATTATCTCCAATCTAGGAGACAAACTATCTCTAATCCAAGAGACACTCAATACTTCCCCTCAAACAGATGTATATAACTGAGATCAAGCTAGTCCAAGCTATCTCCAAATAAATACGATTGAAGGGGAAATGACAAAACAAAACCGAGAGAATGTCGTTGTAGACTAGAAGGCTATTGTCACCTTCCTTTTCATCTTCATTTGTGTCTTCTTCTACCAAATAGACTTTGGGCCTTGTATTTTCACTGGTGCTACCTTTGTCCCTTTTGAAACACTTGGAAGGAAGGTGACCCTTATTTTCGCAAATGTTGCAAGTCTTTGATGCTAGATAGTCCTTTGTTATGTTCCCTTCTTTGCCACACTTGAAACAAGTTTTGTTACTAGAGCTAATTGAAAAAGCTCCTCTCCCTGAAGTAGCATTCCTCCCTTGCTTCTTCTCTTCATACATTAAAGAATCGATTACATCTTAGAAAACTGGTGTTGGATCCTTATCCTCAATGATGATCATTATCTGGTCTAAGCTAGGTGGTAACGCTGCTAGAAGAACTGCAATCTTGTCCTCCTCTAGTAGTGCATTGTTTACATAAGCTAGTTGTGTGGTCATACTTTTGAAGCGATTGACCAAGCTTGCAACATCTTTGTTATATTCCATTTTTAATTTGTATAAATCCTTCTTTAGGCTCACTTTACTCTTCTTTTTTCTAGCTCCAATTTTTTTTTCTAGTGCTTCCCATGGAGCTGATGAGGTTTCACAATCATCAGTAAAGTGCACATAATTGTCATGTAGTACAGTTATAATGATTCCTAATGCATGCTCATCCTTGGCTTGATTTTGTGCACTCATAGCTTGTGTCAGTATGTGTGCACCATCAATAGAGGTTGGATTAGTGATTGTTGCCATCACTACTCCCCACAATTGCTTTTTCATTAAGTAGCCTTGTTGAGCCAGCAGAGGATCACACCCACATTTTTGCTCACACCCATCATTTTGTAACCATTGATTGTAATAAATGTCTTTCCGACATTAATTTTGATTTGAGCCATTCATTAAGTAACGGGACTCAATTGAGTTTCCAGCCTGTAATCCCGACGTAATTTCACCTGCTGATGTAGATAATTAGAGATGTTCTCACCTCCAAGGCTGAGGTATATAAGCCAAAGTTTTGTAACCTAAAGGGGGCAGATTATTAATCAAAGGGAGTTTTTGAGCGCCGTGACTGTGTCTGAGAGAGAGTGAGAGAGAGAGAGAGAGAGTCTTATCTACTTGCTACGTGAGCTACGGAGCCGCCATTGGAGAAGCGACACCGCCATTGTGTTAGCAACGGCGAGAGCTACGCACTGATACCAAGAGTGCGCGTTATCGGCTTCTATGTGTGGTAAGTTCCTACGAGCTTCGGTGTGAGTTTTCTTCCAACTCGTGTGTCGGAATAGAGCATGCAGCATATCTATAGAACCCCAATGAGTAGAGCTACACATTAGTACCATCGGGGTCAAGTTTCGGTCACCTGTATTTTTCGGCCTGTCTTCATACGCGTTTACCGCACGGAGTGGTTATAGGTTGATTTTGCAGTTCAAGTCTTTAGGGTGTTGTTCTTACCTAGTGTATAGACTTCCCCTTGAGTTTGAGATCGATCCAATGATTCTAGATCCTGTTTCGTATAGCATTCGTTCGTAGTACGGATTTCAGTCACTTGCGTATTTTAGAACTTAGATTTGATTTCCTTAGTAGTGATTGTCATTAGAAGGTCGAGTAGGTGATTTGACACCCACCTAGTTGTTTCCATGCGCCTGCGGGTCAAGCTTCGTCCTCGTCTGACAAATTCTGTTGTTGGTTGAGTTCTCGCTATTTAGCTTCCGCTAGCGGCGTAACCGCCTTAACATTTGGCGCCGTTGCCGGGGACGAGAGCCCTAAGTAGGTGACCTTAGACTAATCCTACGAGGTGAGTCGTATAAACTACTTTGTATACTTTAGTTAGAAAAGATCTAGGAGTGGTGGACTCCGAAGATCTCGAGAGATACTAGGAAGTGGGGTATTCCTGGGTCTTCCGCGTTGACAGTATTTTTAGTCTAGCTTAGATTAGATTGTTTTTTGATGGTGTTTAAGTGGTTGTTGACATAAAAAGCATTTGCTACTCCTTGTGTGGTAGTAAATCTCTTTATATTTTCAATTGCAAAAAATCCATTTTATGATTAGAAGTAGCTTAGGTAGGGCCTGATTTGATCCTGATCTAGAGCTATCAATTGGTGTTCTATTTGCTTGATGTGTTTGACTGCATGTTAGATCACTGAAAAAGTCGCTTTGATAGTGAAATATGCAATAAACAAAGTTCAGAAAAATTTTCTGTGTAACTGATTGTTGCTGAGCACTTAAAAGAGCTATTGGTAGAGTTCTGTGCTGAAAAACTGGAAATCTGCAACTTTAGACATCATACGCGTATGATGTCTTAGGACCTAAACAGAGACTAAAATTGAAAATTTGACATTGCCAGAGTGTTTAGAAGGGGGGTTTTACCCTAAGATCAACTTAAAACAAGAGCATTAACACTCAAAGAAACCCAAAAAAGACAAGTCGGAGTCCAAGAAACGCAAAGAATAGGAAATTTTGGATTCAAATCTTGTTTTTACATTCAAACCTGACAAAAACACTTGAAACTCAATTATAAACATTGGAGAGTGAGCATAACCAAAATAGTCAAAATCTGTGAAAAAAGACATCATACGCGTATAATGTCTTTTACGCACATCCACTGCTTATTTTTGAAATCTGACCTGACAAGATTGTTACAAACACTGTTGGAAGCATAAATATCAAGTTTGGACCCAAATTGATGAAAAAGACATCATACGCGTATGATGTCTTTGACCTAATTTTGGACATATTTTGATACTTTGCTAACCCAGATCCATTGTAATAGCTGTCTAGAGGTTATATTTCAATTTTCATCCCATTTGGATCACAATTGACCCAGAAAACAAGTCAAAAGCAGAAAATTGCCAAGAAAAGCATGAACTAGCCATAACTTGCTCAAACAGAGTTCAAACTGAATTTTGTGAGTGAACAGAGCATAAAGGGGTCACTGAGAGTGAGCATAACCAAAATAGTCAAAATCTGTGAAAAAAGACATCATACGCGTATAATGTCTTTTTCAGCATAACAGTAACAAAATTCTCACTTGATGAAACAGAAGTTGTCCAACTGACAAGATTAAACAGTTGACCAAGTATCAGTCAGTTTGGATCAATTCTAACCACAAAAACTTGAGGAAAACAAATTGCCGAGACGGAAAAGTTACAGTCCTTTAGGGGAATTGATGAATTTGAGATCGGGCAGGAATCTCCGGAATAATCAACCAAAACAAGGGGAACCAGCAAGTGCCATATCAACCGAAGGAAGTGTAAACCAAAGTTGGGTGCAACCATTAGAGCCGATCTTTGAAGGAAGTGTCTCTGATACTTCTTCGGAGAGATCTTACGAGAGTTTCACCGAAAACTTGGAACACTTGAACCTGAACAACAGAGAAAATATGGCAGCAGGATCATCAAACCCTTCCGCCACAATGAAGCTATTGTTCATAAAATACCAGTACGACAATGAGCAAGGTGCCAAGATCTACAAAGATGGAATGGACCGCTATTGTGTAAAGATAGAAGATAGACCTAGTGAGTTCAAGGACTTAGTGCCTGTGAGCTATAGCGGAGATAGATATCTAGATGACGAGGGTACCATGTACTTGGTAGTCCTAAACCCTAACATTGTGGACAAGTGGGGATTGATGGGCACCAAAGCCAAAATAGATGAAGAACTCGAGGAGAAAGCACCAATAATGAACTTCCCTAATGCGAGGTTAAGAAGAGAGAATGAAACTACAAGGATCAACACTGATAACATCTATGTGGGGCTGTACAAATATAATAATGGGGAGCAAGATCTCTATTATAGATGTGAAGAACCCTACACCGGAGAGTTGACAGACAAAAAAAGACTCTATGTCTTTACCTACACAGAGGGATCGGAAGTGAAAATTGCCGCTTACGATAAGTATGGCAGGCAATACTCAACAATGGGCAAGAAAGAATTAGAAGGATATACATACTTTGGGGGACCTCTACATCAGTATTATGTTACTTCTAGCTCACATAGACCAACACCAACAAATGGAGTGCAAAACTCAATGACAACAGGAGGACAAAGAACTCAGGTTGCTGACTCTTTCAGTCAACCTTGGGACTCGAAGCTCGGACCAATGGGATCATTACATTCCAGAGAGTCAATGGAGACGAATCGAGGTAGTGCAGTTCCAATCCCCACCTATACCACGCCAGGTCCAAGGTCCAAGGTTTGAAGCGGAACCATCGCATTTACCTCCTAGTAGTAGATTCAGGGCAGGGGAACCGACAAGGGTAACCCATGAAGTCCATGATGCTAGAGAAAGCTTTAGCCGAGACACAGGAGCAATGAGATTGGTAGCAGATCATAGACGTATGAGACCATCTCAAGTAGCCAAGTGTATGCCAAAGAAGTATGGTGGTTCAGGAGATCCGTATGCACATGTGTCACTCTTTAAGCAAGTCTTAAGAGCTGAGCAGATAACAGATTTCCATACACAATACGAGGGATTTGGTCTTACTCTAGAAGGTACTGCATTGACATGGTTTCAACCAATGAACATAGGGGGATTCCATGACATTGACCATTTGCTAAGAGAGTTTGCTGAGGAATTCTCAAAACGAGGGATTAAGCACAATACGGTCTCACAAATATATGCTTTTAAACAGAGAAAACACGAAAAAGTGAAGGAAGCTTCACTTCGCTTCAAACAATACATTGAGAGATGTCCAGTACGTGAACGACCACAAGATGACAGACTATATGTTCTCTTTATTGAGGGACTGAGGAACGACACTCTCAAGAAGGACTTGCACTTGAAAGCTTGTACAAGTTTCGAGCAAGTAACGAGAGAGGCATTGTACTTAGTGGATAACTGTACGGTTTATGGAGAGGTGTCAGCGGATACAGATTTTGCATCCAGTAGCTCCTCCTCCGTAGCGAGCGAGACTACCACTAAAAAGAATGTTCAAACAACAACCATGCCAAATGTAGAGCAAATGATAGAAGATGCTCTAAAAAGGATGGCACCATACCAAAAACCATTGCCAAAAACACTGAAATGGTGTGCTATTGAACAAAAATGGACAAATCATCCAACAGAGGAGTGCTATTACAACAAAGGGTATGTAAGGGAGCGCCAGTATGCACCTCCTGCTCAATTAGCACCACCTCAGATACATCCAGTACCTCGATACCCAACGGGAAATGTACCAGGACCTATGGGGATAGAAAGACCTCAACCGGTATTGGGACAACAACCACCTTTACCAGGAGCAAGACCAGTGGGCATTAGATATGCACCAACCTTAGAGAATCAGGAAGAACAAGCCTTAGTGCCTGTTCAAGCTTATTACGAAGAATCGGGTGCACACATGTCTCCGACAGTGTATTACCCACCAGAAGAACCAAAACAACCAGAACCATGGGGCATGATGGGGAATGTTGGAATACCAACAATTACAAGTGCTTCTGATGAAGAGAGATGCAATTTGGACGCAAGAACCTTGATGTTCATAGCTCATGGAGGGTTAACAGGACAAAGACCATCATATCCACAAAGGACGAATCAAGTGGGACCAAGACCAGCACTAGGACCCTGTTACAAGTGTGGAGGTGACCATCTGATAAATGTTTGCCCACATACGGAAATCATTAGAATTAACGCTTATTGCACTGAGTGTGGGGTTACTCACTTCATTGAGGATTGTTCAAAGAATCCAAACAAAGTGCAAAAGACGACATTGAATATGCTAGAAACTATTCCTACCAGCAGTGGGTCTGAAAATGAAACTCTGATACCAACGCAAGTTGTTACTAGAGCTCAAGCTAAGAAAACCACTAGAGAACCTGAGAATGGAAAGTTAGCGACTGAAGTGGTTAGTCAAGGACCGCGGAGTCAGAAAAACACATGGAAAGCTAGAAAAGCACGCATGAAGTTGAGAAAAGAACGTGAAGACGCTATTCTAGCTGAGGAACTAAAGCAAACTAAAGCTAGATTAGAAAAACTTGAGAGTCAAAACGGGAAACGAGAGATGAGCCCGGAAAGAACGAAACAAAAGAGTATCAAAGAAACAACGAGCTTAAGCTCAGGGGGATCAGTGCTAGTCGACACGGTACACGAACCATTGGACGCACTGATGAGAGCTTACGAAGCTAGGTTAAAGAACAACCAAACACAAGAACAGAGGTGGATGACATACCCAAACGCGGAATTGGAAAAGCAGAGACTTGAAATGTGCCAGAGAATGATCGAGACTGCACAAGCCTTATTAGAACCACCAAAAGAAACAATGAATTGTGGAAAGGAAAACCCAATTCAGCAAGAGACTATCGTTTCACGGGTAGCTGAAAAGACACAAAAGGATGATCGCATAGTATTGAACACAACCGATTAGGAGATAGAGAGTTTTCATCCAGTCATACAGAGGAGTTACGAAAGAGATGATGATTACAATGAATTTTGGAAACAAGTGAGAGAGGCAAACTTTGCAAACGAGCTAAGTTGCCAAGCTAATCAGACAAATTGGGAAAAGGACATCAGGAATCCTCCCATAGTGGAATTTGAGGCAGGATCTCGAGTGGACTTGGATCTGCAATCTTACTGGGGAGATGGGGGCTCTGTTAGAACAAGGGAGAGCAAACCTCATTCACTGAAAACTTTACCTTCATACTTAGGAGAGTATGAAGCAAAATCCGAGATTAGAGCACTTCCCTCACGAAAAATCTCATCAGAAAAAGTCATGGACTCGCAAGGATTGATAGAGATTTTGTCAACACCAGTGACATGCACTATCACTCTAGCTGAGCTTTTGAGGCTAAGACCACATATGTGGACCACTGTAGGAAAATGCTTGGAGAAATTCGGGATAAAAGATCCAACATCAAGATTGCAAGAGAGCATAGAGGAGCTGAGCAAGCCACAAAAGAACGCTAAGCCTGTACCCTTAAACAAAGTCGGAGAGTATTGCGAAGGTGAAGAGGGGAATACAACCTTACCAGTTGAATTCCAAGGAGTGAACACAATGGCAATACTAGACAGCGGAGCTGGGGTAGCCATTGCTACAAAAGAAATCTGGAAAAAATGGGGGAAACCAGCAATAAGGAAGACTAGATTGAAACTCCAATTAGCAGATGGACACATGGAGAAACCTATGGGGTTATTAGAGAAAGTTGTAGTGACTTCTTGCGGCATTGAATACGAACATACTTTCGCTATTGTCGATTTTGGCAAGGAAAATAACTATGATATCATACTGGGAAGACCATTCATGAGACAGTTGAAAATGGTCCAGGATTGGGGCTACGATCACATATACCTAAGAAATATGGAAACCACTACACGTGTGAACCTGAAAGACCATCGCTACAAAGATGTGAACCGAACACCGGTAGAGGAGTTTGATTCAGCTACTTTGGCGGGATCCGAATTTCCAGCCTGGTTAGGTAAACCCAAGGAGTTATGGATGTGTGGAGCTTCGAAATGTGGAAGTCTGAAACGAGAAGAATGTGTTTTAGAAAGGGCTATCGAAGACGAAACTTATGTAGGAGAACCCTTTCCAGAGGATACGTTTGAACCATTAGAGTGGACACACATTCTAGCAACCCTAGATGTTTGTGCAATTCCAGATGGTCCCACAACGAAATTTTGCGACAAGGACGGGTACGACGTGGTTCCGTATTTCATGTTGAGAACTGTACTCAAAAAAGAAACTGAAAAGAACGATACACTGGAAAAGGAAGATGAAGAAGAGGTGTTTCACGACATTCCCAATCATCCAGAGTGGGGAAATGAAGCAGACAACGAGTCAACGGACAATTCAAGCGGAAACGAAGAAACTATAATGGATGTCCGATTTTATGATTTTCCGAACCAAACTAAACAACGCCAGAAACACTATAGAGCAAAGAAAAAAACAAAAGGGGTTAGAACCAATCCGATGCCTAGAATAAGAGGAAAAAATCAATTCCTAATGCTAGTAAAGGCTGAAGATTGTGTTAAGGATAAGATTTCTGGAAGAATGAGAGGCAGAGATCAAAAGAGCTTACGAAAAGACAAAAGAGGCTCAAGAAATCAAGTTCAAAATAATGGAACGAAAACTGAAACAGAAAAATCAGAAAAGAACAAGCGCAACAGAGAACACACGGAGTCCAAGCTAGAACGTAGAAACAAGTACAGAGAGCTCAAGAAAACTCTGAAGGAAGTTTGGACGACAGAAATTGAGAGTGGAGAGGACGAAAACGTCAAAATCAAGGAAAACATGGATGTTCCCTCTCACTATAGGAAATTCACAATAGAGGATAGGAAGGTGATATTAACCCCACCTATTCGAGAGAGGAAGGAGAACGAATCTTATGACGGACCGGAGGATGCAAAAAAATTGATTTAGCAGCTCCAGGTGAGACGCCTAGACCGGTGTACATAGCCACAGATTTGTCTCCAAGCGAGGAAGAGAGACTTTTGAGTCTTCTCAGAGAGTATAGGGATGTGTTTGCATGGTCTTATAAGGACTTAAAGGGAGTTGACCCATCGATATGCCAACACTCAATCCCACTGAAACAAGACGCAAAGCCTAGCAGACAGAGACCATACACATATAATGATACTTTTGCTAAGCGAATCAAGGAAGAGATAGATAAGCTAATGGAAGCTGAATTCATATACGAGATTGAACACACCGATTGGGTATCTCCAATTGTGGTAGTACCTAAGAAGAACGGAAAACTCCGAGTGTGTGTCAACTTAAAGAAAGTGAATGCTGCAACAATCAGGGACAATTATCCCCTGCCGATAACTGATCATGTTCTAGAGCGTGTATCAGGGAAAACAGCATACTCTTTTCTTGATGGTTTTTCAGGATATAACCAGCTAGCCATAGCACTGGAAGATCAACATAAAACAGCTTTTGCCATGGAGTGGGGAATTTATGCTTATCGAGTTATGCCTTTTGGTCTAACCAATGCTCCCGCAACCTTCCAGAGGTTGATGACGCATGCTTTCAAAGCATACTTAAGGCTGTTTCTAGAAATCTACATGGATGACTTATGTGTACATTCTCTACTAAGAGATGAGCATCTAGAACACCTAAGAAAAGTATTTGAGAAATGTAGGACATATCGCATTTGTCTCAATCCTGAGAAATGTGTGTTTATGGTCTGACAGGGCAGAATTCTGGGACATATTGTCTCACAAAACGGAATATCCACGGATTTAGAGAAGATAAAAGTTATAGTGGATATGCCTAGACCAACCAATGCGAAACAAGTACAGAGCTTTATGGGACATTGTGGATATTATAGACGATTCATTTACATGTATGCTGTAATAGGCCAACCACTTTACAGACTAATAGTGAACTTTGAATGGACAGAGGAGTGTGAGGAATCGTTCAAGAAATTGAAAGAGGCACTTATTACTGCTCCAGTCTTGAAATCACCAGATTGGGAGAAGATATTCCATGTGCACATAGATGCTTCTGCATATGCAATAGGATGCATTCTGGCTCAGCCAGAAGAAGGAAACATGGATTTTCCTATCTGTTACGCCAGTCGACAGCTCAACCATGCAGAGAAGAATTACACCACAACAGAGCGAGAAGGATTAGGAATGATCTATGCTGTGAAGAAATTTCGGCATTATCTTCTAGCCAACAAGTTTGTGTTTTTTACGGATCACCAAGCCTTGCTCTACCTAGTGAATAAACCATGCAATACCGGGAGAATAGTGAGATGGTTCATTATCTTACTGGAATTCGACTTCACGGTAGTAGTAAAGAAAGGAAAAACACATCTTAGAGCTGATCATCTTTCGCGATTGACGAATGGAGAAGACCCTATAGGAGTAGATGACGACATGCCAGACGCGTACTTGTTCAACATAGAAATGATACCTAAGTGGTCTCAAAATGTCGTTGACCTATTAACCTATGGAGGAGAGTTCGATAGAAGAGAATACAACCTGAAACATATTGCTATTCAGCAATCCAAGAATCTTCAATTGATTGCAGGAAGGTTGTATCAATTGGGAAATGATCATGTTTTACGACTATGCATCAATCCTGAGGAATATAATATATATTGTGCGAAGCACATGTTCAGGAATGTGCATTTCATTGTTCAAGAAGGAACACATATAGGAATTTGTTACAATTGGGAGTCTATTGGCCAGGAATGAAAGAAAGCGTACATGAATATGTCACTGTATGTATTGTATGTTCATCAAAACCGCCAGCCGAGTATTGAACATTATATCAGATAATGATCGCTCCAGAATGGAGTCAGTATATTGTTGAATATCTCACAAATAGAACTTTCCCAGAAGGAACGTCAAAAGCTCGTCAGAAATCTGTAGAGACAGAAGCTAGAGATTACGCTTTAATAGGAGATCAACTCTATAAGAGAGGTAAAGACAACCAGCTTAGGATTTGCGCATCAGAGTCTGAGTATGTGATAATCCTGGAGCAAGCTCATGGAGGAGTAGGTGGAGGCCATTTCTCAGGTGATAAGACAGCAAAACTTGTCTTAGCCGCAGGAATATGGTGGCCAACATTACATATGGACGCTGAGGAATACGTTAAAGGTGTGATGACTGTCAGCGGACCAAAGTACCACTTAAAAGAGATGATATGCCGCTTAGACCAATGATGGGGGCAAGAGCTTTTGCAAAATGGGGGATTGATTATGTCGGACCCATTTCACCTCCTGCATATAAGACTCATGCACAATACATCATTGTGGCTACAGACTATCTAACAAAGTGGGTCGAAGCAAAGGCAACTCAAAAAGCAGATGCCAGGACCACGGCACAATTTCTATATGAATACGTCTTTGTACGATATGGATTGCCAATAGAAATTGTGAGTGATCGAGGCACACATTTCATAAATGAAGTGATAGAGATCCTTCTAGATGAATTCATGGTAATCCATAGGAAATCAGCCCCGTATCATCCACAAGCAAACGGACAAGCTGAAGCAACAAACAAAACCATATGCACGGTCCTTACGAAGATTGTATCTGAGTCGAGAACTGACTGGGACCAGAAGTTGCATTCAACATTATGGGCATATAGGGTAGCATATAAAACATCAATAGGAACGACCCCATATAACATGGTTTTTGGGCTAAATGCTATCTTACCAATAGAATTCTTGATTTCAACCTTAAGGGTGGCTAAGGATCTAGAGTGGACAGGGCACGAGCTCTCTGATAGAATAGATGACCTGGAAAAGCTAGATGAGCTTCGCCTAAAAGCAGTAGCTTCCATCTACGCTCAAAAAAGCGACAAAAGGAATTTTTTGATAAGCATGTGCGGACTAAAGAGTTTAAAGTTGGGGACTATGTCCTAGTTTACACTCTGAAACAGCATGCTAAGAAGCTTAAAAAGCGAGGGATGGGACCTCTGGTGATTAAAGATCTATCACCAAGTGGAGCCGTCAAGCTTGCTACATTAGACGGAGAAGAAATGCCCAATTGGATTAGTGGATGCAGAGTGAAAAAGTATCTGTTGCCGCTAACACAAGACATGCTTCTCAAAATACATCAAGAAAAGCTGCGTGTCCAGAAAAAGAAAAAGATTGAGGAGGAAGCGCAAGCCGAGGCGAAGGAAAGAATGGAGAAAAGAAGACTACTGCGTCAGAAACAGCGCAATGAAGGAGCAATACGAATAAACGCAGTCAGTATAACAGAAATGGATAATGACAAAGAAGAACCCATCATTGAATGCAAAGTAGGAACCAACCAAATCAAAGCCAGAGCACTATTGGATTCAGGAGCTCAAGCTAACCTACTTTCACTCAGTTTGTATAGACAATTGACAAATGACACTAAACTACAAACTGCCAAGCAAGAGTTAAAGAGTTACTCTGAGAATTCAATCAAAACTGTCGGATGCACAGTTTTACATATACAGATTAACCAATATGTGTATCCTCATATGTTTTACGTGGTTGAAGACCAAGCTACACAACATCCATTATTGCTAGGACAACCATGGCAGAAGCAATACAATGCAATGATTGACTGGAGTTCTAAATCAGTGCTTATCAAATACGAAGGTGAAAGTCAATCAGTTAAGTTCACCAAAGGAGAAGAGCCAACTCCAAAGGACGAATCCAAAGACAAAGATAAACAACAACCAGAGAAAAAGAAGAAGAATGGCAACCAAAAGTTTCTATACAACCGGATTACTCTTCGACGAGGAATTCTCAACAGTGGATAAGGAAGACAAGCAATAATATAACAGCTCAACCTTGGAAAAAACGGAGTCAAAGTTGGTATGGAGACCAAAAAAGGTGGTGCCAGAAAACACAAACAGAGTCTTCAATACCAGACAACAGAGTGATCCCCGACAATCAAGGACAGTGAAACAGATCTGGATTCCAAAGAAGTTCATGACGGCACAAAGCTACAGCAAGCAAATTTGGATCCCAAAGATTTGTAAACAGGAACTCCCTTCAATACAATCAACGGAAACTCCTAGGTATTTCAAGCCGAGGAAATCAACACACAGAACAAAGCAGGTTTGGGTCGCAAAAGTTTGTGGCAAGCACAAGCAAAGCGGAAGCAGATTTGGATTGTGAAAAAAGACAACAAGGTAACGAAGAATCCATCTACTGATTCTACTACCGAAGTGCCAAAACCAACCCAAAACCCGACCACCAATCCTTCAATCAAACAAAGAGCAGCTTTATTGGAAAGACTGTTGTATCATCGCTCTACAATTGCATTGGGAACTATGACCAAAACAACTACAATGCTTCACCCACAGACACTTCATAGTCGTCCGGGAGGACTCAGACTAGGAGGGGGGGAGGTATACAGGAGCTACAAAGCAGCTACAAGCGGAAAAAACAAAGAAAAACAAAAATTATATTACAAGGGCAGTGTCTTACATGATTTTGCAATTTTTTATGTTTGATTGCGGATATTGATAATATTTATGCCCTTATATACCTTGTTTTGCAACAAGAAGAGATCAAATGATGAATTTGGGTCTCTAGATGTGTAAATATCACTAAATAAGAGTGTTTTTGGAGCTAAAAAGTGGAAAAAAGTGGTAATCCAAGTCCAAAAATCACAAAGAAGTGTATATTCATATACACAGGGTTACCAGCTATTTATCGTGTATGTTTGGAATTTTTTGGCTTCAATTTGCTATTTTCCTTTATTTTTTATGATTTTCTTAATAACGATAAAAGAAAAATAAAAAAGCAGGTGAAATGAGATCGGGAAAAAGAAAAGAATAGACGGTGATGGTCCTAATGACAAGGGCAACCCAAGATAAAAATTGGGTACAATTCTGAAAAAGTTGCGGAAAGCCCGAAATGACAGAATTTTGGCAAAGTGGACAGATTTCTCAGAAGCAGGTCAAACGGAGTCCAAATTGAGGAATTTCAAATCCTAAAGTGCATTTCACGACGAGATAGGAGCACATGTCAAATTTGGTAACAAGTGATCCGGGAAGCCCGAAGTTAAGTATTTTTCACTTCACTATCAAGCTCATTTCCACTATTACCTTCTTGGAGAGAGCAAAGAGCACACAGGAGCATCCGACCTTCTACCGCCTTCTACGACTGCTACGAGAGCTCAGAGGACACCAGACATGAGAGGTAGACTCGTTGCCATAAGCTTTTGATGCTTATCGTTAACTTTTGTCGCGAAAACTCACCAAAACCAAGAAACAAGAGCAGACGGGGAATGGGGAAGAACGCTAGGTAGGGGCACAACCGCCTAACCAAACTTTGCAAGAACTTAGAGGTGGGTTACCCTAGTATAGGAGATGAGTTTCTAGCACTCAAAGCTCGAGAAAGAACGACTGGAAAAACCCTAGGTCAACAGAGCCTGCAAGAGGCAAACAGAAAAAAAGTTGTCGGAACGACACAAAACTTCTCAGGAAGCTTAACAACATCGAGGGCAATGCAACCATGGAGTATCTCCGGGTTTGGATCACCAAAAGTAGGTCGGAACAACCGATTCGGCTGTGGACACACAAAGCGTCATTTTGGCATAACAGCTAAAATTGACGACCAAATGACATGAAACTTCACAAGCAGTTTCAACTATACATGGATGACTTATGTTTGCAAGCAAAACCCAAAAGAAAGCTGATTCACTTACAGATGGTGAAAAAGACGCTTTCGGGCAACCAAATGGAGAAAGATGGAGAACGGGGAGCCAAAGTCAAGTTCAACCGAATAGGTGGCTTCACAACATATCCAATGAGCTGGAAATGCAACTCTCAAGAAGAAAAGTTGAAGAAATTCAACTCCAAGGCAAAAAGACGACTTCGGAGACTGAAATGCCTATAAGGGGGCTTTTTAGCTAAACTGATGACTTTTTAAGTTGAAAACTAGTTAGCAGGGCTTAGGGCACTAGCACAAAGCATTCTTTGCACAAAAAGACCAACATTTCAAGAAAAGACATCATACGCGTATGATGTCTCACAGCATGATTTTCACATCCATTTCAACATTTGAGTGCATATCCTCATTCCACATGTTAATCACATCCTATGAACCAAGTATCATGAGAATTGGAGTTAGAAAACCCAAGGAAAACCAAAAAGACGCAAAGTAGGCCATAAAATTGATTTTTGGTCCTAATTTTGTCAAAATAACTCCAAACTCATTGAAACTTTGTAGGATTGTTGATTAACACATCTACAAGCTATCTGGAACCAAAAAGCACCATTTTGACACAAAAGACATCATACGCGTATAATGTCTATTTGCACTTACAGAGCCAAAAATGCTCATTTGTCATCATACATCCATTATATATATCTAATACATGCTACATATGAAGTTTGGAACCATTTGGTCAAGTGGATCACCCCATTAGCCCAATTAAGAGAAAATCCTTCATACAAAGCCTATTTTTGTCCCAAATCCAACATATTCAAGTCCAAACCAAGATTTGAGTATAAACAGTCCTTCACTAGCACATGGAGAGTCCACAGAACCAATCCCATGAAAAATTGATGAAAAAAACATCATACGCGTATGATGTCCCCAGAGCCATTTTTAGTCCAAATTCTACCCAAACTTGATAAATCCACTGAATAAGCCTATCTAAAGCCAAATCCAAGCTTATAGAGAAAATTGGTCCAAAAATGCACTAAAAGACATCATACGCGTATGATGTCTCACTATGTGATTTTGGCACCTCAGGGCTTCAACCACCAAACAGAAGTGTTCTACATGCCATTTGAAAGTAATCCACCAAGTTTTATCCAATTTGGATCATAAAATCCATTTCCCTTTCAAAATTTTGCCCAAGAGCCTGAACTGGACTGGACTGGCCAAAACTTGACCAATTGGGATCCAAACTCAAATCCAAGCATATGATACTCATGTATACACTATCAGCTACAAGCACAACCAATATGAAGTCATTCTGACACAAAAGACATCATACGCGTATGATGTCTCAAGCATGTTTTTGAGCCCTATTTGCATATTTTTCACCTACATGGCATCCTTAGGCCCTGAATAGCTCATGTTTCAATTTTCAAGTCATTTGAATAGTTAAAAGCTTCATTTCGGCTTTCAGTACTAAAAAGACGCTAACTTCTGAAATTGGAGTTACAGGATCCATGGATTCCGCTAAGTCATCGGCAACTAAGAGAAAAAGACCAACCATCAAGGATGCTCTTGCAGAAGCAGAACCTTTTGATATTCCAACAGAAACCCTCAAGCCAACCAAGACTTGGATGGAGGAAGCAGTACTAGAAAAAGAGGGAATAAAGATCTACCAGGGGACTTTCAGAGATCCTCAAGGGCAATCAATCGATGTACCTATGATCCCACGAGAATTAGTGGACTATAGCAGATCAGAGAACATAAGCAGGTACCTGGAAAAGGCTGACTTACACAGGTTCTTCACCTCGAGACCATCAGGTGTAGACACAAGAAGAGTGTATGAGTTGGCAACATCCATTCAGAAGGATGGGAAAGCCACGTTAACAGCCATGGATGGAGAAACAGTTGAAGTACATATCACTCCACAGCTCATTGCAGATGCATTGAAGCTGCACAACAAAGGGAGTTCTGTCAGAGAAAGAAGGGAGGCCATAGAGGTCTATGGATCAAAGAAACAAAATACAACCTACGGAGATATGGCAGATCAACGAGCGGCAACCCTTTGCCGGTTATACAACCAGTTTTTCCATGTGTGCAGTAAAAGATCGCAGAAGTATACTACACCACCCCATGCCATTGCGACAACCATCACATGGGCACTGAAGAGCAACGTGCCAAAAGAGGTGAATTATGCTCAATACATCCACGAGCAAGTAATCGCCATGCACAACCAGAAACCAAAGTACATAGGAGGAGGAGAAATCTTAACAAGAATAGCTTATGAAGCTATTGGAGCTAGAGATCAAGGGCCACAGATTCCCTCCCAGAATGAGTGGCTTAGAGAAGCCGATGAGGAGGAAGAACAGCAAGAAGTATCCAAGAGGGCGTCCACAAGAGCACGCCGAAAACTAGAAATAGTTTCAGAACCTGAGGAGGCCGTGGACGAGCCGCTCAAGAAGAAAGTGAAGAAGAAGGCCGATCCCAAGCAAACCAAAAGTCAAAAAGCCGCAAGAATGGAAAGGCTGGTGGAGCAGTTTAGAGCGGAAAGAGCTCTAAAGGGGGACTTCGAAGAAATGTGGGTGCCAGACCCCAGTAAAGTCGGAACCAGCTCAGCCAGGCCACATGTTGATCAATATGATCAATATATTAGAGCTTATGAGGAGTCAGAGGCCATACTGGAGCAGCAACCTGTCGAGCCTTATACTGAAGAGGAAGTACAGCTTTTAAAAGCTGAGCTGCAAAAGGACGACAAGGGGAAGAAGAAAGTAGATGAGTCTACTGAACCTCAAGAGAAAGACGGGCAAGCAACCAAAGGGAAAGCCAAGGTGACTGAAGACAATCAGCCCTCTTTTATTGTTGTACCAAGCTCGAAGAAGATGGAAATTATTGTGGAGGAGACCAAAATAGAAATCGAAACAGAAGTTATGGAAAAGCCGGAGGCCGGGACCAAGGAAAAGGAGATAGATCCAGTTCAGCAAAAGAAAGATGATTATGAGGATCTAGTAGCGATCGGATACAGTGAAGAAGAGGCCCTGGAGGCAGTTTATGGGATATCCCTACGGAAACAAGATGATCGGAAAGGGACGAAAGAAAAGACAAAGGGTACAATGGAGAGTGAAGAAAAAATGGTCGAGCCGAAGCCATTGGAGGTGGTGGCAGAAAGAACTGTCAAGTTGACAGATGAAGATGAAAAAGACATGCACATGGTGCATGAACTGCTCAGCAAGATTAAAGAAAGATCCAGAGCAAAGGAAGTAGCACTTGAGACAGCAAAACAAAAGGAAGCAGAGTTGCAGAAGAAGTTAGAGAATGCTATGACTGAATCTGAAAGTCATAAAGCATCACTCTACGACGCCGAAAACGAGAGAGACGGCTTGATACTCCAACTAGCCGAAGCTTCAAGAGAGGTAACAAGTTCACAGGAAGCAAAGGAGAGAATAGAAGATGAGCTGGAGGCAGCCAAGGATGAGCTCATTGAGCTAAGGGAAAGAGTCGAACTTCAAGAAAGGACAATCACGAGACTCAGGACCACCCCTAGAGCTAGCAGAGCAGGAACAGAACAAGAGGGAGCCCTCGTACCAGCTCTGGAAGATCAGGTCAGAAGTTTGCAAAGAGAGCTAAGGTTAGAGCAAGTGCAAAGATTGCACATGGAGGAGGGATCATTGGCTGCAGAGGAGAGGCTCACATCAGAAAACCAAACACTAAGGACAGAAAATGAGGCCCTCCGCAAACAGCTCCAAGACCTCCAAGAGCAACAAAGAAGAGAAACAGAGCCACCACAAGAAGAAGCAGGGGGAGCAGCCATAGAGCTACCTGAAACTGGAGAGGCAACCACAATTGAAGATCCAGCCCCAGTTCAAGAAGTGGCCTCGACTTCAGGAATCTCTGAAGAAGAAGAACAAAGGCTCCAGGACCAAATAGAAAAGTCAACAGAGGAAAGTGCCAAGGCGGAAATGGAATGGGAAAGGAGACTCCTCATCTCCATTAGACTTCAAGGTTTAGACACAAAAGTGCTCCATGAAGAGTGGATGCAACCCAGCCTGCCTTTCCCTCTGATGAAATTTGAAGTGATAAAGACGAAAAAGAGAATAGAGGAGGAGCAGTATGTCGCTCTTTACGAAGGCGACATCACAAAGGATGAACAATCAAAGAAGATTGTAGATTCTCAACCTAGATGGAGGAAAGGTTGGCTGAACAAATACCCAGCCTACCTCATCTACTTGGTAGAGGCTCCAAAGGAGATTCGGGAGGATGCAACCTTCTGCCTGGTGCCAAGAGTCAGAAGCTGGAAAGAGCATGGCAGGATTGCAGAAAAGAAGCCAAATTGGCTTAATTACCCAAGGATGCCAGGACCAAAGGAAGGAGAGAGAATAGGTAAAGCCTACATGGTGAAAACCCTAACGGGCACCATCAAACTCCTTACTGGCTCTCCTGACCTTTCGTGTCAGATGCTAAAGAAAATCTGCAGGACTCTCTTAGCATGCATTGAAGTGTTCGCGCCAGATAAAGCCACGACCTCGAGTCTACTATCGACGGCCGACACAGTGACGGATATGATGTATGATCTTTCATTACAGCCATCACCAAAGGTGTTACATCTCTTATACCAAAGAATTATGTTTTTGCCTAGCTTCCACATGCAAACATTCGAAGAAGCTTTCTACACCGGCTTTTTCACTCACGAAAGCAAAATATTCGGCCCAACCTTGACCATCGGCAACCTACGCTACGAATCACATTTGTAGATGCTCAAGACGACAGGACTCTATTGACCAAGCCTAAAAGTCATGTCAGGGACGACATGAACGCGGAGGGGGGGAGTGTTGAGCCAGCAGAGGATCACACCCACATTTTTGCTCACACCCATCATTTTGTAACCATTGATTGTAATAAATGTCTTTCCGACATTAATTTTGATTTGAGCCATTCATTAAGTAACGGGACTCAATTGAGTTTCCAGCCTGTAATCCCGACGTAATTTCACCTGCTGATGTAGATAATTAGAGATGTTCTCACCTCCAAGGCTGAGGTATATAAGCCAAAGTTTTGTAACCTAAAGGGGGCAGATTATTAATCAAAGGGAGTTTTTGAGCGCCGTGACTGTGTCTGAGAGAGAGTGAGAGAGAGAGAGAGAGTCTTATCTACTTGCTACGCGAGCTACGGAGCCGCCATTGGAGAAGTGACACCGCCATTGTGTTAGCAACGGCGAGAGCTACGCACAGATACCAAGAGTGCGCGTTATCGGCTTCTATGTGTGGTAAGTTCCTACGAGCTTCGGTGTGAGTTTTCTTCCAACTCGTGTGTCGGAATAGAGCGTGCAGCATATCTATAGAACCCCAATGAGTAGAGCTACACATTAGTACCATCGGGGTCAAGTTTCGGTCACCTGTATTTTTCGGCCTGTCTTCATACGCGTTTACCGCACGGAGTGGTTATAGGTTGATTTTGCAGTTCAAGTCTTTAGGGTGTTGTTCTTACCTAGTGTATAGACTTCCCCTTGAGTTTGAGATCGATTCAATGATTCTAGATCCTGTTTCGTATAGCATTCGTTCGTAGTACGGATTTCAGTCACTTGCGTATTTTAGAACTTAGATTTGATTTCCTTAGTAGTGATTGTCATTAGAAGGTCGAGTAGGTGATTTGACACCCACCTAGTTGTTTCCATGCGCCTGCGGGTCAAGCTTCGTCCTCGTCTGACAAATTCTGTTGTTGGTTGAGTTCTCGCTATTTAGCTTCCGCTAGCCGCGTAACCGCCTTAACAAGCCTTTCAACTTGGTTTGCCAAGTGTGAAAGCCCTCCCCAATAAATTTCCTAAGTCCTTTCTCCTCCATTGCGCTAATAGAGGGGTCTTAGCTTAGGACACTCTCCTAGCCAGTTTCTACCTCTTTACACAAGCACGGCCAAAAAATCATCCCGACTATGATATTCATTGCAAAGATTGTTGTGCTTGCTTGCAAAGTTTTTTGGATTTAGTTGAGAGAGAGAGAGAGAGAGAGAGAGAGAGAGAGAGAGAGAGAGAGAGATATTTTCCCTTGTTTTTGTGAAGTACCTCTTCACCATCGGTGAAGGCACGCTTCACACTCTTTGGCTGCTTTATCTCTACCTTCCACTTGGAGCTCTTAAGCTCTTGAAGCTCTTAAAACCATCTTGACACTGTTGGATTAGGGTCTCTGTTGGTTCTACGCAGCTGCAAGTGGGAACCCTCTTCTGATGGGGCTGAAGGCAGCAAGCTTTGAAGCCTTGAGGCAGTAAGCTCATGGGAGCAAGCCCTTATGCAAGGTGCTTAAGTCTTGAGATTTGAGAAGCGAGGCTCGAGACCTAGCTCGTGGGGCTGCCCCACAGCGAACCTGAAATTGTCCCATTTGATGGAGTTGAAATTGGCTATCGTGTTCAATTTTTGCACCAAAAGGGATTCAAACAAGCCCGACCCCGACATGTGAACAGCAACCAGTGGATCCACCTATGACTTTTAACCCAAGTTAATTACGATGCTTCACGTCTGTTGTAACATTTAATGGCCTAAAAACTTGTGTGTAGCGGAAATTAGCATGAACATAGTGGGCATTTCATTAGAATAGATTCCTAATGAGAATTACAAGAGTGCTTGGGTGGAGAGAGCAACAAAAAGCATAACACGTAGTTTCAAAAGAGAGAGAAATTAAGCTATTGACAACAGTTGAGGACCGGATTTGCATGGAGCCGGTCCCCCCTCCAAAAGGCTTTGTATTATGGTTTCTCCCATCAAGAGAGACATTGTACAATACAATTCTTTGTGTTCCTTCAAGACTAGCTAGTGCAATGAAGATGAATTCATGTACTAAGAAAAACACTTAGCAAACACAACATCAATTATCCCCGGTCTCAGACCCAAGACCTTACACACCTTCGAAGATGGTGAGAGCTAGCAGGGTATGAGAGTAGATTGAGAGGAAGAAGGAGTATCTTACGAGAATGATGTACATCTCCTCACATAATCACTCATATTAGCATAGCTTAGCTTAGTAATTAGCATGGTAGAGGAGATGAGCATGCATTGAAGCTTGGCTCTTGGTTGGATTTGCATCCACATGCCAAGAGTGTGTCGATGTAGGCTTCTATCTCACAAGCTTGGAGTAGGAGATGAGCTCTCCATTAAAGCTTGGGAAGAGATAGTCTTTTTCTTGCTTCTCATATAGACTGTGTGAGAGTGTGTGTGTGATAATGCCTTGCCAAAAATCAGTCCCCCTCTCTCTCTTGGGCGAGCCCTCTTGCTAATTGCTCTTGCTATCCTCCCATTGGACCTCCCCAGGGCTAGCCAATGACTATTAAGAAGCATAAGTGATAGCCTTCTAACATGTGTCCCCCTTTCCCCTTTTGTGAGAGCTTTCGGTAATTTAATAATTCAACTAAACTCTCATTGGACCCCTTTTCCTCCTGGCCAATAGGAATCAGGCAAGCCATTGGGCTGCTAAATGCTCATTGGACCCCTTGGGAGATTGTCCAATAGTCTTCTAGAGGACTTGATTCTCATTGGTTCTTTTATTAAGTGTTTCTGGCCTAGGGAGCTGACATGTGTCCCTCATTCCCTTTGTGTAAAGAGAGATTGTGTGTGTGTGTGTGTGTGTGTGGCTTTCTCTCTCATCCCCTACATGCTAGGCTCGCCCCCTCCTATGTAGGGATGTGCAAAGACTTTTTTGGACACACACAAAGCATCCAATTCCCCTATGGTTGACCTTTGGACACAACCTTTGAATTTTGGAACCTTAGCATTTTGGAAGTCTTAATGGGCTGAACCTTAGGGTCTTTTTAGCCCATAGTTGCACATGGCTCTTTTGCAGATGGCCCCCACTTTGGATCCCTATTTTCCCTCCTTTGGATCCCTACTATAGCCGGTCTGCTAGCTTAACCAATATTCTAGCTTTTTCTCCCCTGGCACTTCCCCATATTAAATGATCAGTTTAACATGAGAAAATCATTTAGGAGAATTAGATATTGATTATTATGACATTACCTCTCTCTTGAAATCATAGTCGTCCTTGACTATGGTGTAGAGAAGATAAAGCATATTCATGAGTCCTTTTCTTAGCGGGTAGAGGATCCCTATGTTACCCTATGACATCATTCCACAATGGATGACTAGTCCATTTGGCGCTTGAGAGTCTGAGGCTGCCGCAAGCATGTCTGCACATTAGTCCTATCAATCTTCCATAGTAGAGTGACAAGCTCTACTTGGTGTTTGGGAGACGTCGTCTCTGCAAACTTGATCTAAGTATGCATACTACTTCATTTTTGTGCACAATAAAGAAAAAGAGAGTCTTATAAGACAAAAACTTTGTTCATTTTTAACATTTTGTACATTTGCTTACTCTTGGGAAGCATTGTAAGCGTTGACAAGGTTTAGGTTATCCTTTAATTGTATGCCTTGCATCCATCTAGCATCTTCAAAAGGATAATTCTTAAACTTAATAAGATATCGTCGGATAGTCTTACCGCCTCTTAATACCTTGTCTTCATGTTGGAGAATGGACTCCGGCTGCAGCACCTCCTCTTGGTCCTCGATCTCCGGTGGGTCTTCAATAGTTGGTTCTTGAGGTGGCTCTCCTTTGTAAGGCTTTAATAGGCTCACATGGAAAGCATTGTGTATGAGCCAATGATTGGGCAACTTGAGTTGATAGGCCATCTCATTGATTGGCCTAAGAATCTGGAAGGGACCATAGTACCTTTTTGCTAGTTTAGCATAGTACTTTTGGTGTCTCGTAGGATTCTTGCTCGTCGTGTGTCTTAATCGATCCTTGGGAAACTTTAATAAGACCCAATTATTTTCTTTAAAGGCTTGGGCTCTTCTGTGCTTGTCAGCAGCACCCTTTTGCCTTTGCTGTGAGATAGAGATAGCATCCTTAATCTTTTGAAAAGATTCTTGTAGGCCTCGGCTGTACTCATCTGCAGTGAAGATCTTCCCATGTACCTTAAGTAGCAAGGGACTTTTTGATCTTCCCTCAATTACCTCGAAAGGTGCTTTTCCCGTGGAAGTATGTACAGTGTTATTGTAAGCATACTCCACTAAGGGTAAGTACTTCTCCCATTGGGATCTTTGATCTACTTCCGTTACATAGGCTTTTAGTAGATCGAGAATTGTTAGGTTAGCTATTTCACTTTGGCCATCCGTTTGTGGATGATAGGACGAAGAGAAGTTTAGCCTTGTCCCTAAATTCTCAAAGAGACCCTTCCAGAAATTACTTGTCATTCTAGGATCTCTATCCGACACTATGGACATTGGCAAGCCATGGTACTTGAAAATTTGTGAAATGAAGAGGGTTGTCATTTGATGGGTTTTGATAGTCTTTTTGACAGGTATAAAATGAGCTTGTTTACTGAACCTATCTACTATCGTCCATATTCTCGTATTCCCATGGATAGACTTAGGCAATCCAAAGATAAAATCCATGGATATGCTCTCCCATGGTGAATTAGGGATTGGCAAGGGTTGAAGCAATCCAAGTTGCTTCCCTCTATCAAATTTTGTCTTTTGGCATACCACACATTTAGAAACATACTCTTGTATGTTCACTTTCATGGTAGGCCAATAGAAATATGTTTCAATTCCCTTTAAGGTAGACTGAATCTCTCTATGCCCCGCATAAGGTGGAGCATGTGATTCATACATTACTTTCTCACATAGTGAGTTAGTAACACATAGTCTATTGCCGTAGAGAAGATAACCATCTTGTAAAGTAAATGGTTCTTCTTTCTTCCCTAATGCAAGGGCTGAAATCACATCTCTAAAATCGGGATCAATAGCATACTCATCTATCATTGAAGATAGATCATTGTGAGTTGCTATGGAAACCGCATTCACTCTCGGCCGTCTTGAGAGTGCATCAGCTACTTGATTATGCTTGCTAGCAATGTGAGCAATATGAAAATTAAATTGCGAAAGGAAATTTGCCCACCTCATTTGTTTGTCGGAGAGCTTGGTCTGCGTCATGAAGTACTTAAGACTTTGGTGATCCGTTTGCAAAATGAAAGGAGTCCCCAATATATAGTGCTTCCATGAGTCTAAGGCATGTAGAACTGTAAGGAGTTCCTTTTCATATATGCCTAGAGCTTGCTCAACAGGGTCGAGCCTTCGACTCTCATAGCCTATGGTGTGCCCTTCTTGGAGAAAAACAGCTCCAAGGCAATCACCACAAGCATCACATTGGACCTCAAATGGTTTTGAGAGATTCGGTAGTGTAAGCACAGGTTGAGAGATAAGCTTTTCTTTAAGCTTTTCAAAAGCATTGTTCTCCTTAGTAGACCATGTATACCTAACGCTTTTCTTTGTTAGGTCATGTAATGGTCCCGCAATTTGTGAGAACTTTTCTATGAAGCGTCTATAGTATGCACACATACCTATAAAGCTTCTTAGTTCATGAAGATTCCTTGGTTTAGGCCATCCTTTTATTACCTCTAACTTTGATGGATCCATTTGGATGCCATCTTGAGAGATAATGTGACCTAAATGTGCCATCATTACCTCGTTTAGGAGGTAGCTCACAAGGGATGTCGTCAATAAAAACATCTTGAAACCCCTTGAGAAAATTGGATAACTCTAATTCCTTTTGGTTGCTTTTATTTTCTTTTGCTAAAGCATTAGGTTCATTTTGAGAATCTTTAACAAAAATCATGTACACGGAAATAGAGCTCTTTATTGACTTGTTGAAAGCTGGTGTATGTACAATGGGAATAGTGTTACCCATTTCCTTAGCATCTATATACATGTCTTTTTCCCTAAACTTAAAGGAGATTCTCCTTTCAGGGAATTTAACATTGGTAGCCAGGCGATCAAACCATGGTGCCCCTAGGATTACATCCTCATGCTTGAGAGGAGAGATAAAAAAGTCCTCTTTGTCCACATAGCTTTGGACACAAAGCCTCAATTTCCCGATTAAGGGAGTGACTGAAGCTTCTTGCCCCTTGAAAGCACTGTCTGCGGGTAGGACATCTCCCATCTCGTAAGCTTGTATGCCTAGCTTGGTGGCCAACTATATAGATATAAAATTGTGAGTAGAACCAGGGTCAAAGAGAATAAAAGCATCATGTTCTCTTACCTTTCCCCAAGCATGGCATAGAGGAGATCCTTTGTGATGAGTTTGTTGAGTCTCCTCCTCTTGGATTTCAACCAAGGAAGCTCTAGGAGGATCTTGGTGGTTGTTCTTTTGGGGACAAGCGCGGTACGCATGCCCTTGTTCGCCGCACTTGAAACACCAGTTATCCTTGCGATAACACTCAAGCTCTTCAAGAGAGAGTTTGTTTTTACCTTTGTAAACTCCCTTCTCTTTAGCTTTGTTGGAGTTGCCCTTAGGAGACTTTTGGACATTGTCCTTCCCCTTAGGCTCGTTGGAACCCTTTTTTTCCGTGGGCTTATTATTTCTTTTAGTCCCCGTTTGGAAATTGATTCGAGAGGCCACCATAGTATGGTGTATTACCGCCGATATGGTACGTGGCCTTTGGGAGTTGACATACTCCGCCATTTCTTCGGTTAAGCCCGCACAAAATTATTTCTTTTGCTCTCCAAAATCCAACTTTTTGAAGACAGTGGCTTTGAGTTGTAGGTCCCAAAACTTGTCTACATATTTGTGGATGGATTCATTGGGAGAGAGCTTTAAGCTTCGCCATTCGGTGAGTACTTTGTCTTTGGCATCGGTGGCCAAAAACTGCTTCATAATGGAAGCTCTTAAAGCTTTCCATGTTCGTGGAGCTTCACCGTTGGCTGGTAGGCTAGACCACCATTGCCTGGCGGACTTTTGAAAGTGCATAGCTACATTGCGTAGCTTAGAGGACTCCGTGAAGTCCTCATCTCCTGTTGAGCCAGCAGAGGATCACACCCACATTTTTGCTCACACTCAACATTTTGTAACCATTGATTGTAATAAATGTCTTTCCGACATTAATTTTGATTTGAGCCATTCATTAAGTAACGGGACTCAATTGAGTTTCCAGCTTGTAATCCCGAAGTAATTTCACTTGCTGATGTAATTAGTTAGAGATGTTCTCACCTCCAAGGCTGAGGTATATAAGCCAAAGTTTTTGTAACCTAAAGATTCAGATTATTAATCAAAGTGAGTTTTTGAGCGCCGTGACTGTGTCTGAGAGAGAGAGAGAGAGAGAGAGAGAGAGAGAGAGAGAGTCTTATCTACTTGCTACGCGAGCTACGGAGCCGCCATTGGAGAAGCAGCACCGCCATTGTGTTAGCAACGGCGAGAGCTACGCACAGATACCAAGAGTGCGCGCTATCGGCTTCTATGTGTGGTAAGTTCCTACGAGCTTCGGTGTGAGTTTTCTTCCAACTCGTGTGTCGGAATTGAGCGTGCAGCATATCTATAGAACCACAACGAGTAGAGCTACACATTAGTACCATCGGGGTCAAGTTTCGGTCACCTTTTATATTTCAGCCTGTCTTCATACGCGTTTACCGCACAGAGTGGTTATAGGTTGAGTTTGCAGTTCAAGTCTTTAGGGTATTGTTCTTACCTAGTGTATAGACTTCCCCTTGAGTTTGAGATCGATTCAATGATTCTAGATCCTGTTTCGTATAGCATTCGTTCATAGTACAGATTTCAGTCACTTGCGTATTTTAGAACTTAGATTTGATTTCCTTAGTAGTGATTGTCATTAGAAGGTCGAGTAGGTGATTTGACACCCACCTAGTTGTTTCCATGCGCCTGCGGGTCAAGCTCCGTCCTCGTCTGACAAATTCTGTTGTTGGTTGAGTTCTTGTTATTTAGCTTCCGCTAGCGGCGTAACCGCCTTAACATTTGGCGCCGCTGCCGGGGACGAGAGCCCTAAGTAGGTTACCTTAGACTAATCCTACGAGGTGAGTCGTATAAACTACTTTGTATACTTTAGTTAGAAAAGATCTAGGAGTGGTGGACTCCGAAGATCTCGAGAGATACTAGGAAGTGGGGTATTCCTGGGTCTTCCGTGTTGACATTATTTTTAGTTTAGCTTAGATTTGTTTGTTGTTTTGTTGGTGTTAAGTAGTTGTTGATAGAAGAAGAATTTGCTAGTCCGTGAGTGACAATGGATCTCTTTAAAATCACAATTACCAAACCCATTTTATGATTAGGAATAGCTTAGGTAGGACTTCATTTGATCCTGTTCTAGAGCTAGTAATCATTGGAGTATTTGCTTGATATAGTTGATTGCATGTTAGATCACTAAACCGTCGAGTTAGTAGTGAAACTTGCAATAAACAAAAGTCAGAGAAATTTTATGTGTATCTGGGAGTTGCTGAGCACTTGAGAAAGCTTTAGGAAGGATTCTGTGTCAACAAAACTGGAAATCTGCAACTTTAGACATCTTGTCTAAATGACCAAACAGAGACCAAAACAGAAATTTTGACTTTACCAGAGTGTTCAAAAGGGGGGTTATACCCTAATTTCAACTTAAAACAAGAGCATTAACACTCAAAGAAACCCAAAAAGACAAGTCGGAGTCCAAGAAACGCAAAGAATAGGAGATTTTGGATTCAGATCTTGTTTTTACATTCAAACCTGACAAAAACACTTGAAACTCAATTATAAACATTGGAGAAGGCTTAAAACCAAGAATAGTCAAAATCTGGGACAAAAGACATCATACGCGTATAATGTCTTTTAGCACATCCACTGCTTATTTTTTATATCTGACCTGACAAGATTGTTACAAACACTGTAGAAAGCATAAATATCAAGTCTTGACCCAAATGGATGAAAAAGACATCATACGCGTATGATGTCTTTTACCTAATTTTGGACATATTTTGATACTTTGCCAACACAGATCCATTGTAATAGCTGTCTAGAGGTTATATTTCAAGTTTCATCCCATTTGGATCACAATTGACCCAAAACAAGTCAAAAGCGGAAAATTGCCAAGAAAAGCCTAAATTAGCCATAACTTGCTCAAACAGAGTTCAAACTGAATTTTGTGAGTGGACAGAGCATAAGGGAGCTACTGAGAGTGAGCATAACCAAAATAGTCCAAATCTGTGAAAAAAGACATCATACGCGTATAATGTATTTTTCAGCATAACTGCAACAAAATTCTCACTTGATGAAACAGAAGTTGTCCAACTGACAAGATTAAACAATTGACCAAGTATCAATCAGTTTGGATCAATTCTGACCACAAAAACTTGGGAAAACAAATTGCCGAGACGGAAAAGTTAAAGTCCTTTAGGGGAATTGATGAATTTGAGATCGGGCAGGAATCTCCAGAATAACCAACCAAAACAAGGGGAACAAGCAAGTGTCATATCAACCGAGGGAAGTGTAAACCAAAGTTGGGTGCAACCATTAGAGCCGATCTTTGAAGGAAGTGTTTCTTATACTTCTTCGGAGAGATCTTATGAGATTTTCACCGAACACTTGGAACACTTGAACCTGAACAACAAAGAAAATATGGCAGCAGGACCATCAAACCCTTCCGCCACAATGAAGCTATTGTTCATAAAATACCAGTACGACAATGAGCAAGGTGCCAAGATCTACAAAGATGGAATGGACCGCTATTGTGTAAAGATAGAAGATAGACCTAGTGAGTTCAAGGACTTAGTGCCTGTGAGCTATAGCGGAGATAGATATCTAGATGACGAAGGTACCATGTATTTGGTAGTCCTAAACCCTAACATTGTGGACAAGTGGGGATTGATGGGCACCAAAGCCAAAGTAGATGAAGAACTTGAGGAGAAAGCACCAATAATGAACTTCCCTGATGCGAGGTTAAGAAGAGAGAATGAAACTACAAGGATCAACACTGATAACATCTATATGGGGCTATACAAATATAATAATGGGGAGCAAGATCTCTATTATAGATGTGAAGAACCCTACAGTGGAGAGTTGACAGACCAAAAAAGACTTTATGTATTTACCTACACAGAGGGATCGGAAGTGAAAATTGTCGCTTACGACAAGTATGGGAGGCAATACTCAACAATGGGCAAGAAAGAATTAGAAGGATATACATACTTTGGGGGACCACTACATCAGTATTATGTTACTTCTACCTCACAAAGACCAGCACCAACAAATGGAGTGCAAAACCCAATGACAACAGGAGGACAAAGAATTCAGGCTGCTGACTCTTTCAGTCAACCTCAGTACTCGAAGCCCGGATTAATGGGATCATTACATTCCAGAGAGTCAATGGATACGAATCGAGGTAGTGCAGTTCCAATCCCCACATATACCACTCCAGGTCCAAGGTTCGAAGCGGAACCATCACATTTACCTCCTAGTAGTAGACTCAGGGCAGGGGAACCGACAAGGGTAACCCATGAAGTCCATGATGCTAGAGAAAGCTTTAGCCGGGACACAGGAGCAATGAGATTGGTAGCAGACCATAGACGTATGAGACCATCTCAAGTAGCCAAGTGTATGCCAAAGAAGTATGGTGGTTCAGGAGATCCGTATGCACATATGTCACTCTTTAAGCAAGTCTTAAGAGCTGAGCAGATAACAGATTTCCATACACAATACGAGGGATTTGGTCTTACTCTAGAAGGTACGGCATTGACATGGTTTCAACCACTGAACAGAGGGGGATTCCATGACATTGACCATTTGCTAAGAGAGTTTTCTGAGGAATTCTCAAAATGATGGATTAAGCACAATACGGTCTCACAAATATATGCTTTTAAACAGAGAGAACACGAAAAAGTGAAGGAAGCTTCACGTCGCTTCAAACAATACATTGAGAGATGTCCAGTACGTGAACGACCACAAGATGACAGACTATCTGTTCTCTTTATTGAAGGATTAAGAAAGGACACTCTCAAGAAGGACTTGCACTTGAAAGCTTGTACAAGTTTCGAGCAAGTAACGAGAGAAGCATTGTACTTAGTGGATAACTGTACGGTTTATGGAGAGGTGTCAGCGGATACAGATTTTGCATCCAGTAGCTCTTCCTCCGTAGCGAGCGAGACTACCACTAAAAAGAATGTTCAAACAACAACCATGCCAAATGTAGAGCAAATGATAGAAGATGCTCTAAAAAGGATGGCACCATACCAAAAACCATTGCCAAAACCACTGAAATGGTGTGCTATTGAACAAAAATGGACAAACCATCCAACAGAGGAGTGCTATTACAACAAAGGGTATGTAAGGGAGCGTCAGTATGCACCTCCTGCTCAATTAGTACCACCTCAGGTACATCCAGTACCTCGATACCCAACGGGAAATGTACCAGGACCTATGGGGATAGAAAGACCGCAACCGGTATTGGGACAACAACCACCTTTACCAGGAGCAAGACCAGTGGGCATTAGATATGCACCAACCTTAGAGAATCAGGAAGAACAAGCCTTAGTGCCTGTTCAAGCCTATTATGAAGAATCTGGTGCACACATGTCTCCAACTGTGTATTACCCACCAGAAGAACCCAAACAACCAGAACCATGGGGCATGATTGGGAATGTTGGAACACCAACAGTTACAAGTGCTTCTGATGAAGAGAGATACAATTTGGACGCAAGAACATTGATGTTCATAGCTCATGGAGGGTTAACAGGACAAAGACCATCCTATCCACAAAGGACGAATCAAGTGGGACCAAGACCAGCACTAGGACCCTGTTACAAGTGTGGAGGTGACCATCTGATGAATGTTTGTCCACATACGGAAATCATTAGAATTAACGCTTATTGCACTGAGTATGGGGTTACTCACTTCATTGCGGATTGTTCAAAGAATCCAAACAAAGTGCAAAAGACGACATTGAATATGCTAGAAACTATTCCTACCAGCAGTGGGTCCGAAAATGAAACTCTGATACCAACGCAAGTTGTTACTAGAGCTCAAGCTAAGAAAACCACTAGAGAACCTGAGAATGGAAAGTTAGCGACTGAAGTGGTTAGTCAAGGACCACGGAGTCAGAGAAACACATGGAAAGCTAGAAAAGCACGCATGAAGTTGAGAAAAGAACGTGAAGACGCTATTCTAGTTGAGGAACTAAAGCGAACTAAAGATAGATTAGAAAAACTTGAGAGTCAAAACGGGAAACGAGAGATGAGCCCAGAAAGAACGAAACAAAAGAGTATCAAAGAAACAATGAGCTTAAGCTCAGGGGGATCAGTGCTAGTCGACAAAGTACACGAACCATTGGACACACTGATGAGAGCTTACGAAGCTAGGTTAAAGAACAACCAAACACAAGAACAAAGGTGGATGACATACCCAAACGCGGAATTGGAAAAGCAGAGACTTGAAATATCCCAGAGAATGATCGAGACTGCACAAGCCTTATTAGAACCACCAAGAGAAACAATGAATTGTGGAACGGAAGACCCAATTCAGCAAGAGACTATCATTTCACGGGTAGCTGAAAAGACTTCCAGTGCACAAAAGCCTAAAAATACACACAAGGATGACCGCATAGTATTGAACACAACCGATCAAGAGATAGAGAGTTTTCATCCAGTCATACAGAGGATTTACGGAAGAGATGAGGATTACAATGAAATTTGGAAACAAGTGAGAGAGGCAAACTTTGCAAACGAGCTAAGTTGCCAAGCTAATCAGACAAATTGGGAAAAGGACATTAGGAATCCTCCCATAGTGGAATTTGAGGCAGGATCTCAAGTGGACTTGGATCTGCAATCTTACTGGGGAGATGGGGGCTCTGTTAGAACAAGGGAGAGCAAACCTCATTCACTGAATACCTTACCTTCATACTTAGGAGAGTATGAAGCAAAATCCGAGATTAGAGCACTTCCCTCACGAAGAATCTCATCAGAAAAAGTCATGGACTCGCAAGGATTGATAGAGATCTTGTCAACACCAGTGACATGCACTATCACTCTAGCTGAGCTTTTGAGGCTAAGACCACATATGTGGACCACTGTAGGAAAATGCTTGGAGAAATTTGGGATAAAAGACCCAACATCGAGACTGCAAGAGGGTATACAAGAGCTGAGCAAACCACAAGAGAACGCTAAGCTTGTACCCTTAAACAAGGTCGGAGAGTATTGCGAAGGTGAAGAGGGGAATACAACCTTACCAGTTGAATTCCAAGGAGTGAACACGATGGCAATACTAGACAGCGGAGCTGGGGTAGCCATTGCTACAAAAGAAATCTGGAAAAAATGGGGGAAACCAGCAATAAGGAAGACTAGGTTGAAGCTCCAATTAGCAGATGGACACATGGAGAAACCTATGGGGTTATTAGAGAAAGTCGTAGTAACTTCTTGCGGCATTGAATACGAACATACTTTTTCTATTGTCGATTTTGGCAAAGAGAATAACTATGATATCATACTGGGGAGACCATTCATGAGACAGTTGAAAATGGTCCAGGATTGGGGCTACAATCACATATACCTGAGAAATATGGAAACGACTACACGTGTGAACCTGAGAGACCATAGCTACAAAGATGTGAACCGAACACCGATAGAGGAGTTTGATTCAGCTACTTTGGCGGGATCCGAATTTCCAGCTTGGTTAGGTAAGCCCAAGGAGTTATGGATGTGTGGAGCCTCGAAATGTGGAAGTCTGAGGCGAGAAGAATATGTTTTAGAAAGGGCTATCGAAGACGAAACTTATATAGGAGAACCCTTTCCAGAGGACACGCTTGAACCATTAGAATGGACACACATTCTAGCAACCCTAGATGTTTGTGCAATTCTGGATGGTCCCACAACGAAATTTTGCGACAAGGACGGGTACGACGTGGTTCCGTACTTCATGCTGAGAACTATACTCGAAAAAGAAACTGAAAAGAACGATACACTGGAAAAGGAAGATGAAGAAGAGGTGTTTCACGACATTCCCGATCATCCAGAGTGGGGAAATGATCATGTTTTACGACTATGCATCAATCGTGAGGAATATAATATATATCTACTCGAAGCACATGTTCAGGAATGTGCATTTCATTGTTCAAGAAGGAACACATATAGGAATTTGTTACAATTGGGAGTCTATTGGCCAGGAATGAAAGAAAGCGTACATAAATATGTCACTGTATGTATTGTATGTTCATCAAAACCGCCAGCAGAGTATTCGACATTATATCAGATAATGATCGCTCCAGAATGGAGTCAGTATATTGTTGAATATCTCACAAATAGAACTTTCCCAAAAGGAACTTCAAAAGCTCGTCAGAAATCTGTAGAGACAGAAGCTAGAGATTACGCTTTAATAGGAGATCAACTCTATAAGAGAGGTAAAGACAACCAGCTTAGGATTTGCGCATCAGAGTCTGAGTATGTGATAATCCTGGAGCAAGCTCATGGAGGAGTAGGTGGAGGCCATTTCTCAGGTGATAAGACAGCAAAACTTGTCTTAGCCGCAGGAATATGGTGGCCAACATTACATATGGACGTTGAGGAATACGTTAAACGGTGTGATGACTGTCAACGGACCAAAGTACCACTTAAAAGAGATGATATGCCGCTTAGACCAATGATGGGGGCAAGAGCTTTTGCAAAATGGGGGATTGATTATGTCGGACCCATTTCACCTCCTGCATATAAGACTCATGCACAATACATCATTGTGGCTACAGACTATCTAACAAAGTGGGTCGAAGCAAAGGCAACTCAGAAAGCAGATACCAGGACCACGGCACAATTTCTATATGAATACGTCTTTGTACGATATGGATTGCCAATAGAAATTGTGAGTGATCGAGGCACACATTTTATAAATGAAGTGATAGAGATCCTTCTAGATGAATTCATGGTAATCCATAGGAAATCAACCCCGTATCATCCACAAGCAAACGGACAAGCTGAAGCAACAAACAAAACCATATGCACGGTCCTTACGAAGATTGTATCTGAGTCGAGAACTGACTGGGACCAGAAGTTGCATTCAACATTATGGGCATATAGGGTAGCATATAAAACATCAATAGGAACGACCCCATATAACATGGTTTTTGGGCTAAATGCTATCTTACCAATAGAATTCTTGATTTCAACCTTAAGGGTGGCTAAGGATCTAGAGTGGACAGGGCACGAGCTTTCTGATAGAATAGATGACCTGGAAAAGCTAGACGAGCTTCGCCTAAAAGCAGTAGCTTCTATCTACACTCAAAAAAGGCGACAAAAGGAATTTTTTGATAAGCATGTGCGGACTAAAGAGTTTAAGGTTGGGGACTATGTCCTAGTTTACACTCTGAAACAGCATGCTAAGAAGCTTAAAAAGCAAGGGATGGGACCTCTGGTGATTAAAGATCTATCACCAAGTGGAGCCGTCAAGCTTGCTACATTAGACGGAGAAGAAATGCCCAATTGGATTAGTGGATGCAGAGTAAAAAAGTATCTTTTGCCGCTAACCCAAGACATGCTTCTCAAAATACATCAAGAAAAGCTGCGTGTCCAAAAAAAGAAAATGATTATGGAGGAAGCGCAAGCCGAGGCGAAGGAAAGAATGGAGAAAAGAAGACTACTACGTCAGAAACAGCGCAATGAAGGAGCAATACTAATAAACGCAGTCAGTATAGCAGAAATGGATAATGACAAAGAAGAACCCGTCATTGAATGCAAAGTAGGAACCAACCAAATCAAAGCCAGAGCACTATTGGATTCCGGAGCTCAAACTAACCTACTTTCACTCAGTTTGTATAGACAATTGACAAATGACACTAAATTACAAACTGCCAAGCAAGAGTCAAAGAGTTACTTTGAGAATTCAATCAAAACTGTCGGATGCACAGTTTTACATATACAGATTAACCAGTATGTGTATCCTCATATGTTTTACGTGGTTGAAGACCAAGCTACACAACATCCATTATTGCTAGGACAACCATGGCAGAAGCAATACAATGCAATGATTGACTGGAGTTCTAAATCAGTGCTTATCAAATACGAAGGTGAAAGTCAATCAGTTAAGTTCACCAAAGGAGCAGAGCCAACTCCAAAGGAAGAATCCAAGAACAAAGGTAAACAACAACCAGAGAAAAAGAAGAAGCAATGGCAACCAAAAGTTTCTATACAACTGGATTTCTCTTCGACGAGGAACTCTCAACATTGGATAAGGAAGACAAGCAATAATATAACAGCTCAACCTTGGGAAAAAACGGAGTCAAAGTTGGTATGGAGACCAAAAAAGGTTGTGCCAAAGAACACAAAGGTGGAAAACAGAGTCTTCAATACCAGACAACAGAGTGATTCCAGACAATCAAGGACAGTGAAACAGATCTGGATTCCAAAGAAGTTCATGACGGCACAAAGCTATAGCAAGCAAATTTGGATCTCAAGGATTTGTAAACAGGAACTCCCTTCAGTACAATCCACGGAAACTCCTAGGTATTTCAAGGCGAGGAAATCAACACAAAGAACAAAGCAGGTTTGGGTCGCAAAGAGTTTGTGGCAAGCACAAGCGAAGCGGAAGCAGATTTGGATTGTGAAAAAGAACCAAATTGTGAAAAAGAACAACAAGGTAAAGAAGAATCCATCTACTGATTCTACTACCGAAGTGCCAAAACCAACCCAAAACCCGACCACCAATCCTTCAATCAAACAAAGAGCAGCTTTATTGGAAAGACTGTTGTATCATCGCTCTACAATTGCATTGGGAACTTATGACCAAAACAACTACAATGCTTCGCCCACAGACACTTCATAGTCGTCCGGGAGGACTCAAACTAGGAGGGGGGGAGGTATACAGGTATACAGGAGCTACAAAGCAGCTACAAGCGACAAAAAACAAAGAAAAACAAAAATTATATTCCAAGGGCAGTGTCTTACATGATTTTGCAATTTTTATGTTTGATTGCGGATATTGATAATATTTATGCCCTTATATACCTTGTTTTGCAACAAGAAGAGATCAAATGATGAATTTGGGTCTCTAGACGTGTAAATATCACTAAATAAGAGTGTTTTTGGAGCTAAAAAATGAAAAAAAGTGGTAATCCAAGTCCAGAAATCACAAATAAGTGTATACTCATATACACAAGGGTTACCAGCTATTTATTGTGTATGTTTGGAATTTTTTGGCTTCAATTTGCTATTTTCCTTTATTTTTTATGATTTTCTTAATAAAAGTAAAAGAAAAAAAAAGGCAGGTGAAATGAGATCGGAAAAAAGAAAAGAATAGACGGTGATGGTCTTAATGACAAGGGCAACCCATGGTAAAAATTGGGTACAATTCTGGAAAAGTTGCGGAAAGTCCGAAACGGCAGAATTTTGGCAAGTGGACGGAATTCTAAGAAAACAAGTCAAACGGAGTCCGATTTGGGAAATTTCAGATCCTAAAGCGCATCTCACAACGAGATAGGAGCACATGACAAATTTGGTGGCAAGTGAACCGGGAATTTCGAAGTTAAGTATTTTTCACATCACTTTCAAGCTCATTCACACTATTACCTTCTTGGAGAAGAGCAGAGAGCCACAGGAGCACAGATCTTCTACAACCTTCTACGACTTCCACGAGAGCTCAGAGGACACCAGACATGAGAGGTAGACTCGTTGCCATAAGCTTTTGATGCTTATCATTAACTTTTGTCGCGAAAACTGACCAAAATCAAGAAACAAGAGCAGACGGGGAATGAGGTAGAATGCTAGGTAGTGGCACAACCGCCTAACCAAACCTTGCAAGAACTTATAGGTGGGTTACCCTAGTATAGAAGATGCGTTTCTAACACTCGAAGCTCAAGAAAGAACGACTGGAAAAACCCTAGGTCAACAGAGCCTGCAAGAGGCAAACAGGAAAAAGTTGTCGAAACAACACGAAACTTCACAGGAAGTTCAACCACATCAAGGACAATGCAACCATAGAATATCTCCAAGTTTGAATCACAAAAAGTAGGTCGGAACAACCGATTTGGCTGCGGACACACAAAGCGTCATTTTGGCATAACGGCTGAAATTGACGACCGAATGAAATGAAACTTCACAAGCAGCTTCAAGTAACTATCGATTACTTATGTTTGCAAGCAAAACCCAAAAGAAAGCTGATTCACTTATCGATGGTGAGAAAGACGCTTTCGGGCAACCAAAGGGAGAAAGATGGAGAACGGGGAGCCAAAGTCAAGTTCAACCAAATAGATGGCTTCACAACATATCCAATGAGCTGGAAATGCAACTCTCGAGAAGAAAAGTTGAAGAAATTCAACTCCAAGGCAAAAAGACGACTTCGGAGACTGAAATGCCTATAAGGGGGCTTTTTAGCTAAACTGATGACTTTTTAAGTTGAAAACTAGTTAGCAGGGCTTAGGGCACTAGCACAAAGCATTCTTTGCACAAAAAGACCAACATTTCAAGAAAAGACATCATACGCGTATGATGTCTCACAGCATGAATTTCACATCTATTTCAACATTTGAGTGCATAGCCTCATTCCACATGTTAATTACATCCTATGAACCAAGTATCATGAGAATTGGAGTCAGAAAACCCAAGGAAAACCAAAAAGACGCAAAGTAGGCCATAAAATTGATTTTTGGTCCTAATTTTGTCAAAATAACTCCAAACTCATTGAAACTTTGTAGGATTGTTGCTAAACACATCTACAAGCTATCTGGAACCAAAAAGCACCATTTTGACACAAAAGACATCATACGCGTATGATGTCTATTTACACTTACAGAGCCAAAACTGCTCATTTGTCATCATACATCCATTATATATATCTAATACATGCTAAATATGAATTTGGAACCATTTGGTCAAGAGGATCACCCCATTAGCCCAATTGAGGGAAAATCCTTCACCTAAAGCCTATTTTTGGCCCAAATCCAACATACTCAAGTCCAAACCAAGATTTGAGTAGGATCAGTCCTTCACTAGTACATGGGGAGTCCACAGAACCAATCCCATGCAAAATTGATGAAAAAAGACATCATACGCGTATGATGTCTCCAAAGCCATTTTTAGCCCAAAATCTATCCAAACTTCATAAATCCACTGAATAAGCCTATCTAAAGCCAAATCCAAGCTTATAGAAAAATTTGGTCCAAAAATACACTAAAAGACATCATACGCGTACGATGTCTCACTATGTGATTTTGGCACCTCAGGGCTTCAACCACCAAACAGAAGTGATCTACATGCCATTTGAAAGTGAACCACCAAGTTTTATCCAATTTGGATCATAAAATCCAATTCCCTTTCAAAATTTTGCCAAGAGCCGGAACTGGACTAAATTGGCCAAAACTTGACCAAATGGGATCCAAACTCAAATCCAAGCATATGATAATCATGTATACACTATCAGCTACAAGCACAACCAATATGAAGTCATTTTGACACAAAAGACATCATACGCGTACGATGTCTCCAGCATGATTTTGAGTCCATTTTGCATATTTTTTCACCTACCTTGCATCCTTAGGCCCTGAATAGCTCATGTTTCAAATTTCAAGTCATTTGGATAGTTAAAAGCTTCATTTCGGCTTTCAGTACTAAAAAGACGGTAACTTCTGAAATTGGAGTTACAGGATCCATGGATTCCACCAAGTCATCAGCAACGAAGAGAAAAAGACCGACAATCAAAGATGCTATTGCAGAAGCGGAACCATTTGACATTCCAGAAGAAACCCTCAAGCCAACCAAAACTTGGGTGGAGGAAGCAGTATTGGAGAAAGAGGGAATAAAGATCTACCAGGGGACTTTCAGAGATCCTCAAGGGCAAGCGGTGGATGTACCGATGATCCCACAGGAATTGGTAGATTATAGCAGGTCAGAAGACATCAGCAGGTACCTGGAAAGGGCAGACTTGCACAGTTTCTTCACCTCGAGACCATCAGGTGTGGATACAAGAAGAGTATACGAGTTGGCAACATCCATTCAGAAGGATGGAAAAGCCACATTGACAGCCATGGATGGAGACAAGGTAGAAGTACAGATCACTCCACAGCTAATTGCAGACGCATTGAAGCTGCACAACAAAGGGAGCTCGGTCAGGGAAAGAAGGGAGGCCATAGAGGTCTATGGGCCCAAGAAACAGAATGCGACCTATGAAGATATGAAGGACCCAAGAGCGGCAACCCTTTGCCGACTGTACAACCAATTTCTTCATGTTTGTAGTAAAAGACCGCCAAAGTATACGACACCACCCCATGCCATTGCGACCACCATCACATGGGCATTAAAGAGCAATATGCCAAAAGAGGTGAATTACGCTCAACACATCCACGAGCAAGTAATTTCCATGCACAACGAGAAGCCAAAATACATAGGAGGAGCGGAAGTTCTGACAAGAATAGCTTATGAAGCTATTGGAGCTAGAGATCAGTGGCCAAAGGCTCCCTCCCAAAATGAGTGGCTTAGAGAAGCCGACGAGGAGGAAGAACAGCCCGAAGTATCCAAGAGGGCATCCACAAGAGCACGCCGGAAACTAGAAGTAGTTTCAGAACCTGAAGAGGATGTGGATGAGCCACTTAAGAAGAAAGTAAAGAAGAAGGTTGCTCCCAAGCAAACCAAAAGTCAGAAAGCGGCAAGAATGGAAAGATTAGTGGAGCAGTTTAGAGCGGAAAGAGCTCTAAAGGGTGACTTTGAAGAAAAGTGGGTGCCAGACCCCACTAAAGTCGGAACTAGCTCGGCCAGGCCACATATTGATCAATACGATCAATATATTAAAGCTTATGAGGAGTCAGAGGTTATTTTGGAGCAGCAACCTGTCAAGCCATACACTGAAGAGGAGGTACAGCAATTAAAAGCTGAGCTGAAAAAAGAGGACAAGGGGAAAAGGAAAGTAGATGGGTCTACTAAGCCTCAAGAGAAAGATGGGCAAGCCGACAAAGGGAAAGCCAGGGAAGCTGAGGACAAACATCCCTCTATGACTGATGTACCAAGCCCGAAGAAGACGGAAAAAATTGTGGAAGAGACCACAGTAGAGGTGGACACAGATGTTTTGGAAAAGCCAGAAGCCGAGACCAAAGAAAAGAAGATAGATCCAGTTCAGCAAAAGAGAAATGATTATGAGGATCTGGTAGAGATAGGATACACCGAAGAAGAGGCCCTTGAGGCAGTTTATGGGATCACCCTACAAAAACAAGATGAACGGAGAGGGACGGAGAAAAAGACAAAGAGTAAAAAAGAAAGTGAAGAGAAACTGGACGAACCGAAAATACTAGAAGAGCCAAAGCCAGTGGAGGTGGTGGCGGAAAGAGCTTTAGAGTTGACAGATGATGATGAAAAAGACATGCACATGGTGCATGAACTGCTCAGCAAGATAAAAGAAAGGTCCAAGGCAAAGTAAGTAGAGATTGAGACAGCCAACAAAGGGAAGCGGAGTTGCAGAGAAATTTAGAGAATGCTATGACTGAATCTGAAAGTCATAAAGCATCACTCTATGACGCGGAAAATGAGAGAGACGGCTTGATTCTCCAACCAGCCGAGGCTTCAAGAGAAGTAACAAGTGCACAGGAAGCAAGGGAGCGGATAGAGGATGAGTTGGAGGCGGCTAAGGATGAGCTCATTGAGCTAAGGGAAAGAGTCGAGCTCCAAGAAAGAACAATCACTAGACTCAGGTCTACCCCTAGAGCTAGCAGAGCAGGAACCGAACAAGAGGGAGCTATCGTACCAGTTTTGGAAGACCAGGTCCGAAGCTTACAAAGAGAGCTAAGATTAGAGCAAGTGCAAAGGTTGCACATTGAGGAGGGATCATTGGCCGCAGAGGAGAGGCTCACATTAGAAAATCAAACACTACGGACAGAGAATGAGGCCCTCCGCAAACAGCTCCAAGATCTACAAGAGCAACAAAGGAGAGAGACAGAGACACCACAAGAAGAATCAGGTGGATCAGCCATAGAGCTACCAGAAACTGGAGAGGCAACCACAATTGAAGATCCAGCCCCAGCTCAAGAGGTGGCCTCGACTTCAAGAATCTCTGAAGAAGAAGAACAAAGGCTCCATGACCAAATAGAAAAGTCAGCAGAGGAGAGTGCCAACACGGAAATGGAATGGGAGAGGAGACTCCTAATCTCCATTAGACTTCAGGGACTAGACACAAAAGTGCTCCATGAACAGTGGATGCAACCCAGCCTGCCTTTCCCTTTGATGAAATTTGAAGTGCTAAAGACGAAAAAGAGACTAGAAGGGGAGCAGTATGTCGCTCTTTACGAAGGCGACATCACAAAGGAGGAACAATCAAAGAAGATAGTAGATTCACAACCTAGATGGAGGAAAGGTTGGCTGAACAAATACCCAGCCTACCTCATCTACATGGTGGAGGCACCAAAGGAGATCCGGGAGGATGCAACCTTCTGCCCGGTGCCAAGAGTCGGAAACTGGAAAGAGCATGGCAGGATTGCAAAAAAGAAGCCAAATTGGCTTAATTATCCCAGAATGCCAGGACCAAAGGCAGGAGAGAGAATAGGTAAAGCCTACATGGTGAAAACCCTAACGGGCACCATCAAGCTCTTTACTGGCTCTCCTGACCTTTCATGTCAGATGCTCAAGAAAATCTGCAGGACTCTCTTCGCTTGCATTGAAGTGTTCACGCCAGATAAAGCCACGACCTCGAGTCTACTATCGACGGCCGACACGGTGTCTGATATGATGTACGATCTTTCATTGCAGCCTTCTCCAAAATTGTTACACCTCCTATACCAAAGGATTATGTTTTTGCCTAGCTTCCACATGCAAACATTCGAAGAAGCTTTCTACACTGGCTTTTTCACCCACGAAAGCAAAATATTCGGCCCAACCTTGACCATCGGCAACCTACGATACAAATCACATTTGCAAATGCTCAAGACGACAGGACTTTATTGACCAAGCATAAAAGTCATGTCAGGGACGACATGAACACGGAGGGGGGGGAGTGTTGAGCCAGCAGAGGATTACACCCACATTTTTGCTCACACTCAACATTTTGTAACCATTGATTGTAATAAATGTCTTTCCGACATTAATTTTGATTTGAGCCATTCATTAAGTAACGGGACTCAATTGAGTTTCCAGCTTGTAATCCCGAAGTAATTTCACTTGCTGATGTAATTAGTTAGAGATGTTCTCACCTCCAAGGCTGAGGTATATAAGCCAAAGTTTTTGTAACCTAAAGATTCAGATTATTAATCAAAGTGAGTTTTTGAGCGCCGTGACTGTGTCTGAGAGAGAGAGAGAGAGAGAGAGAGAGAGAGAGAGAGAGAGAGAGAGAGAGAGAGTCTTATCTACTTGCTACGCGAGCTACGGAGCCGCCATTGGAGAAGCGACACCGCCATTGTGTTAGCAACGGCGAGAGCTACGCACAGATACCAAGAGTGCGCGCTATCGGCTTCTATGTGTGGTAAGTTCCTACGAGCTTCGGTGTGAGTTTTCTTCCAACTCGTGTGTCGGAATTGAGCATGCAGCATATCTATAGAACCAAAACGAGTAGAGCTACACATTAGTACCATCGGGGTCAAGTTTCGGTCACTTGTATATTTCGGCCTGTCTTCATACGCGTTTACCGCACGGAGTGGTTATAGGTTGAGTTTGTAGTTCAAGTCTTTAGGGTGTTGTTCTTACCTAGTGTATAGACTTCCCCTTGAGTTTGAGATCGATTCAATGATTCTAGATCCTGTTTCGTATAGCATTCGTTCGTACTACGGATTTCAGTCACTTGCGTATTTTAGAACTTAAATTTGATTTCCTTAGTAGTGATTGTCATTAGAAGGTCGATTAGGTGATTTGACACCCACCTAGTTGTTTCCATGCGCCTGCGGGTCAAGCTCCGTCCTCGTCTGACAAATTCTGTTGTTGGTTGAGTTCTCGCTATTTAGCTTCCGCTAGCGGCGTAACCGCCTTAACATCTCCAAACGCCGCATCAAACTGTTGGATAAAGGCCAAGACTTTGTCCGTAGCACCAAAGGTGCCATCATAGGTAAGTAAAGAGATACTCTTCCCTCCCTCTTTGAACTTCTTCAGCTTGGATGACCTCTTCCATGCGGCATAGGATTTCCTATGGCCTCTTCTTTTTGATGGTTCAAAGGTTGCACCATCACTTTCTTCAGAAGGTGAAGAATTTGAAGAAGGTGGAGAAGAGGGTGACCTCTTTCTCGCCTTTTTCTTGTCTTGATCTTCGTTGTCTTCACCATCACTTTCATAAGAGGAAGAGGATGAAGAAGATGGAGAAGAGGGTGTCCTCTTTCTCGCCTTTTTCTTCTCTTGCTTTTTATCATCCCTCTTTGAATTATGGTGTGGAGAAGAGCGTGATGGTCTTCTCCGCTTTGGTGGTGATGGAGAGCGTTTAGCCCGCCGTCTTCGTGGAGCCATCTCCGCGGAGGTGGCGGGAGACTCACTTCTTTCTCGTTCCTTCGGTGGAGGCTCTTGAGTTTTCCCTTTGGGAAGGAGATGCATCATCAACAAGTAAATTCTTAAGCCCTTCGTATGGATTCTCTTCTTCTTCTCGAATCGGAGAGAGACCTCTTTTGGGAGTCTCACAAGGAGGCTTCCTAGGTGTCCCCTCGTCATGGTGATGAGCTTGGATAATCCAGTGAGCATGGAGCTACCGTTGCACTTCACTTTGGAGATATGGATTGCCCATGGCTTGTTGAAGCCTAGAAACAAGATAGTTAACAAGCATCGGAGCATCATTAGTAGCTTGCTCATTAGCAAAATCAAAGTTATCAACATTAATTTCACTCTCTTTACTATTGTCAGCCATTCTAACAACTTTTAGGTGTACTTTGGCACTTCAAGCCCTAGTTGCTACTCTTCTTTACCCCTTTAGAAAAATCACTCAAGCTACTGTACCCGTGGCTCGAATACCATTAATTGCAAGGAATAGAAGAGAGGGTCTTTCAACACCAAAACAGCATCGGCTCCTGTCAAGCTTCTAATAGTTCAATAGTGGTTAAGCCGTAGGCAAACCCCATAGGACTCCACTATTAAGACCATAGCTCTCGACGGTGATTCCCCGTTAACTGCACGAAGGCAGGCGCACTGCAAGGCTGAAAAATCCCTATTCTACTTACTCACACGCAATTAATAATACCAACCATTTATAGCTAGCTTGAGGACCTCCCTTCTTGAGCAAGAAAAGAGAAACCTTATGCTCTGATACCAATGTAACATTTAATGGTCTAAAAACTTGTGTGTAGCGGAAATTGGCATGAACATAGTGGGCATTTCATTAGAATAGCTTCCTAATGAGAATTACAAGAGTGCTTGGGTGGAGAGAGAAACAACAAGCATAACACCTAGTTAGATAGCATGAACAATACTTTCAAAAGAGAGAGAAATATAGCTATTGACAACACTTGAAGACCGGATTTGCATGGAGCCGGTCCCCCCTCCAACAGGCTTTGTATTATGGTTTCTCCCATCAAGAGAGACATTGTACAATACAATTCTTTGTGTTCCTTCAAGACTAGCTAGTGCAATGAAGATGAAAGCTTCATGCACTAAGCAAAACACTTAGCAAACACAACATCAATTATCCCCGGTCTCAGACCCAAGACCTCACACACCTTCGAAGATGGTGAGAGCTAGCAGGGTATGAGAGTAGATTGAGAGGAAGAAGGAGTATCTTACGAGAATGATGTACATCTCCTCACATAATCACTCATATTAGCATATCTTAGCTTAGTAATTAGCATGGTAGAGGAGATGAGCATGCATTAAAGCTTGGCTCTTGGTTGGATTTGCATCCACATGCCAAGAGTGTGTCGATGTAGGCTTCTATCTCACAAGCTTGGAGTAGGAGATGAGCTCTCCATTAAAGCTTGGGAAGAGATAGTCTTTTTCTTGCTTCTCACATAGACTATGTGAGAGTGTGTGTGTGATAATGCCTTGCCAAAAATCAGCCCCCTCTCTCTCCTGGGTGAGCCCTCTTGCTAATTGCTCTTGCTATCCTCCCATTGGACCTCCCCAGGGCTAGCCAATGACTATTAAGCAGCATAAGTGGTAGCCTTCTGACATGTGTCCCCCTTTCCCCTTTTGTGAGAGCTTTAGGTAATTTAATAATTCAACTAAACTCTCATTGGACCCCTTTGCCTCCTGGCCAATAGGAATCAGGCAAGCCATTGGGCTGCTGAATGCTCATTGAACCCCTTGGGAGACTGTCTAATAGTCTTCTAGAGGACTTGATTCTCATTGGTTCTTTTATTAAGTGTTTTTTAAATTAATTAAACTAGATTTACTCTAGCCTAATTCTCATTGGTCCACCTCCAAGGCCATCCAATAGGAATTGGGTACACCTTGTGGGCATCTGGCCTAGGGAGCTGACATGTGTCCCTCATTCCCTTTGTGTAAAGGGAGCATGTGTGTGTGTGTGTGGCTTTCTCTCTCATCCCCTACATGCTAGGCTCGCCCCCTCCTATGTAGGGATGTGCAAAGACTTTTTTGGACACACACAAAGCATCCAATTCCCCTATGGTTGACCTTTGGACACAACCTTTGAATTTTGGAACCTTAGCATTTTGGAAGTCTTAATGGGCTGAACCTTAGGGTCTTTTAGCCCATTGTTGCACATGGCTCTTTTGCGGATGGCCCCCCCTTTGGATCCCTATTTTCCCTCCTTTGGATCCCTACTGTGGCCGGTCTGGTAGCTTAACCAATATTCTAGCTTTTTCTCCCCTAGCACTTCCCATTTTAAATGATCAGTTTAACATGAGAAAATCATTTAGGAGAATTAGATATTGATTTTTATGACATCTGCCCCGTGTTCCCCCTTGTTAAAAGGGCATCTTGAACCCACAACCCACCACATACACACTATTAATAGTGTGTTAAGCTAGACCAAGGGGCCCAATGGGCTCCACATGAGGGACACTTCAAAAGAGAGATATTTGTCCTCGGCTCTACAGGGCTTCACCCACGAAAACACACACATACACCTATTTTAAGCAATAAATTTGGGCATGGGGATGAGGTAGCGGAGGTCCCGAGCTTGGATTGAGGTGCTTGAGAGCTCTTTAAGTAGCTTGTGAGTGTGGCTTTAAGATTATGTAGCCAATGAAAAAGAAAAATAACTCAATGAAATTAATCGAAGATTGAAAAAGTGCAAAAATGGACCATAATTAAGTGCAAGGAGCTCTTAATCAACTTGACCTAGCTATAGAGGGTAGTGGCTTAGTGGACTTTCACCATGAACTTGCCCACACCTAGATTAGTCGTGAATTGATTAGAGGGTAGAGAATACTAATCAAAATGTTAATGATAATTAAATACTATTGATCATACTAACACAAAAGCATGGTAATAACCTAGCTAGCACACCAGCTTAAATACCACTTGATGGGAATGGGATCATGCTAGCTAGGGTGGATGAAAGACAAACATGGTGCACACAAGTGAGTGTGTAGGCTAGATTATCACTCAAGCAAATTAGGCTCCAAGATAGATTAACTTGGACTCATAAACATGATCTTGAGTAGTTGCTAAGCTATCACAAGCTCATCATAAACAAGAGAGATGCAATGAAAAACTGAATGGGTTTGTTTATTCATGAAATGAGCTTTAAGTAGCTATATAGCCTTGCACCAATACATGTGGGACTCATACTCTAGTACTCTAGAAAGCTCACACTTTACAATGATATCTTGGCTATACAAATAAAATTCTCTTTCACTGACATAGAGTGAATACAATGAGCCAGACTTCTGGCCTCTAAGCATGACCAGGTTTTCCTTCTTGATTAGCCAAGAACTATGTGCAAAAATAGTAGTGTAACCCAAATCGTCTAATTGACGATTAGACATCAATCTCTTTGTCAATTTGGGTACATGTCTAACATTCTACATCATAAACTTGATGCCATTTTATGCATACAAAGTTTTATGTCCCAAATACCGCATATATTGAGCTCATGAGAATTCCCTAGCTTCAATGTACCATGTGTAGAATTATATATGGAAAACCACTCCTTATGAGGAGTCACATGAAAGCTAGAACCTAAGTGCACTATCCAATTATGGGCATAACACTCTTCAAGAGCTAACGATGCATGAGCACTCAAATATGAAGTGAAGATCAACACATATGATGGCTTTGTCACATCAAAATTAGTCGAGCTGAAAATTCAATAATATTTAGCTCTTCTATTCTCACAGTACTCTTAGGTGTGTCAAATTTTGCTTTTTCTTTTCCCTTTTCATGCTATAATACACGGAAATCCTTCTTCACATGTCCCTTTTTATGGCAGTGATAACATTCAACATTCCTTTGTCTCTTGCATGACTCTTGCTATGATTGTTCTTGTTATCTTGAGAGCAACCACGACTATGGCCACGCTGCCTTGGCTTATCAAGGTTATCACTAGTCATATATGCATCACCATGCAAACTCGCATCAAGAGACTGGTGTCTAATCTCCTTAGTGAATAACGCCCTAGTAATATCATTGAAAACAAGCTTTCCTTAGGGATAGAGTTACTTATGGCTGTATTGATCGTATCCCATGGCGATGGCAGCTAACATAGCAAGAAGATGGTCTTCATCTCATCACAAAGTTAAAACCTTTGGAAGTAAGTTGCAAAAAGGACATTGTTGAACTCATTCAAATTGAGCTAACATTGATACTTTCTTTCATGTTCATGCACATAAGTTTCTTCATAAGAAAAATCTTGTTCGATGCACTTTTTCCATCCCATGTTGCACATAAATCTTTGGCATTGTTCTTATCCATTATTGTGAGTAAATGGATTCACCAAGGTGCAGGCTAATAGTCACATAGCACTCTCATTCAAATCTTCACACTAATAAGCATTGTATGCATTATCTTTCCTCTCATGCAAAGGTGCTATCAATCCCTTATTGATCAACACATCTTGCATACACTGCTTCCAAATTGCAAAGTTTGTGCCATCAAACTTCTTGATGTAGTACTCTTCCTTGTCCGAAGCACTACTAGTAACCATAATTCAAGAGAATGTGACAAAAGACTTATGGATTTTTTTTGGGAAATTTCAACAGAGTTTTTCCTATGATAAGAGAAAAACCGCAAAACAATGTGCAACAAAATCACTATGTGTAAGTAGTCAAGTGTGCCAAGAATGCACGACTCGCAGAAACAATCTAGTAGAGTCTCCTCTGCTTGGAGATCAAATATCAAGCAAAACTCAACCAAAAATAGTGCATAAACCAACAAAGTGTGAACATTGGGCATATACTGGCATGAACTACTCAAATAAACTATCGGCGAATGACTGCCAACTCGACGTCAAATAACCTATGGGTGAGGACATCCAAAGGGATCTCTAGCAACCTAATCCACCTCCCACTGGGTAACCCGACCCCCAGTGATCGGCTTCAAAAGAAACCTCACACAACCCTTACAAAAGGCTATGCAGACTCAAAGGCTAGCCACAGTCTTAGAAAGGGCTCTTCCGGACAGAGTCTCAAAAATGGTTGGGTAACCCCCACCAAGAACAAGCCAAAAAATGGCTCCAATACATCGTACTAAGAGGTAGTATCTGCAATTCAATGTACATGTGACGAAAATTGCAAGCAAATCTCTTGACAATTGTGCTACCTGCGGGGAGAAGACCACTCTCAAAAGAGCACAATAGCACCTCGAGTGCTAATACACATAAATTAGTGCATAAAACTCCCACTAGAGCTAGAATCTTCCATCATAGGCAAATCTATCAATGGCATAAAGAGATAGACAGTAGATGAAAATTCCGACAGAATTTCAAACATTAAATGGATCACAAACCCAAAAAGACCATCCATAATGAGCAACAATCTGGGAGTACCTCACGAGACTGAAATCTCAAACGCATTCTATAACACTGCATGCTACCACAGATGCCATACATGTCCATAATTGGTATGGCAAAAACAAAACACGATGAAAATTGCAGAGAAGAAAGAAAATCTGTAGCAAATAAGCTCCTGTGAACCTATCTCCACATGTACCTGTAAGCCGACATGGCTATGGAAAATACCTCAAGAAAGTCGATCCCTGAACCACATCAGGCATACATCACTATGTGATTTTGTATGTATCAAGAACTACTCATTGATGTCGATGCCAAAACCACCAAAGCTGATGCCGATGTCGATGTCGAAAACGTCGAAGCAGATGCCAAAAACAATGTCGATGTTGAGAGTGTATGTAAGTGGGAAAAGACATTGGGATGATTTATGTGTATGTTGAAGTCAACCCCCTCCTTTCTCTCTCCATAGCATTGCCAAAATTGTGTGTGTGTGTGTGTGTGTGTGTGTGTGTGTGTGTGTGTGTGTGTGTGTGTGTGTGTTTTAGTCCAAATGAATATCACTAATGCATCCAGACCATGCCAAAACCCCAAATTACACCCTGACCTTGCATAAATCACATTCCGTACACAAAAGTTATGCAAAAAACATTGTTTTGGAGCCCGAAAGATGACCTGTGAGAATGCAAATCTGCATTCTTCTTGCAAATATGGCTACAAAAAAGCATACGCACTTGCAATACACTCTCCTCTTTTGGTAAGCACTCGCATCTCCAAGTGACTTTATGCATGAGTGTTGATCTCTATAAAGCACCACCAACTAAAATAGATTACTTTTATACTTACCTATTCCACCAGCATGATTCACATACATAATTATTTCAACTCTCTAGCTTGAGCATAATTCTATGACCTAGACTTGAAATTATTTGTTATAATGCTTCACTCATTTGGTGGCTCAGCTACCTAACATTGACTAGGCCAAAGGGTTCTCTTTTGCACAATAGTGACTTGAATTTCTTAAAGAAAGCATTTAACATGGATCAAATCTTGAAGTAATTGAGATCTTTGCTTGTTTCTTGTGGTGTAAAGGTTGCTATTACCATGCTCCATGTCGATCTAGTTAATTTCATTTATTGCGTTTATGGTGTTTGAATGACTTCAACCTTGTCATCAACATTGAGTAGCCTCTCAAGTATCCCCATTTGATTGGGGTCATAGTCATGTAAGTGGCTTGAATCATTTGTTGAGTAGAAAGTGTTTGTTCTCCTTATCCACTATGTCCTTGTGGATTTGTCTACAAAATAATGCAATCCTTGGTATATATAGCTTTGTACCAATTTCCTTTGAGGGTTGTGTAGGTATTAGAAGAAACTATAGTGTTACACCTTGGTTGTTTGTGTTGCTTTGTCAAGATTGACAAGACCATGTTCTTTGCTTAGGTTTGTGTTCTTTCTTTAAATGTTGACCACATTGTAACTTGTGACTTGCACAGCGCCAGCAATCATAAATCTCTAAAACCTTTGTAGCCTTGTGCAACCAAATACTTTTGACTCAAATGACACATTTTTCTTATTTATTTTTCTTTCTGTCCATCAATGATTTTGGCCCTAGGATTTTCCTAGAAGTCCTTTGTTTTATTTTAAGTGAGGTATAATTGGGTTGGATAATCCTCATCGATTTTGCCCAATGGTTTTGTCAGAGTTATCTTGTGTCTTTTGGGGGGATATATGTTGTGTCTTTATTCATTGGTACGTCAAAATCCCTTTGGATTTGTTGATATAAATGCATATGGGCTCTCAAGGTCTAAGGCATTTGGAAGACTCCATTTTTGTTTACCCTTTTTTGATATGTGGCTTTAGAGATGGTAGACAAAGGTAGTACTCAAGATTTGGGCTTTAAGAAATTTGAGTTTGGCCTTGGTTTTACATTTTCTACTAGTGGTAATTGTATTTTACATCATCTGCTAGTGGTAATCTATCTTCTTAGGGAAAATGGAAGAATTTTAGTGGTTCTTCTTTTAGAACCAGCATTACATCATCCATGATCAATTGTGAAGTACTTGTTTTACACCTCTTTGGGAGCCATCTTATTGAGTTCCATCTTGTTTGAGTTCTTTTAAATTCCATCCTATGACATTGTGCTCGTCTCATTTTGAAGGTAAAACTTTTTGACTATTCCCCAAATGTGATGGGAGACCATATTGCATGAGCTATGCATCAAATAATAGCTATACTTGCACATTATAGCACGACTATAGTTCGTCTAAGTGTTACTATTGAGGGGATATAGCTTGTAAAGGATTTTTTATCATCGTAGTTGTATGTCAATAAAGTGTGTTATTGCATTTACTGGAATTAGGGTTGCAAGGATGCACACGCAACTTGAAGAAGATGAAGAATCTCAAGGAACACAACATAGTGTATTGCTTAGTGCACGAATAGAAAGAAAATCTAGCCTTAGAATGATGGGTGTTCATACAATGCATGGGGAAAAACCTCCTAGTGAGGGAAAAAGTAGCTTGGCAGTCCTAAGTGTGTTCACACACATCACTACCACATATACGGCAACAAATCCCCTCAACAAATGATGCGATGAATAAGAGCTAGCACATAGTGTATAGAGAAGTGCCATGCCCTAAGGACATGATGAATCCACAAAGGGAAGCAGCCCTAAAGCTTTCCAGAAAGCTTAGAACTTCTCACAAGGTAATGCGATTGTCATATGCAAGGTTTTTTTGTGTCGGCACATAAGCCAAGTTGATCTCTCCAATTGAGAGTCTCTCCATGATATAGTGATAGTGCACCTCAATGTGCTTTGTGCGAGCATAAAAAACTGGGTTCCTTGCAATTGCCAATGTAGATGACACTGCGAGTATCTTGAGCCATACACAACACACGCAGGTATAGTTGTGAAGGATACCTTGTAATCATGTTTACAACTGGAAGTGGCCACAACATGTTGCTTCTTTCTCACCCATGATATGCATGAAATATCGAGCATGAAACAAAAACCACTTGTGGGCAGACGCTCTTGTGTCACAATTACCAACCTATCTGCATCCAAAAAAGCATGCAAATATGGAGGTAATGAGTCCCATTGGGATAAAACAACCCAATATGTAAAGTGCCACCCAAGTAGCATAAGATCCTTTTAACAGCTTGCCAATGCTTATACCCTGGGCTATGCATAAATTTGCTAACTTGTGAGAGTGCAAATTGAATATCCGGACTCGTATTGCATACATAAATAAGGCATCCAAGAGTGACATCAACAAGATCTCCAACATCACGAAGACTTAATTTCAAACATGTTTCCATTGGAGTAGCAACAGGTTTGTAGTCCTCAAGTCTAAACTTACATAGTAATGTTTCTATGTATCTTGCTTGACACAAAGCAATCCCTCCATCTAACTGCTTAAACTGTATGCCCAAGTAATGACGCAAAAGCCCTGACTCTTTTATCTTGAAAGTGGCATTCAATTCAGAATTGAATTCAAAAATGTGTGTCTCATTTGGACTAGTAATCATAAAATCATTTAGATGCAAAACAACAATGAGAAATACATCACCCTCACATTTGACATACAAAGTGCTCTTCGTGTTACAAAAGCCTTGTTAAACGAAATGAGTGTCAGATTTTTCATACCAAGCACGAGGAGACTGCTTCAATCCATACAAAGCTTTCTTACATTTTCACACTTTATTTTCTTATCCTTTCTTGACAAAGCCATGAGGTTGTGTTGAATATACTTGTTCAAGTATATCACCATTCAAGAAAATAATAACAATGTTTGATTGATGTAAATTCCGTCCAAAATGAGCTGCCAATGCAAAAAGAAAATGAACAATAGTCATACAACAAGTGTAAGAAAAGTCTTGTCATAGTCAATGCCCTTTTGTTGTGCATAACCTTTTGCAACAAGTCTAGTCTTGTAGCGATCAATCTTGCCATCCGGCTTACGTTTCAACTTGTAAACCCACTCCGTATCAATGGCCTTTTTTGCAAGGAGAAAAATCACATAAAGTCCATGTGTCATTCTCTATCAATGTATCATATATTGATTGATGGTAGCCATCTAATGTATCATATATTGATTGATGGTAGCCATCTAATTTTCCAAAGTCCATGCTTTATCAAAAGAAAGAGGTTCCTCTTCATCACACAAACTAGAAACAACCAAAGCATAACAATCTAATGCATATGATGCATGGCAAGAACTTGAGTGAGTGCGACTAGACATAGGTGCATCCAATTTACTCTTACACAAAACATGCACCAACCATTTTGGCATAACCCTAGCCTTCTCATTGTCAACCCTTTCCACATCAAGTTCATTAGCATCAACAATAGGTTGATCCGTAGAATTTTTAAAAACCCTCATAGGCTATGCATGTGCCTGATTGGAACTTACATTCAAATTTCCACCACTAAAAAGACGTAACAAAGTGTCATGAATGTCTTCTAAGCTTACATTATTGTCTATTGTACATGATAACAAGGTTTGAATAGAATCTTTCATCAATGCAAAATAGCGTGAAACCAAGATAAGTTTTGTTTGCGGATGATATAACCTCTAACCCGTTTCTTTTAGGACTTTAGCCAATAATAATGCATTTTATAACCTATCAGCCAATTGTTTGTGCTACATTTGTGGCACCAAAGAATGAGCTAAATAACCAAAAACATGCATGTGATCAATAGATGGCTTCTTATCATACCATAATTCATAAGGAGTCATAGACTACAAGGATTTGATAGGACACTTGTTAAGTACATAAGTAGCACACATGATAGCCTCGAGTCAAAACAAATGTGGTCAAGCTTGAACATTGTGCCATCTCTATAAGTGACATTTTTTTCCTTTCAACCACACCATTTTGTGGAGGTGTATATTGTACTATACATTGGCGTTTTATCCCACGACTAGCCAAAAATGCATTAAATTCATGAGACATATCCTCCCCCCCCCCCCCCCTCAATTTGAATGGAGGGTACCCATAGTATATTTAGAGACATTTTTAGCCATAGCAAGAATTTGTTTGAAGCACAAGAACACTTTGGACTTAGATTTAAGCAGGTATACCCATGCATGCTTAGAGTAATCATCAATGACAGTCACGAAGTACAGGGTAATCACCCAAGAATGGACTTTGCATAGTTCCACCAACATCACTATGCACAAGTTGCAACCTGCATATAGCTTACTAAACTATTCTTTGAAAATTTTAAACGCTGCATCTTACCCAAAATACAACCTTCACAAACATGCTTAGAAGGTGCTTCAAGAGGCGTCTAGAAGATTCTACAATATTGCAACGTCCTAGTAGCAGATCCAACCTCTTTTTTCCTTGCATATTTTTCCTTCAACTTAGGACATTGCTTTATCAAGAGTTCATTAACCTTGCAATAATGGCTATGCATTTTCTTCTTGCCTTTTTCACCAGAATTTCCATATAAGTTGTCTCTAGAAAAAGCATTAGGTACAAGTGATGTGCTACTCATTAAAGAACCATGAGAAGTGGTTTCATTGTTATTAGCACCTTTTCTTTGAGCAATAATTAAATCATGTTGAATTGCATGCTTTTTAACCCTATTCTTTCTTAAAAGTGACTCCTATCTTTTATACATTGATTTTTTTTTGTCTAAGCAAACTATCTTTCGAGTAGATAATATATTTGTGCACAAGAAGCTATGCTCACCATACAAAAATATTTTCTATACTCATCGGGCGTGGAAACCTTTGCATGGAAAAGAAACTTGCATAATAGGAAAAGGTACTTTGATTTGATTAGCTAAGAAAGGGAGGCACAAAAAAGAGGATATTTGAAGCACAAAATGTAGACACATGGTCTAGGCACCAAAATTACTCTATCTGAGTTTTCAAACTTGGTAAAGTGCATTGTGGAGCTCTTCTTTTGCCAAAAAGTAGCCTGGTGGACTATTTTATGAATTTCCAAGTCTAGTTGTAAATGACGGAGGACTACATGCAAGACCTTTGAATAAAATCATGACAAGAATATGACAAAAACACAGATATTGTCACAATGTATGGAGTGCCTTTCCTCCTTGACCCATGAGTGGTCAATACAAACTCCACATATTGATCCCTTTACTGAATCACATGTGTATGTAGCACCTCATATTCCAAAGACATTGCAGAATCAATCCTACTCTAATATCCTTACCGATTGACCTCCTTGTAATTATTTTTTAGCCTTTCTTATACTCAGGCCTAGCTTTTGTGTGTGCAATATTCTCAGGAGCTCTTTTCAAAGGATTCAAAACACCCAATTTTTGCAAGCCATCAAGAACAAATCCTGCACCATTTAGCTTGTGTAGGTGATATAAGTCCATAGATTGTTGGATCCAAAGTGTGCTCAACAAAATCACCACAAACCATATCATTTGTGACAAAACACCCAATTTTTGCAAGCCATCAAGAACAAATCCTACACCACTTAGCTTGTGTAGGTGATATAAGTCCATAGATTGTTGGATCCAAAGTGTGCTCAACAAAATCACCACAAACCATATCATTTGTGATCTAATTTCAGAGTCATCTCTTGATATTTTTATTCTTCCATAGAATGAAGGTGCCAAAAATCCTTCTCTACCTACATGCCCCTTTGAATCTATGTATTTACTACACTTTTCTTTCATGGAATTGAGATATACCTGACATTTAACCATGCTACTGAGATGCTACCTAGATTGGTCAAATGTATTGCATGTGTAGTTGGATTGACCTCTACCTCTAATATGTGAAAGTCATTTTCTTGTTGATGAGCAAAAGTGGAAGCACGTGAGGAATGTCTGCATTGTTGAGGCTTGGTCACCTTTTGGAACTCTGTTCTATGTGAATTATACTATGTGTGCCAAGAAATGTCATTACCCTTACAAGAAATTAGGGTACAACAGTCACTACAAGAAGAAGGGTGGCTACCACCCTTCTTACGATGTTCACTACAAGAAGAGGGGCGGCTACCACCCACCACAAGAAGGGTGGCTACGGTAAGGGTGGTCCAAGCCATCCTCACTAACTACTTCAACCCCATTTGCTTCGCCCGCCCGTCTTCTATTTGGTTCTTGCTTTTGGTTCCGCGGAGGCATGTTCTTGTGAGATAAATAATGCCGTATATTTAGGCCCTAAAACGTGCTCTTTGTTTAACATTTGTACATCATGGGAGCTTGTACGCAATGCGAGAATCTTCTTTTTTTAGTGCACCCTTTGCACAAAACAGGAGTTGTCTTGACTATTCTCGTGAAAGGCAAATGTTTAATTGAGAGAGAGAGAGAGAGAGAGAGAGAGAGAGAGAGAGAGAGAGAGAGAGAGAGAGAGATGCAAAAGGCTATCCATGCTGATAACAATTGTTGCTTGTCTTCTTTGATGACCATTCATCATATATATATCGCAAGCAAAATATCATTTAGACTACTTAATTACGTACATAGTGGAATATCATTAAGGCTACCAATAAGCAAAATATCATTAGGACTGCCATATATCATTTTGACTGTTAAATTTTGCACAGTACAAGATATATTTCAATTGTCATATATATTTCACTAGCGAAATATCATTTGGACCACTTAATTATGCATTAACGGAAATTCTCCAACCAGTTTTTTTGTTTTTTTATCTGGCAATCAAGTGCACAGCAACATATGCTCTTGTCTTGGCCCAAAAAATTATGGAGGAGACTGTAAAACGATCATTCTACCTTGATGTGAGAGTAGTTCTGGTTGAAGATAAAGGCATGCAATTGAGCCAAATGATGATGATATTGAGAAAGATGTGGAAGAGTTGGTTACAGGTGTTATTGACAAGTCATTAGGATTAGACATACGAAAATTTCTAACCATCAATCAGGGTAAGCATGTGCAAGAAATCCCATTATGTTGTTGTCTTATTAATAAAAGGGTCAAAAATATCATTATGTTGTTGTCTTATTAATAAAGTGAATTAAGACTCGATTTGTCAGATCTCAAGAGAGCTTTCATTCATGAGGGCTATGCTCCTATTAAAGGCCATTCTTTCTTCAAGTCTTCTTGATGGAACCATGAAACTTGTGGATGACGAAGTGAAGTCCACATGGAATAAGCATTGGCTAGCAATTATTAATTTGAGGATGAGATTGCAGATGATCTCTAACCTGGTCTTGCCTATCTGAAAAATGTTTTATGTTTGGGAGGGTAGATAGCATCTTAGATGGAAGTTATTAGAGAAGTATGGGCTAGAGATAAGGACAAGCACATCACAATTAGAGTTGTTTGTTGAACTTGATCCAAAGCACAAAGTCAAGTTATCAGATTCTCTTCAAAGATTTAATTTGTAAGTTCTTTGCTTTATAATGCATAACCGTCAAATTTTTTCGCTTTCTTTTTAAAAAACTAGTTATTATTTTACTATACAATATCAATGAGAATGCTATTGTTCTCACTACCACAAAGTCAAGTTATCAGATTCTCTTCAAAGATTTAATTTGTAAGTTCTTTGCTTTATAATGCATAACCGTCAAATGTTTTCGCTTTCTTTTTAAAAAACTAGTTATTATTTTACTATACAATATCAATGAGAATGCTATTGTTCTCACTACTTTGAGGGACTATTTGCAATATGCTAGTACCTTATGCTCATGTGAGGTTGATTATTCTATAGAGGATTTCTCACCTCGCTGAAAAGTTGGCTATTGAGAATGCTCGTGTGAGAAAAGCTTGAAGTGGTCAAAAAGTTTGGTATCCACTTACACGACCCTTACTTGTTTGTATGGTGTTTTTGGTGAATATTTAAATTTATATAAAGCTTTGCTATAGGAAAGTAGTACCCTCTCATCCTTTCTTAAAATGCTTCCACTTTAAGGCAAGTTATAAATAGAAATTAGAGAACGTAGAAACAAAGATCCCAAGTAGACTTCAAAAGGAAGAGAGAGAGCAACGGATTGTGTTAGAGAGAGGAAGGTTATGATAAAAACCTTTGTGAGAAAGATTCATAGAGTGAATAAATTATAATTTAAATATAAAGTGTGTTATGTGAATGTATGAAAAATGCATATTCATAATAGAACCTTTGTGAGAAAGATTCATAGAGTGAATAAATTATAATTTAAATATAAAGTGTGTTATGTGAATGTATGGAAAATGCATATTCATACTTGAATATTTGTATTTAACTTGCAATGTTATGTATTATCGATCCAAACTTATGAAAACCATGATATGAAGTGATGTGAGGTCTACCAATGTTTTCTATAGAAAGATTACTTTGGATAAATTATACCAAGTTTCCATTGCAATTTACTCTTCAGATAAAGAGCTTTGTATGTTGGATTTGCTAGGTGCAGACAATAACTTAAAGAGCTTCTATGGTATTCAAGGTGGTGATCAAGAATTCATAACATGGTGTGCAAAAGAGGTATGGATGGAACAACTCTTGTTGGGAGGCCTCTAGGCCCTCTCTAGGATTCTTTCCCAGGTAGTGAAAAAGAACATTGGTGGAGAAAAATTGGTGTTGCCCCAACATCCTTCAAGCCAAAAAGCCCAATGATTCAATACTTCCTTGACTATCATTTTTAACAATCACTTCTTTCTGTATTTTGAAGAAAGGCTTTACTTGTCTTCGGACCAACCCTTTGTGCACCTTACTAGCAACCACCTTCTACCACAATACTCCCTAACAATAGTGTCTAGACTCATTATCAGTCATAGGATTTGTGTGTTCGAGTGCAATACAACTTTGTTGTCTATACGCAACTCTCAAGAGAACATAAACACATAATCGATGTCCACAGTTTTTGCTCGAGAATTTTGTTGCACATACATATTTCTAAGGGAAATATTAATCAATGATACGTGATTATTTTGAAGCTCATTATCTTTAGCTCGTGTGTTTTACCTCATGAAATTAACTTACCCCTCTTTACATAGCAATGCAAATTTAGCCTCAGTGCTACTTGCATAAAGACCAACCAAAGCATCCCATGCATATTTTGCTAATTTTGTTGAGTGAATGTGAGAAGTAATGGTTCAATTCATAGATAATGCAATCAATGCATGAGCTTGCACATCTCTAACAACAAGACTACTCAATCGTAGGCAAAAAAACTCTAGCAGCAACAAATGTGCTAGATTCTGTACCATCCTCAACAAAGCCTATATCCACGTAAGGTGAACATACATCAATGTCTTGCACAACATGCTAGACACCCTTTGACTCAAGAACATGTGTCATCATGTAAGCCCACATTGGGTAGTTATCCATATCCAACTTTTCCTCAACAACAAACATATTTAAAATATTTGTGTTGCTGTTAGGCATGGCAAGTGATTGTACCGTATGTGAAAACTGCTTCGAAAGAGGAAAAATGAAGTGGAACTAACACATGCTATGTAGCACAACCCAAAGAGGACTATGAGGAACACGATCTACTCTAATTCCAATTGTTAGACTTAGGGTTACAGGGATGCACACACAATCCGAAGAAGATGAAGAAGCTCAAGGAACACAACAGAGAGTGTATTGCTTAGTGTGCATATAGAAAGATAAGTTAGCCCTTGAATGATGGTAAAAACCTCCTAGTGAGGGAAAAGAGACCCCATCAATCCTAAGTGTGTTCACACACATCACTACTACATATATGGCAACATCATCTCCTTCAAATTGCGTCCCATTTTCAAGGCTATCTCTAGCTATGATTAGAGTTTTATTGACTATCCATAAAAAATTGCAATTTGAATGACTTTTTTTTATAAAATATGCGAGGAATTAGAAAGAGCAAAAACAAAACATATTCTTGAGACGAAGCTAGATTAGATGGAAGTGGGTAAATACACATTGTCCCAAAAAAAACAGGTACATTTGAAAGTGACCATCATCATGGACGTATAGATGCTTTTTAAATTTAGTCCGCTTGGACACTCACACAATTGAGCATAAGCATCAGCCACTTTCTAAACGTGCTCTTGGTAGTTATCCAGCTCGACCGCTAGGGCTTCGGCTGCTTTAATTAGCTTGCTTTTATATTCATGCACTGGCTTAAGAAATATTTTTGCATGATCCACCCCATTTCATCTACACATCTTTTTTCTTCAGTTGCCACATATTTTTCTAAGTGTTGCAGTCAAACCTTGGCTGCACAAGCGGCTTGTAGCTTCAGAGGCCCGCAGAGTAATAGTAGAGAACCATTCCTTGCCAACTAGGTGAGAATGGCAAAAACTTTATTCCACTTTTTGATCCAAATATGCCATAAATATTTAACCTACACAACCCGCACAATATCCCAAAGTGTGGTAGGGAATCACATGAAATCCCTGAAAAGGATATGTTTCCAAGACAAATTGAAGCATTTAATGTTGACTAAATGATGCAGAATGTGCAAGTCGATTTTATTATCTAAATATATGAAAAATATTGTGGTGTGCACGGGATTAGGACCAAACTAGGCTTGCCTCTTGCATCCGAGAGCAGCTCCTTATATTAACTTGAGAGGTAGTTACAACCATAACATGTCCGACCACACTAGGTGGCCGGACTCTACCTGCACAACCACACACCACACCTCCCCCCTTAGGGAGAAAAAGATGGACATCTTTTTAAAGTTTTGGGCTAAGAAAGGACTCGACACAAAGGGATCAACTCCAACGCCTCATCCGGGGGGAGTGATCATACAACGGCTTCGGGACTAAGGGACTGAGCTTGGGGGCTAGACTCGTCATCATGCCGACATCTTCAAGGCATGGAACTCATACATCTGGCTTGTGCAAACATTAGGTCGCTATCCCAATGAAATGGACAAGACAAGGAAGGACTAAGGTCTGGGGGCGATATTTTTGCGACATACATCCATCTCTATAAGGGGTTTGGTGGGCTTGACTTGATGCTTAATTGAATGGGAAAAAAAACTCGGCTAGAAAGAGTGCGAAATTGAAGAAGAAAACTAGAACTTTGTAATAAAGACCAATTAACTGAAAGTGAGAAAGGAGAAAAATTGTTGTGATCTACATCTCTTGACTTCTCTCGTCGACAAGAAGCACCTTTGTAGTGCTGCTACAGCAACTCAATTTGCCAACAAGAAAACTTCCACCCTGAGAATATTGGAATGAGTACTTGATGTCGTTGTCGTTGACTGGTTGATACCTTGAATTGCAACATCATGAAAAAGGCATTTTTTATGAAGCAATCATCGAAATCCAAGCACAATAAGAATTGCGATGTGGGAGCAAAAGAATGTTTTGCATGAAGCAAGCAAGACTGGTTGCGTGAATGCACAAGACCAAAGAAACAAGCACCTCTGCAATAATATTGCAGCAACTCTTGTTGCAGGGAAAGCATTTGGATGATGCTACCATCTGAATCGTCCTCACATGTTGGTATTGTTGTTGCAATAGGAACAGCTACAAGCTCAAGCTGATCATAGGGTTGTATAAGATTTGACTGCAGTTGGCAATGAAACGGATGCCAGGTAATCTGCATAGCAATATGCAACGATGGCTGCATTTTAGAGGCTCTGCGGTAGGATCTCGTGCAACCGTGGAGGGGTCTGCATTGAGCCAGTTGTCCGACTTGGGGACAATCATGGGCTGATGGTCTACCTCCGAGAATCAACACAAAGTCCAGGGTCGGCTCATTCATGATGGGGCTACCTTGCAAGCTTTGGGCATTGTCATTGTGGGACGCCATGCCAGCAGTTAGAACTGTGCGCACTTGTGTGTTGGGAGCTATTGCAAAAATCACAAGGGCCGTGGGGGACGATTGATGCAAGACTCAAGACCGAGATGATGAGGTTGGCCAATGGTCTTGACGAGACCTAGAAGGCAACTGATAGTAGGGATAGGTGCAATCGAGTTTGATTGAGCCCACCTCTTAGAACTGCGGACACCAAGATCATTCAGCAACACCAATCAGCTAAGCATTCGTGAGAAGATACGCATGGCAGGATTGGCGACAGCTGTAGAGTGCTAGTCCTAGTCAGGCGCTGAGGTGAATTCCATAGCTAGCCTATATCAAACAGGAACGCCATAGCTGCAGGAGAAGGAACAAAAGCCAAGAAGCAAGAACTTTTTCCTTGGTGTGCACGGGATTAGGACCAAACTAGGTTTGCCTCTTGCATCAGAGAGCAGCTCCTTGTATTAACTTGAGAGGTAGTTACAACCATAACATGTCCGACCACACTAGGTGGCCGGACTCTACCTGCACGACCACACACCACAATATCTTCCTACGCACATTTGCAATGCTAGCAGATCTAATCTCCAAGTCCAAGCTTGAGAGCACATGTCCATATATTTTTGTGAAGAATAAGCTACAATAGAGCATATTTTTCAAGACAAGAGGTTTAGCCCATATCATTGTAAATCTCCAGTACCATTGCTTGGTATCTTTATAGAGACCCCACATTTTAGTTGATTATAAATGTAGAGAAATTGCAATAGGCTAGTGGAGCAGAGGGATTTTATTGAGAGGACGCCAACATATCCACTACAATTGTCTTAAGTCTAGGGCTCCCTCACACCCAACCTTCCAACTGTGACCTTTAGGAAAAAGTGAAATACGATTGTAGAGGATGGTGGTGCCATTGATTGAGAGGCCAAAAAAATGATTGAGAGGCCAAAAATAGCTGTGAGCTTATTTTCTAAGTGTAATTCACTTCTTCTTTTGTGCCACATATCCTACCAAATCTTGATACCCTCCTTAAAGAGCTTGTGAGCTTTACAAACATCTTGACAATCAAGAGAAATATTTAGTGCAGACCACCACATGCAGTCAAATTTAATGTTATCCCAATGGGATTTATCATGCATACATAAAATGAGGCAGGTTTTGTATTGCCTGTCACATTCCTTTTAACTAAATCCAAGCCTTTGCATTTAATGGGAAGGGAAGAGTCAAAGAATACAAGATCATTCCAAAACATGGCTAGGACAAAAGAATATTGTTTGATATTCCTATGTATGAGCTGGACCCAATCACTGTGGAGAAGAAAAGATCTCACGAACCATTTTACTAGGAGCTATTGTTGAGCTGTCAATGATACCCAAACCACCTTGATCTTTAGGGAGGGTACACAATTCCCATCTAACTTTTTCCATGCCTTTTTTAAAAGGGTCATCCTTCCATAAGAAGTTCCTACAAATCTTCTGTACTTGTTGGAGGGCAGTTGGCATTTTGTAAGAGGGTTAGAATACCCAAGATCCACCCCGGGCCTATAACGATATTAAATGATTAAATCCCATTTTCCTCCTTTGTCAAAGTCTTTCTTTGCAGAAAGAAAATCTCGGTTAGTATATTTTTTGCATGCTCAATGCCCTCCGATATGCAATGATAGCATCCAAACTAAACCTACCTTTAATGAAGCATTATTGTTCCTTGCTAATCCAAACGTGCTGGTAAAATTGAAGCCTAATAATTACTTTACCCAGAATTTTGTATGCGCATAGCAACAAGGTGATAGGATGCTAATTGCTGATTATCGATTTTATACCCTGGAAGGAACTTGGGCACAAGTGTGTCAATGACGATATGGAAGAACTTGGTTGGGAGCCCATCATAGCCGCAGCTCTTTCCTTTTTTCATAGATTTAATAGCTTCTTTAATCTCTGACACGGAAGAGGGGAAGTATAGCTGTTGGGCAAGGGAAATGGGGAACACCGCAAAATTTCTTCCTCGACGAGTACTTTGGCTGTGGAACTTGATGGCAAGGCTACATGATCGAAGGCCAAGTTTGCCAGAGCAAAGGAGCATTCCCCATTGTTTGTGAGAAGCATGGGACAATACCTTTGGCTTTAGACGTCTGAGAAGCTAGCACATCTTTGGAGTAGGCCTTTCCACCTTTGGTAGCCACCAGATTTCGAAACACCACTTTGGATGTATACTTTGTGAAATGAAGCATGTCCCAGTATCTAGGTTAATCTTTATTATACTCAGTTCTTTACAAGATGCCTCGGACCGCAGTATCTCCTTCCAAGGAGTACCTCACCATCCTTCCCACCATTTTAAAAAGATGAAAACAGATTCAAACTTGGAACTCGACTACACTCATAACTTGGTTTTCCTAACCACTCCAACCATCACATCGAACTGCAGAGAATTGCAATCCTCAACATTAAGAAAGGATTGCCCAAATCCATTTCAACAAGGCTTTGAGGGTGCCACAAAAGATGTCACTAGGATGAACAAACAAAGAAATTGGACACCTTAGCGCATTCAAATGAGATGCATAACTTCGACACCCTCTCCTTCAATGAGAACTTTTGAAGAGCAGTATTGAAGGCAGTGGTGAATTTACAATAGTGAATTAGACACCCTTTCCAAGGTTTCAGAAGGAAGGCAGTATTGGATTAACAATGCTACATCGACCACTCTTCTGACCAGTTTCTCGACTTTTGAATGCTTCATAGTACACACATTAAGAGCCCCCAAAATCACCCGCGTTGCTGTAAACAAGCCCAAATGAAAGACATTTCAGTTGCAAAAGACACCCAGGGGCACTAGGCATGATTTTTATGCATAAGTTAAAAATGAGTCTCCCAAAGAGACTGGAACAGCGATGCTTGAGACTTTCAAATGAGAGAAAAAACAATATCAAGGATGGGAGAGGAAGCGGGTATAAATGACATCCAAGTCATTGAACCATTCTCGACGACACGGCAATGGTGCAAGACTCGCACTCTTGCAAGCAGTGCCTCGAAACGCCTGAAAACACCTGAAAGAAGATAGCAAGCAAAAGGACAGCCAAATTGAATAAGCAATGAGAGAAAGAAGAAGAAGAAGAAGAAGAGGGGTTTTGAGTGTGGGTGTGGTGTGGGTGCGTTGGGGGAAGGGGAAGGGGAAGGGGGGGGGGGGGGGGGGGGGGGGGGGGGGGGGGGGGGGTTAATTTGATCCTCATAAGTACTACCAGGTAGAGCAATCAATCATCTATTCCTAGGATGAGCCAACCGACAACACAATTGCAACATGCTTAATAGAGAATTCCGAGAAGCTTCTCCTGACATTCAAATACAAATCCACAAAAAAAACTTCATAATTACAAAGCATGCTACATAGAACCTTCTAAAGGCATTAGAGCTGCCCCGCTTGGACCAAAAAAAAAACAATAATCGATTCATTGTTTCCATGTTGCCATGACGGAACACATTCCAGAACAAGGGAAGGGAGCAGGACATTCCCACAAAAGGAAACGTGGCAGGCACATCCCCATTCAGCAACAGCAGCTCCTCTTTCAAACCACACCCATAGGAAATAAGGGAACCCATCAAGAAAACAATTCCATCAAACAAACAAAAGCAAACAAATCAGCTCCTTAATTCATTGCAGATGACTACGGTCTGCATGAAAGCCATCAGAATGCACTCGTATATTGATATCAAGGAGCGATACGCTCTCAAAGCCACTGCGCAAAATACTTTGGCATCATCATTTGGCAAGCAGAACCTTTGCGGCCACAAATATTAACACATTCAAACTATGAGAACGATGTAGATCATTGACGAAAGCAAGCTGTAAGAGCTTCCGTCAAAAGTTTCTCCTTCAACAAACTTACAGACAGACTTTTTTCCAGCAACTAAGACCAGAAGGACAAGACAATGTAGTAAATGTTGCATTACTGCAGATGGTACTGTTCTCTCACAATATACACAATTTTTTCAACTATCCTGCACAGTTAATTTCTTCCCAATGGCAAGGCCCTGCACATATACGTCTCCCTCAACTTGGTTTTGCTGGAGGATGAGAAGATTGAAGCATATACTTCCTTTGTTGCATTGGGAGGTAATATATCCACAGCCTTGAACTTCTTCGATGGCTGCAATACTTTCGAATCCTTGGATTTTTCTGCAACCGCTTGTACCTTATCTGTCTTTGGCAGCTTCCTCTTGGCACCATTAGTTCCTACTTTCTCCTGCTCAACAGTGGCACCCTCTTCATCAATCCCCTTCTGCGCCGATGCATGTAACCTTTCGTGCATGCCATTCATCGATGCAACCAAAATTGCTTCCTTCAATCCATTTCTTGATTTCTTCTCTTTCTTCTTCAAAGCCTCCTCCTCCATTTTGTGCTTTAATTCAAGCACTTCCTCTTCAGTCCCATTTATGACAAGCTTGTCGGGCTCCGCATAAGGAGTATAGCAAACCAAGCATGAGGAAGACTGCACCTCCTTCAAAGCCTTGGCACTCAGAACGTGCCCACAAGCGCGAAGGACATAAAATTTGCACCTTCCATTAAGTTCTTGGCCACTGACAGGACATTGAAACTTGGTGTGTGATTTCTCATCATGAGCATCAATGCCTGGGACAGAGCTAAGATGAATAGGAACCATGTCCTTCAGGCCCTTGATATGCTTAAGCTCTTTGGGCAGGCTTTTGCTAAGCAAGGCAGCAACAAGGGCTTCTTTATTGTACATGTTACCAAGAAGATCAACAACACACGGGGGTTTGAGGGCTTCTGAGGAGAGGGTGCAACGAGACCACTTAGCAAGGCGTGCTTCATTAGGGTCAACCTTATCAGGCTTCTTTGTAGCATACATATTGAGGTAGCAATCGCGTGATTCAGCCCCGGTTGCACCTCCATCACCCCCTCCGCCAAGAACCCTAACCCTAAGATGCAGAGTGCTGAGATTTGTGATTCCTTGAGAGGCGATGGTGCTGGCATCTTGGAGGGGCTTCCCGAGAAAGGTAAAGTAAGAGTACCTGCGCATGAAGGCCTCAGGAGACGCTTGCAGAAGGGCCCATTTGAGGTCACCTAGAGTAGCGTCCGGTTGAACGCGGGCGGAAACCGTGCCTTCCCCGCACAGATCTACAAAGACCTGCATTTCTGCACAGAGCGCGTGCGAGAAACGAAGGGGATGTTGGAGAAGCGCGACAGTGTAGAACGAAAGTAGGAACACCTAACCTGTTATATCCACCTCATCTTCTAACGTCGGTTAAAATTTGTATAACGTGCGAGTTCAATCCCCCTGGCATGCTGACTCGTGTATAAAAGTAGTCTCGAGACATCACATTGAGGGGGGAAATTTTCAAAACTTGAGAAATCTACTACCTACCCACTTCTTGTGTAAGCCACTAAAGTAATACTTGATAGGGGGAATCGATAGATATCATCAGACACAACTCTTAAAGCACGTATTATTTACACCCATCAAGATCTACGTCGAACATTTCACAAAGAAGTAATCTCATGTACAAGAGCAGTCTCGAGACATCACATTAAGGGGGGAATTTTTCAAAACTTGAAAAACCTACAACTTACCCACTTCTTGTGTATGCCACTAAAGTGATACTTGATAGGCGGGATTGATAGATATCATCGGACAACTCTTAAAGCTCGTATTATTTACACCACAAAGTAAAGTAGGAAGATTTTAAGTAGTTAGTTGCATGAGCATGCATACAAGCTAGAAGCTCCTATAAAGATATGTAAAGAAGCTTTTTTTTTAAATAGAGAGATATTTTTAAGGCTATCGATTTCCTCTACTCTGTCTCGCTTGTTTGCTCTTTCCCTAACTTGACCTAACCATCCACAAATTTGTCCCCAATATGCAATGTAGATCAGCAAGAAGGTGCATAAATGGATGTTCAACCATAAGATAATTAAGGTGCTTTACACACTACACCTACTACCCACCATTCAACTTCGTACACCAATCATATGTAGATAGTGTTGAAATAGACAATTAGGTGCATACACTCTCCCATTTAAAGGTATCCGCCATTTCCTTGTTGGCAATAGCTACGCAAGCTCCAAACGCAAGGATAATTTGGACGAGGGGTTTAAGCTACCCAAATATGGCATTGCCTTTGCCATATCCTTCCCATCATAACATAACAATGACCCTAGCATAGTCACAAAATAGATTCCTCTAAGCAATTTGTTAACATTCTTGTCATTTCAATGATGTTGTAAGAAATAAAGGCTTTTGCGAGAAATAGTTTGTTTTAAGCTTGTGTCTCATACAAAATTGCATTACTGCGTAAAGAGCTGGAGTCAAAGATTATGCATGAGGAAGATGATATGGACACTTTCCTTGTTGGTGTCAAGGATATCAATGAGCAACTTATTTCTGCACGCGAAGTCATTTCTAATAGTTCCCTTGTGCAGACTGTTCTTGATGCTTTGCCAAATTCTTACCAGACTTTTGCTAGTACTTGGAGACTTATGACCCAAGGAAATCCAGAAGTTGTCAAGTTTGATGCATTATGTACATTGATGTTGCAAGAGTCACTTTCCAGAAAAAATAGGACTAGACAGCGTGCATTTGAGCATGCCTTTATTGTTGCTCAAAGAAAAGGTGGTAACAGCAATGTAGCCACTTCTCATGGTTCTTCTATGAGTGGTAAATTACATGTTCCTAATGCTTCTGCTCTGGCAGCAACTCGTCTGGGAATTGTGGTGAAAAGGGAAAAAATAATATGTGTTGCCATTATTGTAAAGCTAAAACCACAAGGGATCACTTGGTTACCAATGCCATTTTTTCAACGTCGATGGCGGGCGTCGGTATAAGCATTGATAAATATGGAGGGAGACATTGCTCAATTCAAAATTCAAATTTTAAACTCCGTCCCATATACCGACATGTATACCAACGTTCATACCAATGCCTATATCGATGCCAATACCAATGCATATACCGATGCTCATATCTAAACCTATACCCCAACGCATTTTTTTATCGACGCATGTACCGTTGTGTATACCGACATCTGTATCAGCACCTATTTAGACATCTGTATCTACGACATGCTGCTTTACAATACCCGAGAGCTCATTTTTTGTGTTTTCTCTCTTCTCCACACCGCGGCCGCACTTCCATAGCTCCTCCCCATCTCCTCCTCCCTCCTTGCAGACCTTCATGGAGTTGCCTCTTCCAACTTCTCATCTATGCTTCCACACATTTCTACACAAAGAAGGTACATTTTTTGTTGTATTTGTATGAAAAAATTTGTGTTTGGATGTGTGGATAACAAAATGCTTATGCTTTTTTTTTGCAGGTATTTGCTTGACCCTTCGTACTTATCGCACACTCACATTCTTTAAATGTAAGTGCTCCTTCTTTTTATTTCATGCACACACACATACACATAAATATTTGTGTTTCTATGTGTGGGTAAAAATGTTTATGCTTTGTTTTTGTAGGTATTTGCTTGACTCTTCGTGCTTCCTACACACTCACATTCGTTAAATGTGAGTGCTTCTTCTTTTTCTTTCATACACACACACATAAGCACACACATATGCATAAATATACACACATAATTACACATACACATAATCACTATTTATGATTATGATTAATCTTATGATGCACATAATGAGAATGTTTATGGTTCTAACAATACCTTTATTGTTATCCTTATGCTTATGATAATGCTTATGGTTATGGTTTATTTTTTGCTATGTCATAAAAATGGTTATTGTTTATTTTTTATTATGCTAGCAACAATAATTATGGTTTTGATATCTCTTTTATGGTTATGGTTATGTTTATGCTTATGATAGTGGCAACGGTTATGGTGTTAACAACGGTTTTGGATATGGTATTTATATGGTTATGTCAGTGGCAATGGTTATGGTTTTGACACCCTTTTATGGTCATGCTTATGCTTATGTTTATGGTTATGATAGTGGCAATGGTCATGATTTTGTTTATGATTATGTCATTGGCATTGGTTAAGGTTATTTGTTGTTTATGGTGAAGGTAATCATTATGTTTAAATTCAAGGTTATGTTTTTTCTTATGATTATCATTATGGTTATACTATGACAATGGTAATAATTATGGTTATCATGGTTTTGATTATTGCAATTTCTAGTTTCGTATTTATGGTCGTTTGCTTAACACTTCTTTATTTTTTTATGTTGCACTATCAATCTATCTTAATGCAAAGTGCGACTACATTTGCCTTCTTCTTTTGGGTAGAGAGGTTGTGCCTTTGTTACTGAAGCACATGTAGCAACAAATGGCACTACTCTTTGCTCAAAAGAAATTGCAGGTGCAGACGTCGGTATGTGCGTCTGTACAGGCGTCTGTATAGGTGTCTCTATCGATGTCGGTATAGACGTATGTACAGGCACCTATACAGGCATCGATATAGACGTCTGTATAGGCGCCTGTACAGGCGTCGATATAAGTGTCTGTATAACCTTTTGTATGAGCGTCGGTATAGGCGTTGATATGAGCGTCGATATAGAAAGTGATTATACCAATGTGTATACCGACGATACCAGTCCGACGCGTATAGGAATGCTTATTTCGATGCATTTTAAGTTTAGACAACATTTCTTTGCATCGGTACAAACGTCGATTTTTGCGCGACGTAATGATCACTTGATCAAGCAGTGTCCTAAGTTGAAGACCTAAGAGGCTAAGAAGAAAGAGGCTAGTTCCACTACAAATGCTGGTTTCACTACAAATGCAGCTATTGTTGAGTCTTTTGTAAGAGAAGACAGTGATGTTGATGTTGACGCGGAATGGGATTTTAGTGCAGAGTGCACTTATGATCCTTCTGTCCATGATGCATGCATGTCAACTGTTGCAGATTCACATGTGTGGTATTTTGATAGTGGTGCTATAAAGCACATTACCTCACACCGTGATTTGTTTACTTCTCTTGAGTGTGTCCCTCATGGGAATTCATTCACTTGTGCCAACAAAATGCCTCTTATCCCGTTCAAGGAGTTGGAAATATTGTGCTTACTGCTACAAATGGCAGTTCTTTCACACTTGTTGATGCTGTTGAGTGCTATGGGCTATGGACCCATGGTGTGCTACAACAGAGAAAGCGAGAGAGAGAGAGAGAGAGAGAGAGAGAGAGAGAGAGAGAGAGAGATCGACATGCTGAGAAGACAGACAAAAAATACGCTATATTCTCTTTTGTGAAGCCTTACATATATAGGACAAAGGTGGTTGCATGTGCCTAATTTTAGGTAGGAAAGGTGTGGTGTTTGTGAGTCACCTTAAGGGTGTGTTTCCGCAGGGTTGGACAAAGTATCGGACAAGGGCTTGTACCCAACAATCCCCCCCTCAAGCCCGAACTAGACAGTCCCTCTCATGAGACTTGGAGTTTTTGGTATACTCGAAAACTGTGAGTTTTTAGGTTCTCTCACAACCAAGGATTTCTGGTGTATCCATAACCTAGTGCTATGATAAACCCCCCCTTGAACAGATAGGGTGTAGGTCAAAAAATTAGCTACCAATAGATGGAGTTTTTGGTTCACTACCAAACCTTGGGTTTAAGGTGTACCCAGTAACCTCATGAGAAGTAAGACAAAATAGGACTTGAGCAAAAAACTGATAATTTGGGAGGTCTTACCACTCATGTGTGGCAGTGTCTATAGCCCGTACAATTTATTTTGACTAAACAACATGAAAAGAGTTGATCTAAAAAGCTTCCTTGTCAACAGAATATATTAGAGATTCAGTGTCTCCGTCAACCACATGAATTTGATTTTTACCCTTTTGAAAGCACCTATTTGACGGATGATTTGTTTACACAAGGATTCTTCTTGAAACAGTCTTTCGTCTGATGATTGTTGCGCCCACAAATGGCACAAGATCTGGTTCCATTGAATGGTCGAGATGAAGCTGTTGTAGCAGCACATTTAGTGACTGCATATGCACTAGAAGTATCAGAACAACTGGTGGGGGATACAGCATTCGAGACCGTGTATGCACTGGGAAAAATAGTAGAATTGGTACTAGGTACCCTGCGTTCTTCTTCTTACAATGAATTGATGATACCATCCAAGGAGGGCAGCGGATCTTTCTCTTTTAAAACAGTAACAATCTGATAAAAATTTTCAGTCAAACTTTTTAACAAAATGGCTATGAGATCCTCTTCTGGTACTGGAGCTTCGACATAAACAAGTTGAGTTTTAATACTCTTTAGTCTATTAGCTAAAGCTGCAATGTTTTCGTCTTCACGCGTGCGGATGGAATATAATTTCATTTTTAAACTCATTTTTTGAATACTTAGCTTTGGCACCGAAAAGCTTCTCTAACTCTATCAAGTAGCACTTGAAGAATCAACATCATCCAAATAATGAATAAAATCGTCTTCTAAGGAGGTTAGAATGATACCAAAAGCTTGTAAGTCTTCCTTCGTAGCTCAGCAGATAGTGCCCTTGTAACTGTAGCGGATGTGCCGGATTCGTCGGCTACGAGAGGCTTGACCACGTTCCATAAGTTTTTCCGCATCAAATAGCCTTTAACTTTGATCTGCCAAGTGTGGAAGCTGGTCCTATTGTATTTGTCGATTTTTGATGCCATATTCGATATGCAAAGGATATTTATATACTGGAGAAGGTAAGTAATGTCCGTCAAAGAGTCGGCAACAATTGACTTTAATTCAAGAGTCAATTTGCAGCAATCAAATTTCTGGGAAGCAACTTTGATAACAATTGAATTTTTGGAAATTCTACACACTAGTAAAATATTGTAGTCCTAGCACACCGGAACACGAACACATATTGCAATTGTAGCATGAAAGATTTTGCGAGGGTTTTGCAGGGTGGGAATCCCGGTTGTGTAAAACCTTAGGACCAAATTGAGTGGTCACTGCAATGTGAAAATCACAATAAAATACAAAACAAGTCGATTTTTTTTTCTGCAGGCAGATGAACACAGCGATGGCGTGGTGATTGAATGTGCTTGCAGCAGGCGGAGAAGGCCGAACCAAGGAGCGCTGCTATGTCGAAAGATCACCACAAGGCCAAGGCGACCATGTTGATAGCGCTTTTGCTTAGTTTTGCTGCAGCTCGACAAACGGCTTCCTCTCTGCAAGCGGCCATACCCGCGAGGTTGAAGAGCCGAGAGCCGAGGCCCAGTAGGGCTCTGATACCAGTGTTGAGTGCTATGGGCTATGGAGCCATGGTGTGCTACAATAGAGAAAGCGAGAGAGAGAGAGAGAGAGAGAGAGAGAGAGAGAGAGAGAGATTGACACGCTGAGAAGACAGACAAAAAATACGCTATATTCTCTTTTGTGAAGCCTTACATATATAGGACAAAGATGGTTGCATGTGCCTAATTTTAGGTAGGAAAGGTGTGGTGTTTGTGAGTCACCTTAAGGGTGTGTTCCCGCAGGGTTGTACAAAGTATCGGACAAGGGCTTGTACCCAACAGATGCATTGTATGTACCTGGGATCACGAAGAGTCTTTTGTCTGTATTTGCACTTGCTAGACTTGGTCTTGTAGTCAAATTTGTGGATGACATATGTATAGTTCATGATCTCAGTTTTGGTGATAAAATTGTTGCATCTGGCATTTTATGTGTGGGTTGTATAAGATCACTTTGTATGACAAGTGTGGGCAGAATTTTGCAAATGCAGTTGTGGATTCTAAGGCTATTTCTGATGCAAAACTTTGGCATGCACGTTTTGGGCATCTTAATTTTGCCAGTTTGCTGTATTTGCAAAAATCTGATATGGTTGCTTATTTGCCGCCTCTTGAAGCACCTGTCAAACATGTTTATGAAGGCTGTATTTTGGGTAAGATGCAGCGTTGAAAGTTTCCAAAGGATGGTTCAACTAGGGCCATGCATAGTGATGTTTGTGAGCCCATGCAAACTCCGTTCTTGGGCAATTACCTTTACTTTGTGACTTTCATTTATGATTACTCCTAGTCATGCATGGGTGTATCCACTTAAGGCAAAGTCCGAAGTGTTTTTGTGCTTCAAGCAATTTCTGGCTATGACTGAAAATGTCTCGAAATGTACTATGGGCACCCTCCGTTCTGATCGAGGGGGGAGTATATGTCTCATGAATTTAATGCATTTTTGGCTAGTCGTGGGATAAAACACCAATGTACAGTTGCATATACACCTCAGCAAATGGTGTTGCTGAGAGGAAAAATGTGTCTCTTGCGAAAATGGTAAGATGTATGGTCAAAAGTCAAGATTTACCACATTCATTTTGGCTTGAGGCTATTATGTGTACCACTTATGTACTTAACAGGTGTCCTATGAGAGCTTTGCAGTCTATGAATCCATATGAAGCATGGCATGATAGAAAGCCTTCTATGGAGCACATGCATGATTTTGGATGTTTGGCATATGCTTTGGTGCCACAAACGAAGCGTAGAAAATTGGATGATAAGGCTATCAAATGTATTTTTGTTGGTTATAGTGGTGAAAGCAAAGGTTACAGGTTGTATCATCAAATCGTATCTTGGTTTCACGGGATGATGTATTTGTGGAAGATTCCGTTCAGTCCTTGGTGTCATGCACCGGAGACAGTAATGTAAGCTCACGGGACATTTATGACACTTTGTTGCCTCTTTTCAATGGTGGAAGTTCAAATGTAAATTGAGTCAAATGTTTAGCCTATGGGGGGTTTTTGGAAATGTTATAGATCAGCCTATTACTGATGCAGATGTATTGATGTACTTGATGAGGAAAGGGCTGAGAATGAGCAAGCTAGAGGTATCCTTAAATGGCTGGTGCATACTTTGCGTGATAGTAAATTGGATGCTCCATTGTCTAGTCGTACTCGTTCTGGTTCTCAACATGCATCTTGCATCAGATTGTTATGCTTTGGTTGTGTCTAGTTTATGAGATGTTGAGGAACCTTTGTCTTTTGATGAAGCACATAATTCAAAAAATTGGATGGTTGCCATGCAATCAGAATATGATGCACTTATAGAAAATGACACATGGACTCTATGTGATTTGTCTCCTGGCAAAAAGGCCATTGGTACGAACTGGGTTGACAAGTTGAAACACAAGCCGGATGGTGAGATTGATTGCTATAAGGCTTGACTTGTTGCAAAGGGTTATGCAAAGCAAAAAGGCATAGATTATGAAGAGACTTTTTCTCCCACTTGTTGTATAACTACTGTGCCTTTTTTGTGTGCATTGGCAGCTCATTTTGGTTTGGATGTACATCAGTAAGACATTGTTACCTCTTTCTTGAATGGTGACATATTTGAGGAAGTTTATGTAACGCAGCCTTGCGGTTTTTTCAAGAAAGGACAAGAGGATAAAGTGTGCAGATGTAAGAAAAAACTGTACGGGTTGAAGCAATATCCTCGTGCTTGGTATGAGAAGGCTGACACTCATTTGGTCAAACAAGGCTTTCGTAATAGTCCAGCACAAAGCACATTGTATGTAAAGCGTGAGGGTGATGTATTTCTCATTGTAGTTCTCTATGTGGATGATTTTGTTGATCACTGGACCAAATGAGAAACATATTGCTGAATTTAAGGCTGATTTGAATGCTACTTTCAAGATGAAAGATTTGGGGTTGTTGCATCATTACTTGGGCATATACTTTAAGTAGTGTGATGGTGGTATTGCCTTGTGTCAAACAAGTTACATAGAAACATTGCTATGTAAGTTTGGACTTGGGGATTGCAAACTTATTTCCACTCTCATGGAAACAGGTTTGAAATTAAGTCTTCATGATGTTGATGATCCTGCCAATGTCACTCTTTACCAAAATGTTGTTGGCTACCTTATTTATGTATGAAATGCTAGGTAGGATATTCAGATTGCAGTCTCACAGGTCAGCAGATTCATGCATAGCCTAGGGTCTAAGCATTGGTAGATTTTCAATAGGATTTTTTGCTACTTCAGTGGCACTTTACATCTTGGCTTGTTTTATCCCAAGGGGGTATCATTGCCGCCTGATTTACATGCTTTTTGGACTTAGATTGGGATGGTTGTTTTGACACGCGAGTGTCCACGAGTGGTTTTTGTTTCATGCTCGAAGTTCATGCATATCATGGTTGAGCAAGAAGCAACCTATTGTGGCCACTTCTAGTTGTGAGGCTGAGTACAAGGCAAACTTCACAGGTATCTTTGACTATGTATGGCTCGAATGCCTTATGGTTGATTTGGGGTTGGATAGGACATTGCCGACCCTATCTACACTAACAGTCAAAGCGCATTGGAAGTTGCGAGGAACCCAATTTTTCATGCTCGCACAAAGCACATTGAGGTGCATTACCACTATGTCAGGGAGAGGCTCTCAGCAAGGGAGATCAGCTTGGCTTATGTGCCAACACACGACAACCTGGCAGATCTTTTCACAAAGGTTTTCTCTCATAAGAAGTTTGAAGCTTTCCGCAAAGCTTTGGGCTTACTCCCCTTTGTGGAATGATCATGTCCTTAGGGCATGGCACTTCCCTATACTCTAGGTGCCAGCTCTCGTTCACCGCGTCACTCCCAGGGGAGATTTGTTACCATATACATGTGGTAGTGATGTGTGTGAACACACTTAGGACCGTTGGGGTGTTTTTTCCCTCACTAGGAGGTTTTTTCCCCCATGAATTGTATATATGCTCATCACTCTAGGGCTATCTTATCTTTCCATTGCACACTAAGTAATACTCTCTCTATGGTGTGCCTTGAGCTTCCTACATCTTCTCCAAGCTATGTGTGTTTTCCTGCAACCCTAATTCCAACACATTTGAAACTTGAAGTATATCAAACCAAAAGAAAAATTGACATAATGTTTCTTTATTACTTATGCAACAATTTCTTGCATGGTGCTCAGTAATAATTCACAATGGATATTAAAACTTTGAAATCTTTGATTTGTGTCCTCAAGTGGTTAGCATCATTTACAAAACACTGTATGGCATAGAGTCACACACACAAGATAGACAACCCAAAATGTCAATATTTGGAATCTTAGCTAAGCCAATGCGTGAAGGTGTCCCACAAGTGAGAGAGCTATGGAGAAAGAGAAAGAGATCATACCATTAATAGTGCACAATGAAACCTCCACTGAGGAAGCTTTAGCCATCTTAAAACTATTTGTGTCTAATTATCTCTCACAATTGGCATACAAATCATATAATCACAATATGTAAGTGCATACATAGCTTTTGATTTTGGGACACATGGGGTGCCATGGAGAGAGAGAGAGAGAGAGAGAGAGAGAGAGAGAGAGAGAGAGAGAGAGAGAGAGAGAGAGAGAGAGAGAGAGAGAGAGAGAGAGAGAGGATTTACATATATTTAGAACAGTCCACCAACTGAATTTGTATGAAAAGAAATTATTAGAAGTACCAGAATGAACCTGATAATAAAGCTTGGAATGATTGAAAGTTTGAAGATAAATGGTTTTTAGGATTTGAAAGGTCAAGAATTTTGAAATGAAAGGTCACTTATGTGAATATGAAAATGAAATTTCTCTTAGTATATATAAAGAAGAATATATCATACCATCATGCATGTAAACATTAGAAGTGAGTGTGTAGCATTGGTGCTCTGTGTGTGTGTGTGTGTGTGTGTGTGTGGTTATTTTAGGCATCTTTGGAAGTATTGTAATGTATTACTTGTTCTAGTAGGTGCCCTTGAAAATTTAATCCTTGAAGTCTTTTACTTGAAGCTTGAAGCCTTGAGCATTTCTTCAGTAGATTTTGCAATTGTGGTTGCTAGCTCACTATGTGGGATAGATCTCCTAAGGAGAAAAGTGCTCGACAAACCATGAGATAACTCTCTTTATTTGATGGTGCTATAATGGCTTTAGTCTTCTTAGGGAGACTCGAGAGAGGTTCTTGGCAAGAGGAAGGCACCACAAGAGAGACCGCTTCCAGACTTGAAATGCTAATGAGGTACAATAGAGAAGCAGATCACGTGTGGTCTGCTAGGCAAAAATATTTTCTCTTGTGGTAGGATTCGTAGTCAACAAGAGTGGAATGAGCTAGACACTTTCAGATAGCTATTCCACGTTGGCAGTTAGAGTTAGTTCAGACCAGACAAGAGACTTCAGATTAGATAAGGCATAACTGAAAGACAAAACTAGAACTAAAAGAGATTTACGTTGAAGCTGAGAACTGAAACTGGAATTGTATTATCAGATCAGATAATTGTATACAAGTAAAATCATGGGAACAAGCAAGCCTTCAACTCAATGGGAATTACAAAGTAGGAATAGCTCTTTGCTAAGAGTATGTAGTAACATTAGGCTTACAGTTGGGGAATCAGGGACTTGGTCCCAAAAATGAGTAATGAGGCCTATTTATAGCTCTTATGTTGGCTCTTTGACTGATTATTTCCTATACCAGTTACCTCAATAATTGACTCTGGTAATTACTAGCCTAGGTGCCCTAGTATGGCAATTGTCTACCGTTCACATTCCTTCTTGCCTTTCTTGAATTTTGGTGTATACCAAAATTTTTCATTGAATCAGTAAACCTTTGTCAATCCAACGAACATGCTTCTTCTTGTCTGGTGGCTACTTCTTTGGCGGTTTATACAAGACTTGGAAGGATTCTTGCAACCCTGGCCCAACATTCTCCTCTAAGTCTGACTTCATAGATTCAAGTAGATTCTATAATTCTTCCATATTCAATGTCAGATTCCTCTCTAGATCAGCAATGTCCACCAAGGATTGGTATATGTACTTTTTAGTGACTGCCTACCTGAGAGTGTGATGGTAGTCCATAAGGGATTTCAGAGATTGTTTTTCCTCTTCTGATTTGCCCTGCACCTCAGCAGCGGCTTCTTCAACAAATCTTTTTTCTTCGATTAATCTTTGGTTTTCCTTCGGGCTTGACTATATCTTGTTGTTGGGTGGCCATAATTATAGTATCATCGTTATGTTCAATGGCCATCTCCAACATCTTTTGTCTGAGATTGTAGCAGGCTACAGTGTCACTTTCACAGGACAATTAGTACAGTTTGGACTTTACATTTGGTCTTTGGTCTGGTCGGTTCACACTGGACGGACTTGCTGGGCTGTGACATGTGGCAGGGATACGGTGGTTTAGTGGACATCGTGGCCAGGTCACCACCGCCACCCAATGGAGATAGACTTAGATGTTGTCATTTATGAGTCGTTGCTGGCTCGTTATGGTTGTATATATGAGTAGTAGCGGTTTGGTCAGGTTCATCTTGACGTAGTCGTCTAGAGTGAGTCGATACACACAACACTCACCATCCCGGCACATCTAAGCCTTGACACCCCCATTGTACTTGTGAGTCCTCGACTGGAGCTGAGTGTGCTGCCACGCTAGAGTCTATATCAATTCTTTGAGATAGTCGAGTCATATGTTCTGGTCTGCTGTTGTGTCTTTGTGAGCTCAGTTGATGTCTATTGTTTCCTTTTCAGTCTGTTTGAGTGAGTTGTCACGCACATTGCACTGAGGACCACCCACTGTAGAGAGCACAACACATTATCCGCACTACAGGTGCTCTCATTTTGGCGATCACGATGGGACCTCGAATGAAGTCTCACTCTTTGTTGAGATACAAATCGTGAAGCTGGTTGTTTTTGTTACCTAGCTTCGCCCACTTTGCTTACATTGTGTAGCTAGTCTGCTGGTCTGGTTCTCTCTCGCCCTGGTCCAACTAGTCCTCGTCCTTGCCCTTGGTCCTGGTCTAGTCCCTCCTAGTCCTGATCTAGTCCTCCTCGCCCTGGTCCAGTCCTCCTCATCCTGGTCCAACTAGGTGGTCTAGTCACTGGTCTTGGACCAGGTGGTCTAGTCACTATCCTCACTTGTCCTGGTCTAGACCTATGTTGTTCAGCCCACAATTAAAGGTCTTCTTTCCCAAAGCTTGGTTGGATTGGTGGTCACTGCATGACACATACAAGGCGGTCAGTCGAGCGTCAAAGCGCATTACTGAGCCCTCTTAAGTACTATAATAGAAGACGACCTTTGGTACCTAGTAGAAGTCCATCAACCTCATCACCCATACCTCCACATACAACATCACCCATTCCTTCATCTGGTTCCACATCTTCCAGATCACCTTCTCCAGTAAAGCTCTCTCTTATTTTCCTACAGCAGGCTATTGAGAAACAGGCTCAGCAAGGGGTCATGGAGGCATTGGCTAGTGTTTTGGCCAAGGTAAACATCAAGTTCCCTACCTTCAAAGGACTCTCTTCAGAAGATGGTGACGACCATGCAAGGAGGTTTGTATCTCTCTGTAGGGGTCGTGGTCTTAACAAAGAAGATGCTTATTTGGTACTCTTTCCATCCACCTTGGATGGCTTAGTAGACAAATGGTACAGCCAGTTTGTAGAGAACCATTTTGCAACTTGGGTAGCCTTAAGACAACAATTATGTGCAGCTTTCAGGCCAGGTGACTACCAGGAGAAGGTGTTGGATGAGTTGGCCAATATGGTGCTCCAGCCAGAGGAGACTTTTGTAGAGCTTATGACTAAAACCAAGTCTCTGGTTGCTAAGCTTCCCCAGCAACCTGGTGAATTCATGGTTAAGAAGTGGGTGGAGAAGGTGCTCCCCAAAACTTCTTAGCAAAAACTACGAGAGAGTCTACGACCCGACGCCACTCTGAAGGAGTTCATCGCAACTACTACTAGGATAGAGGGGGCTAGGAAGCTCAACTCCCCTCACATAGAGACTCCGGACCCTCTGTGTTTTTAAAAAGTAGTCCTGCTGATCCATTGACTTCCTTGCGCAGAGAAGTTGAAGCCCTAAAACTACAATGCGCTCTCCAAGAAGAGAAATCAATCTCTCTTAGACAAGAGAAACCACCACATCTTGAGGCTTTGGATCAAATCAAGAGAGAGCTAGAAGAGCTTCAGTCTCAGCAGGAGACTAAAGCTATGGTATGGTGTAGCTTTTGTCGCTCTCTAGGACATCCTCCACAGGACTGTCCCCTTCGGACTTATTGCTACTTCTGCAAAAAATCTGGGCACAAAGACAAGGATTGCTACTATATCAAGGGATTGTGGCAAATACAACAAAGTCTAGTCCTTCTCTCCAACAAGGGCTAGCACCTGCATCCAACATGGTCTCACCCTATGGCCATGAAAACCCATTGCCACCTCTACCGACAACACCTCCTATGCAGCAAGGTATGCACAACAACTTTGCATCCTCCAGCTTTTATCATGCTAGTACTCCTTCAGTTCCCCAAAGCTTCTACACCTTAGCCTCCAACTCCATGCAGCAACAAGAGCAGCGACCACCTCGTCCCCCGTTTTGTCCGTCTAATCGGCCCATCTTATGCTACAGATGTGGTGAATATGGGCATTACCAAAGTAAGTGTCCTTTACCTGAAGGGTCTCCTCCTTGCAGACATTGTCCGGAGTCTAAGGACCACTACAGTAAGGATTGTCCTAAGCAAAGGGCATCCTCATCTTCAGGCCCGACTCAAAACCAACAAGAATTCACATTCCCAAAGATCAATTTAATCACAGTGAACACCACCCCTCAGCCAGCACCCGTCGGCCTCGGGGAACCTATAACACATCACCGAAGGGGGAAGAAATATCCTCTACATGAACTCGCCAATGATTCCCCCCTTCCTCTAACATCTCCCACGCCTCGCCCCTTCAAAAGCACTCTGTTATGTCTATGTTTGAAGATTTACCCTTCGAGGAGCTTCCACCAGGATGGTTACAAGAAGAGTATGCGGAGTTTCCAATCGATCAAACACCAGCACATGATGTCTTGAAGCTCCAAGAGGCAGCTCACTTCTCAACTTCTGAAGTACCCTCCACAGTTACACCTCCTGACCCGGTCAAAAAAGTCAACTTGAGCGACCGTGACAACCCTCAACACGTCCTCTTAGCAGCTTGGTTATGGGAGCAACCCGCATTACTTGATCAGGTAGTTTCTTTTATACACTCTTTTAAGGATGTTTTTTCTTGGTCCTACAAGGATTTGGAAGGGATCCCACCAGAATTGGGTCTACATACTATCCCCCTGGTTGAAGGGGCTAAGCCAGTCAGAGGCCGAGCTTACAAGCTCAACCCAGAATATGCAGAGGCTGTCAAGTCAGAGCTCGAAAAAATGCAAGAGGCAAGGATCATTGTACCTGTGGAGCACTCTGAGTGGTTATCACCCATGGTGATAGCGCCCAAGAAGCAGTCCAATAAAATCCGTGTGTGCGTAGATTACCGTGCTCTGAATAAGGTAACTATCCCAGATGGTTTCTTCACACCTTTCACTGAGCGTGTGCTTGAAGATGTAGCAGGGCATGTATTGTACAGTTTCATGGATGGGTTTAGTGGATACAATCAGTTGGGCATCGATCCAGGTGATTAGCTGAAAACGGCCTTGTTACTCCCTGGGGTATTTTTATCTACACTAGAATGTCTTTTGGGTTGAAAAACGCTCCACCTTCTTTCAATAGGGCGGTATATCTCATCTTTTGTCCTTTGCTTACGGATCATCTTCGCATCTTCATGGACGATTTTTCGACCAGCTCAGGTGCTCAATGTCAACCCCAATGGAAAATCTAGAGGAACACCTCGCTCAACTATCTGTTGTCTTCCTCAGGTGCAGAGAGAGGCACGCCTAAAGCTAAATCCTAACAAATGTCATTTTTTGGTCATTGAGGGCACACTTCTAGGCCATGTGGTGTCTGCTAAAGGTTTAGCGCCTGACCCAGAGAAGATCGTGGAAATCTTAAAGTTACCACCTCTCATCAACCCAAAAGGGGTGCAGAGCTTTGTAGGCCTGTGCACACAGGCTATCATCGCAGGTTTATACGCATGTATGCACAGGTGGCTCAACCCCTAACCTGCCTAACCAGTGCTACTGTTCCCTTTCAATGGTCAAATGTAGAGGCTGAAGCTTTTGCATACCTCAAAAAATGCCTCACTGAAGCGCCTATCCTAGTAGCTCCCGATTGGTCTCTTCCTTTTCATGTGCATATTGATGCCAATCAACTGGTTGTGGGTGCGGTGCTGACTCAACCTAGTAAGGAGTACAACCTGGATCGCCCTGTTCACTATGCGAGTCGTCTACTCACCAAGGCAGAGCGCAACTATAACACCATAGAAAGGGAAGGTTTAGCTTCTCCTCTCGCCCTTCCCCTTCCCCCTCGCCCTCGGCCTCTCCCCTCACCATCACCCCCGCCCTCTCCCCTCGCCCTCGCCTCTCGCCCTCGCGCTCTCCTCTCACCCTCGCCCTGGGGGCCTCGCCTTGGGTCCTTGCCCTCGCCCTGGCTTGGCCTCGCCCTCGTCTTTGCAGACTCTACGTAAGTTCATAATGCTGACTGGGCATTATTTTCACCTCACCTAATATAAGCTAAGCCAACGTTTTAATTCATCCAACAAAAAGTATAAGCCACGACAGCGTTTTAAGTCAGCAAAAGCGACGCACCTCTCAGCAATACGTTTTCAGCCAGGATTTGGGTTCCTTTTGTGAGATTCAAGGCAGCATCCCCTCTTCCTCTCTCCATCACCAAGCTTTCTCTCTCTTACTCCTCGACCAACTAAGTGTTGGTTAGTACTCCTCGGCCAACTAAGCGCTGGTTAGTACTCGGAATAGCAGATAAACACAATTAAGTTCAGAACAGAAAAGAAAAAAAAATTCAAGCTTGACCTTGCTACAGAGATGTATATGTATTTGGGTGTGGCTGGGTTAAGGTATCTGGTTGTGGTGTATGTAGTTGTGGTTTAAGGAGTTTCCTTCAGCTGTGAAAATAGTATATCAGTATGAGGTGCTGTCATCAATTGCAGATTCAATCTAGACAGATTCTCTGGTATATTTTTTGAAGATGGTTCGTACTCAGAATCGGGAGCAGCACCTCCAGTCGGAGGAAGAGTCCTCTGCCTCCTCTAGGGATAACATCGACAGTAAATCAGACTTGCCCATAGTTTAGAGCAATTGTCCGAAGAATCTTCCAAAGAATCGGGAGCAGCACCTCCAGTCGGAGGAAGAGTCCTCTGCCTCCTCTAGGGATAACATCGACAGTAAATCAGACTTGCCCATAGTTTAGAGCAATTGTCCGAAGAATCTTCCAAAGAAGATTCACCCCAATCAGTCACTGCTGGCAAGGTCACCAATCTCTAGGTGCCTCGCCCTTTTGGTGCCATCTTGAAGGTACCCTTACTAATGATCTATCATTTACAGGCGCCAAACCCGGCACTCAAAGATGTGTTCTCTCACCAGCAAATGATACACCTGGGTCTCCAAAATTTGGCTCAAGCCGGTTTGTCCTGCACAATCTCCAGTGTCAAGCTGAGTGCCCTCTTGCTTACTTTTCCACAACTACATGGAATTACACTTACAGTGGAGGATATCGGACATGCTATGGGGATATTGAATGTGTTGGCACCTTTGCCCGCCACACCTCGGAAGACATTGCAAATGCGTGCCAAGAACTGTTGCTGCAGTCACATGCAGACTATCACAGGAATCAACAACTATATTCAATTTTATCGTATTATTTTTTACTACAACACCGGAAAGAGCAGTAGTCCCATCTTCTCCAGGTTCTCCAAGAATATGAGATGCTTTTTTTTTTGTCTTTGCCACTGTCTGCCGTATCCATTTCACCATCTGCTGTTTAGGGCGCTATAGGACAGGGCAAATCGATTTCGGACTCAACGTAAAGGAAAAGCGGAGAGGTTCAATTGCTATGCAGCCCCTACTATGTATTGGGTAGTGCAAATTATGCAGCAAAAGGCAGATGCAACCGCTATTCTAACTCTGCAAGATGAAGCCAAAGAACAAGACCATTCCAAAATGGCCAAAGGGAAAGGCACCTTCCGCAACAGGACAAAAGTACAAAAAGATTCGACAGATAAGCTAGCAACACTACCCTTCTCTGAATCACAGGTTAAAATCTCTGACGTCAATACTGCAACACCAAGAGTGAGCATGACTACTTCTGTGGCCACCTCTACTTTTACACCACCTCTTGTGAGTAGTGTTGCAGGTACCAAAACACACGCTCCATTTGTGTCGGCTCCATTTGTGTCGACAGTACCACCTACTACTCCTCTTAGTGCAGGGGCACATAGGGATACTGCAGGGGTTTCTAGCTCTGGGACACCTACCTCTGGGCAACCTGACATGTTTGCCAATTTTGTGCCTCAAGCCGACAGACTTTTAGATGCGGACAGAAGAGCCATTTCAACAATTATGGATGCAACCATCTCATTGCAAGGTACCAACGGTCTACATCGCGCTGTCTATGACAGTATGCAAAGGGAAGTGCGCAGCCACCTTCAACGATCGATGGATAGGGACATGTTAATTGCTCAGGCTCAAGATCGCATAAAGATTCTCACTCAAGAGGTAGTGGACCTCAAACATATTTTCCGCACTCAACAAATACAGTTAAAAGAGGCAAATGATATGGCCGCAGTTCAGGACCTTTCTCCTATGGTACATATAGTGTGTCCCTCATGTGCCAAATACCAATCTATATCCATTTCACAAACAGCTACAGCTACAACTACAACTCTGGTTTATACGCAAGTTCTTGCTATGGCAGGACAGATACAGACGGATGTTTCCAAAGCCCATTCAGGGGACTCTCAAGGATGAGAAAACAAATCCTACCACTATGGAGTCTAAGCCAACAGGATTGGCTTCATCATAGTTTCATGGACCCTCTATGGTCTCCCCCTCCCAGTCCACCTCTTTCCCTCAACACTTCTACAGGTTCCCTGGATTCTAATCACCTGTTCCACCCTCTCAGCCTACTCAGTCTTTTCCTAGGTTTCCAACTGTCCCACCTTCTCAGCCTACTCAGTCTTTTCCTGGGTTTCCACCTGCTCCACCTACTCACCCTACTCAGTCTGCTGTTGCTCATGGGGTGGCCACTCCATATCCAATGTACCCTCCTCATCAGGGCCACTACCCCCCACCATACACATGGCCTCCATCTCCTTACCCACCTTTCTACCAGCCTCCTCCTCCTCCGCCATCATACCACCAACAATAGATATCACCTTTTGGAGTTTTACCAGTAGTAGACCTGGTTGCCGATCTTTCAGTTCTTTAGTTCCGCTCTCCGGGACGGAAAGCGGTCTTGTGGCAGGCAACCTGTAGTAGCAGGCTACAATGTCACTTTCATAGGACAATTAGTACAGTTTGGACTTTACAGTTGGTCTTTGGTCTGATCGTTTCACACTGGATGGACTCGCTGGGCTATGACACGTGGCAGGGATACGGTGGTTTAGTGGACATCGTGGCTAGGTCACCACCGCCACCCAGTGGAGATAGACTTAGATGCTTTCATTTATGAGCCGTTGGTGGCTCTTTATGGTTGTATATATGAGTAGTAGCGGTTTGGTCAGGATCATCTTGACGTAGTCGTCTAGAGTGAGTCAATACACACAACACTCACCATCCCGGCACATTTGAGCCTCGACATCCCCATTGTACCTATGAGTCCTGGGCTGGAGCTGAGTGTGCTGCCACACCAGAGTTTGTATCAGTTCTTTGAGATAGTCGAGTCATATGTTCCGGTCTGCTGTTGTGTCTTTGTGAGCTCAGTTGATGTCTATTGTTTCCTTTCTTTTCTGTCTGTTTGAGTGAGATTGTCACACACATTGCATTGAGGACCACCCAGTGTAGATAGCACGACACATTATCCGTGCTACAGAGATATGATAAACTCATTGTTGGCCTTTTCTAATTCTATTTTAGTTGCATGCAACTCCATCATCTGGAGGGCCAAACGATCGAGCCTAGGCCTTTTTCCCGGGCCTCGATTAGTTGACCCATAGCATTGACCATTGTATTCCAACCAAACATCATTGTTGCCACACAACCATCTATTATGGCATTCAAATCTTTTTGAGATGCTTCATATGATATAAAAGGTGTGGGATAAGGCATGATGGACTTATCTAGTTGTTGTACTACGAGTGTGCCGTGGAGTTGGCTTTTGTTGCGGGCTCTGTAGTTGGTATGGTTTCCTCAGCTCAACTGGTGGTGCTAGAAGTGCTAGCTAGGTCTGAGGCGCACCTTGCCCTTGTGTATCCACTAATGGGGCTTGTTGGGTTTCAACAGTTGTTTGTTGTGTCTTGTCTGGCGAGGTCTGGGCTAAATCAATGGGTTGATATGCAAAAGCCCCTTTACCTGTGGTCTGTTCCGCTGGTTTGTTTGTGCAAGATGTTTATGATTTCCTTCAATTGGAAATTTTTCCAGAAGACTGGTCCTAGAATAAGAAGAAGGCTCTGAAGTTTACCATCATTGCTGAGCACTTTACAGACTAGAAATTGATGGTGTACTTCGCAGATGTGTGCCAATGAAAGGAAGAATGCAAGTTACTACTGAAGCTCACAATGGAGATGCATTAGGACACTTCTCGATTGATATCACATATAAGAAGATTCTTCAGGCAAGATTGTGGTGGTAGACTATGATGGAAGACATTTTCTTTGTCATATTTGCCAGAGAATGGGAAGGCCAAGACTAGTCAATATGACACCATTAACTCCATTATATCCACTGGGAATATTTATGAAATGGACTCTGGATTTTATGGGGCCATTTCCAAGGAAGAATAACATCATCATGGCCTTACGAGATAACACTGCTAAGTCAACAACTATATTCTTGTATGAGAACATTATATGCAGATATGGGTATCCAATTGAGATTGTCTCACATCAAGAAACACATTTCATGAATGAAATTCTTCAGATACTGACTAAGATCTTTTCAGTTAAACACAGAAAGTCTACACCCTACTATCTTAGATGCAATGGGCAGTAATAAAACTATCAAGTCCATAAGGAGCCACACCAGTGGGATACTAAACTCTAGACAACGCTTTGGGCTTATCGGCGGACTACATACAAGGTTACTATTGGCATGACACCTTTCAAAATGGTGTATGGTACAGAGGCAGTAGTTCCAATGGGGCTTGCCATTCGTAGTCTTAGACTGGAAGTTGAACATGGAATAAAATTCTACCAAAATCCCAAGCAGAGGTTGGATGTGCCGTTACAGCTAGATGAGATCAGACATATGGCCATGCTAGAACAGGAGGTAGTCCAACAAAGAAGGAAGCATTGGCATGATAGTAAGATCAAGGTCAAAGAATTCAAGAAGGGTGATTAACATGGTCTGGACCCTATGAAGTTGATTGGGTATTTTATAGTGGAACGATCATATTAAGAGACTTGTATAGATTATTATTGCCTAAATGAGGCCAAGATTTAGCTATATTATGTCAGATCAAAAGAAATCCCAGTAACACCAAAACCAGAAGACCCTTCTGAATCAGAAATTGAACCTCTGAATTTCTTCCACATCAAACCAATTAAGGAGAGGTGTCAGACACTAACTAAGCATGTTGAGGATTTCAATATAACTCTAAATTAGACACGATCCACATCAGTAAAGTCTGACAACCTTAACGGTTATAAGCAATCATTAACCTAGGGCAAGAGAACATCAGCACAAGTTGATCTGAGAACATCAGAAACTGGGACCAACACCTCCAAGCCACCCAAGAAGCAGAAGACATCGACTCTACTGACTAAGTTCAAGCCAACTGTATTTTGAAATAATTCAGCATTTATTGGCTTATCCCTTAACGATGCTTTTGAACAATCCTCTATGCTTTTGGAAAGGAAGTCTTTTGAAAAGGAAGTCTGCACCACAATGCATTTTCCTTCTTGTGGAAAATCTTAAATTCAAACTCCAGTAGGAGATTAGGAGATTCAATTGATTTAAAGCAAATGAAGCGGAGAATCAAGGGCGATTCTCCAACGTTGGTAAAATTTGAAATCGCCAGATGAAGGTGAGTTTACTGCCGCCCGTCGCCACAACAACATGAGTTCGCGCTTGTGAACCTCAGTTTGCATGGGAAAGGTGGGCGTCAAACCTAAGTTCGCATGGGTAAGGTGCTTTCAATGCAGTGCGTGGCATTTGATAGCGGTAGGGGCTGTCGTTGGGAAATTCCTCCCGCAGTCAACGCTTACACTGGTCGCGCAGGCAGGAGGTGTTGCCGTGAGGTATTGGTCGCGCAGGAAGGAGGTCTTGCACGAGAGCAACGCACACAGTGGTCGCGCAGGCAGGACGTCTTGCCGTGAGGTATTCAATTTACATAAAGCAAGTTGAAGCAGTTTTATTTGCCTGCAGTGACACACAATGTGATTCATTTGCTTTAAATCAATTAAACACAGTTTTATTGTGCCTGCAGTCACACACAATGTGATTCAATTCAACAAAGTTTTATTTGCCTACATTCACACACAGGCTATGCAATTTGATTTGCCTGTAGGAGATTCATTAAGAGAAATTAAGCGAGGGCAGTTGGAGGTGTTTCACGCAAACAAAAGGCAACCGGTGATTCAAATAGAGGAATTAGTTGCAGCAACGAGAAAGTCTCGAAGGTATAATTTCATGAATCAGCTGCTTGAATGTCGTGCTTGGTAAAATTTGTGAAGCGTGGTGTGGTTCGATTGGTTTGTGTTTATGAGGGTCCAATGCTGTAGAAAGCTGTACGTTCAGTTGGTGATATCGGGGATGCATCTACCTCTTTGGTCCGTAGGGGTAGACCTAGGAAGACCGAGGAGGAGTTGTCGGAGGCTGAGAGTAGGTGTCCGAAGAGGCTTTTCGAGCTAAGTATCACTATCTCCGTTGGGAGGGCGGACGTAGACATTGGCTTGCTTCCTGTGCTGAAAGAATTCCTAGAGAAAGAGACTATTGGTGGAATGTGTTCTGTCGAGCGTGGCGGAATGGTATTCCACTTGCACTTCCAAATGGTCGTGCGTATTATGTCCACATCTATTATAGCGGTCAACAAAAAGGTGAAAACATACTTGGGATGGGATAGAGAATCGCCTGTGGGTGCCACTGTTCTTTGCAGGGCACTAAAGCAAAAGAAGATGCACACATTTCAGGGGATGATTGGTTATTGCATAAAAGACGTAGGTAAAGATCATTTTGAGAATGTTGGCCACAAAATATCTCTTGATGACATTAATAAAGGGATCAAGCTTTACACGCTTCATGGGGCAGACGACCTGAAGAATAAAGTCTGCTTGACAAACACCAATGTGTTTGATAGGGATTTCATGTATTAAAAATATAGTTTGAATCACCTTTTTGGTCATGACTTTCTTAGTACTTTGCACCACATGATTAAGAGCGGTAGGTAATATTCGTCGTCCACTTGGATCACACCTTACCAAGGGCGTGGAATGGAGCAACGAAAAATTGCTGCTGTATGGAAGTGCATGGCATTTCCGAGCACAATTACGTACAATGACATACTCGACATTTTTGTACTCCAAGGTGCCACTCATCCCCGTCTGGATTGGTTCCTGAACAGATGGCAAAACAATGAAAGGTATTCCATTAGCTGCTCCTCTGTAATGTGACGGCCTAATTATTGGTGTTATTATTTCTCTTTATGAACTGCAGGGAGCAAGGTGAGAATACGGCAACGAAGGAAGTGGTGAACATATCTGATAGCGAAGACGACGATATTGACACTGGCATTGGAAGTGACTTTATTCCGCTGCTGAAGAAAACTAAAACTGACGTAATTGCATGCTAGGTACGTTGCTACAATTTCATTTTGCTGTATTTTCTTTGTTTGTCGATCACTGTTTCTTTTATATGTTGGCTACCGTAGGTGCGAGCGATGGAGTCAACGGAGCATGTGGAAGCCGAGGGAACGCAAACGGATATGAGTCAACATGACAGTGTAGACGATGCAATATTTCAAAGATTAGAGGACGTGCCGATGCAAATCTGGTGACAGCTCCATGGTGGAAATGCAGACGACAATGATACTCTCCGTGCTTGCATAGTCAAGTGCACACAGAGTGTCAAAGACATGTTGCAGGATGTGCAGCTTAACGCTGCTGATGTTCAGGTTGCAGAAATGCAGCAACAAATAAATGCATTGTCAAGGGAAATAGTTTCTTTCAAGTCACAATTGAATAGGTTGAATGCAATAGTTGTTAGACTAGGGAACATAGCATCTAGAAGTTTCCGCTTGTAACACCTACAATATTGTTTATAGCAATGGGACATTTGCAATTTTCTTTTTGGGCTATATTCTTACACTTATTGACAGAAGAAGTTATTGTAATTGTTGTGGTTATGAATTTTAAGCAATAATACACTCTTTTTATCATCTTCTCTTTTCAGAAAGTTTCCGTCGTTTTGTCTCAAGAAATGAAAATCGCCTTGCAAACCGTTGCCGTGGGTTGTCTTGTAATTCTTAAAAATTAATGCAATTGTCTATGGTCTACTGCTTGGATTTAAAGATGAGAATCTTGAAAGATATGAATTTCTTTTACGCGAAGCGAGTAGGTTGGCGAGTAAGTATAGCAAGACCACCCATCTGATTAGTCTTCCTTATATAAGTTGTTTGTTGATCAGAAATAACAGAGCTTGGTGATCGACATAGAAATGGAATAATTTGCCAAGTAGATAGTGCCTAAACTTGGTAGCACTGAATACTATTCCCATTGCTTCTCTCTCAGTTGTATAGTATCCTTGTTCAGTTGTACTGAATATGTGACTGGTGAAGTAGGCTGGTGGGTAGTTCGTCTTCTCATCAGGTTGGGCCAATATGGCTCCCATCGCCATTCCAAAAGCATCCACATGCACATGGAAAATTACATCCCAATTCGTTGGCAAAGGACTGGCTTCCTACTAATCGCATCCTTTAAGCATTGGAAATTCTGCTCACTTTCATCAGTCCAGATAAACTTGTTTTCTTTCTCCGTCAGTTCATGTGGACGCAATGCCTTGGCAGCAAACATGTGAACATACCTCATGTATAAGTTGTTATAACCCAGAAAGGAACTCAATTTAGATACCGTTGTTGGTGCTCTGGCCTACTACACACGCTTGACTATATCATTTGCCATTTCAATCCCATTTCTGAACACTATGGGTCCCAAAAATTGTCCCTTCTAAGTGATTCAGACATATCCTCTTCTCTTTGCACTTCTCAAAGACCATTTCCAAAATAATAAGTGCATTTCTTTAGTGGAGAAAACAATAAAGTCATCCATGAATATGGCCAAGAACTTATAAAAAAAGTCACAAAAAATTTCCATCATACATCTTTGAAAGGTCGCTGGAGCATTACACAATCCAAATGGCATAAACAAGTACTTAAATGCTCCCCATTCAGTGATAAATGTAGTTTTGGCTCAATCCTCATGTGCAATCTTCAGTTGATTGTAGCCATTGTACCCATCCATAAAGTTGTACATCTTGTGGCCTACAATCTCATCTCTGATCGTATTTGTAAAAGGTAATGAAAAAGGATCCTTAATTGTCTGAGAATTCAGCTTCCTGTAGTCCACACACACTCTCAGTTTTCCATAATATCAATCTCCTCCTTGACTTTCTTGGCATAGTTAGGATTCATTATGTACCTCTGTAATTTTTCTGGTATGGTATCTAATTTGCGGGCACACCTCTAGATCTACGCATTTCAAATCAATATGTTCCTATGCGAATACATCCTTGTATTTTTGGAACAGTACCTTTGCCTTTTCTTTACTCTCCGGCTTTAGATGCTTGTTGATTTTGATCATTCTAGGATTTTTCTTTGAGTCGAGACTCCACTCCTCAACCTCTTGATCATGGGGAAGCAACCAATTAGGCCCTCCTTTTCAAAACTATTCTGAATTGTTGGGGTATAGGCGTCTGTGCCTTGCCCGGCCGCCCAAAGTCTGGGCGCCCACTGACTTGTATACCTTATACATAGCATAAGTGTATAGGGGGCTGCTCACTCTTTGAGTCTCCCCACCCATATCTGTGTCGTGTGTCTCCTTCTCTCTCTCACTCTCCGTCTGTGGTGCTCCCCGATCCCCTTCAATTGGTATCAGAGCTAGGGACGACGGTGTGTGCGTGGTTGCGCACACGGTCTTGACGGGAGCGATACGAGTGTGCTTGCGGTGTGCGAGCATGCAGATCTCGGCTATGGCAACCTCGACCTCGTAGAGAGGAGTGGCGTCGGAGCTTGAGCTATGGTGATGCGAGCTATGGAGCTCAGGAGCTTGCTGATTTGCTGCAGATCTGAGTGCAAGAGCAAGGCGGTGCTCTTGTGTGAGAAGAGCTTGCAAGGCTAAGGTACTGTGCCTTCATCCTCTGGACAACCCGGCAGCGTGCTCAACCCAAGGCGGTGACCAACAGGCAGCCCACAGGTGCCGCATATGGGTGTATGGGCAGCCAGGTGTGGGTAACCTCAGTAGTGGTTCTCAGGAGGCCAGCAACAGCGGCCATCTGCAAGGCGGCCATAGCGGGCTGCATACACTCTCTCCAATGCGCTACAAGGCTGCATAACGGGCTGCTTGAGTGTTCCTTGAGCTGTTGTAGTGGACATTGAGCATGGCAATGCTTTAACAGGCATGTATGCTACTGTGTGGCGGTTCTACTGAGCACGAATTTCACTCACGGGCTTCTGCAGCTAGAGTGCAAAGGTTGCAAGTGATCAGGGCTGTGAAATTGCGCAGGGCAATGCTCTAGTTAGCATGTATGCTAAGTGAGGGGGCTATTTTGCGAACTACTGCAGACTGACATTGCGCAGGGCAATGATCATGTGAAGCAAGCTCAGAGCGTGCTGTTTGCAGGATAAGCACAAGGAAGATACACACACGCACACATTCGTTCTTTTTGCAGGTTTGCAGGATTTGAAAACTTATCCTCCTAAGGTTCCACAAGGATCATGCATTCCCACACCCGAAGTCATTGTTGACAAGGGGAAACAAATCCGTGACGAGATTGCTTGACAAGACAATGTGGTTTTGCCTATTGCAAATTAGTGCATGCGCGAGAGGACTTCTGCAGGTTGCGGACGTGCTATGTATGCATTGATTACGGATACAGGTATACAGGTTTCGACTTTGTGTTGAGAGAGCTCCTCGTGTGGGAGTGAGCTTCATTGCCATAGATTTGGCTTATGTATGCCATATGTGGATTTGTGCATGTGATGCCTCGTTGTTGGTCAGTGTGTGGAGTTATTTGTGATCGGTTTTGTGCATAGTTTATGTGCATGTAATTTGAGTTCAGGTGGGAGCTTGGTTTCCGGTTACATTGTCTCGAGGAGAGCAACTTATGCATAAAGTTGATGTGCAGTGTGGACACAGATTCACAGAGGTTTTATGCATGTATTTGAGTGCAGTTTAATGCACAGATTTGCAGGGATTTGATCATGCATGTTGAGTGCTGATTGATTGCGCATTGGCTCTTGTTGAGCGGTTGATCGACTTATGGTTATTTTGGGTTAGATAGCCATTTTACGTCGAAATTCCGAAAAAATTTTCCCAGTATTTTGTGACATAATGTGCATGTTTCTTGCTTAGCTTGGCTTGATTTTGGCACTCAGTTTTTTGGCTTTGAGAGTGTTGGTTACACTCAAAGTTTGCGTGCGGTATTCTCTAGAGGTGGGAGATTTGTGCATGTGTATGCATCGATACCGCACAGTGTGGGCTTGGTGATTAGCTCACAGATTGCAGTGTGATACTAGAGCAGGCGAGGCTTGTATTGACATTGCGGGCGCTCTATTTTGGAGTGTGTCTCACAGGTTTTACATTGTGTTTCTGGCCATATTGGTAGACAATTTCCAGGTGTTGTTGGTGAGGTGATTTTGCTTTCTAGTTTGCTACATTGTGCTCATGGCAGAGACAGGTGATCGCTCAGATTATGATCTCTCCGAAATGCGCATGTTTGATGGGTCAGACTTTGCGGCATGGAGAGAGTGTATGCTTGATGCATTGACACAGCGAGGGTTGCATGGACCATTGGTGATGCAGGTAGACCTTCATGCTTGTCTGACGATCAGTGGCAGGAGCTAGAGGAGATGGCACTATCTACACTCTCTTTGCACCTTGCGGAATTTGTATATGCTCTTGTTATGTATGAGACTACTTCGAGAGCACCTTGGCGCAGATTACATGATATGTATGATAGATCTGAGTCATCAAGGACTCGTGTGAGACATGTACATTCACGAGCACGTCGACAGGTGACATGTTGGTATTGTGGTCATTCTGGACACGTTAGACGGCGCTGTTTTTGTCGTATGCGACATCGTAGGAGACATAGCAGTCTCAGAGATGTATGTAGTGATGCCATGGACTCAGTTGCTTTGACAGTTGAGGCAGATGTAGTGTCGGAGTATACTAGTGACGGGGATGTCACTTTTACCTCGAGCTATGCATGAGATGCTATACATGTGGATAGTGCACTCCCTTTGCAGTGGTTGCTAGACGCAGATGCTATGTTTCATGTCACGCCGCATCGTGAATGGTTTTGTAGCTATTCTAGCGGGATGCTTGGCAGTGTACGTTTGACCGATGGATCGGTGCATGCGATAGCAGGTGCAGGAGATGTGAGACTGTCATTACCGAGTGGTGCATCTTACTTGTTACGACATGTGCACTATGTACCAGATTTGACGGTGAGTTTGATCTCGATTGGTCAGCTTAGAGTTTGTGGATGTCAGATTTCGCTACGAGAGCGAGATTTTGTGATGCATTTGGGTTCGCTAGTGATTGCGAGAGGTGCCATGAGTGGTACAGGTTACCCATTGCATGTGGATCACGCGAGAGACGGTGTTGTCTCTGTGATCATGCAGCCAGGTAGAAAGCGAGAGAGCAGGTGAGTCTCTTTTGCTTGTGGGTTGTAGGGTGCTTTGCATGGAGTGCAAAGTAGTGAGCTCGTTGTGCACACAGTTGGGGCACGACTTGAGCAGTCACATAGAGAGGTGACAGAGTCAGACATGCATGCTTTGCTAGTGACTGAGCAAAGCAGAGACTCAGTTGTGCTAGATACTTCTATGCAGGATAGACAGGTAGAGCGGTCTTGCTCTAGTGAGTCATGACAAGAGGACGTTGTGCAAGAGTCTATGCATAAGGAGTTAGAGCATGAGAGCTCTAGTGAGTCACAACAGATTGAGTGGTCATGTTTGCAGTGGATGATTGCAGAGGAGACTGAGATGTCAGCGATTATGCAGTCATTCCTTTCTATGCTCGACAATGAGCATGGGGATATAGTTGTGCAGGATATGTCTTCCTGCAGACACCTAGAGCAGCTGGTTTGCTATGAGGTTGCACGACAGGTTGATGCGTCTTTTGCGGACAGTCAGGAGATGCATGTGGCTGACACGCCTTGTCAGTCAGAGATGCCTATTGCCAGGGATATATATGTTGATGCATGCTCCGTAGAGCTAGCAGGGCCCGCTAGCATTGCATCGGCATTCGGTGGTCTCATGTATGAGATGTTGATCTTGAGACCGGATATCGCAGTTGCAGTGGGAGCATTTGCAGTTGGGGTTATCAGTTGTTTGTTGACTGATGATGGCATAGTGCACGAGGGAGATATGTAGGTATTGCGTACATACTTGCAGTACGTGTGCGGTACGTCTGGTGGTGTATGGACTTACACGGAAGCAGGACAGCTGGATGCACACGATCACAGCCAGCCAGTGGGCATCACTTGAGAGCGATTTTCTCTTGCCTTTTGTAGTCTTTAGACTAGGTTCTCTTGCTTAAAGGCACAGTCGCCTTTAAGTGGGAGGTTGTTGGGGTATAGGCGTCTGTGCCTTGCCCGGCCGCCCAGAGTTTGGGCGCCCACTGACTTGTATACCTTATACATAGCATAAGTGTATAGGGGGCTACTCACTCTTTGAGTCTCCCCACCCATATCTGTGTCGTGTCTGTGGTGCTCCCCGATCCCCTTCATGAATTTCTGCTTCTTCAGCTGTCGGGTTTCCTTTATCAAAATTTGTTGAGATCGTTTGCCCCAGTGGTTTGAAATTGAACTTGTCTAGTGCTGGCTGTTAGCGGTCGCCCATCAATTTGAATTGGTCTTTCTGTAGACTTCAACTGAATGAATTGCTATGGATACGGTTTCCTTTGTTTCTCAGCCTATTCCTTATCCATCGACATAGCACTTAGATCTATCTGCATGAGGGGAAAAATGTTCATGGAGGAAAGCATCTTTTCATATTTTCTTTGTCTCATATTTCTTACATAATTCCTTAGGCCTCAAAGCTTTCTTCCAGCTTTTGGTGTTGTCATTTGAATCCTTCTGTTGGTCCCTTGAATAGTCAATGTCTTGTTTGCATAATCATAAATGGCACCATCAGTTTTGAGCCAAGGCCTGCCCAGAAGCATCCCATATGCCCCTTGCATCTCCAACACTAAGAAGCTGGTTTTTAATTTCTCCTTGTCCACTGTGATTTGAATGCTTTCAATGAGCCCCATAGCTTGGACTACCCTGATTCTGGCTCTGAATGTGGCTGGTTTCATTTCAATGATCCTCAATTTTTGCCTCAGATGCTATTCAAGGATGTTAACTCCAGCGCCCCCATCTAGGATTACTCCAGAAAATGGTTCCCATTTCTTTTTGAGCTTATAATCGATTTGAATCACAAGTACCTCATCATCTCGAATGGGTGCAATTTTTACTTTGGCTTCAATCTCAACTTTTTCCTTCTGCCTAGTGAACTTTGTAGCTGCTGATAATGTCTTCCTTGTATCATCAAGTTCAATTGTCAACTTCTATATCCTCTTGTAGACCTTGATATATATCTCATCTTCCTCATTACTAGAGCTATATATGAACTGGAAGATTTTCCCTCTTGAGCTATCTTCACAGTTCCATTCTGCTAGTTTCCCTTGTCTGGTCACTGGTTGAATATGTGACAATATATGACGAACCTTCAAACTGGCCCTCCATTCGTTCACTTGTTCGAGCTTCAGTCAAGACTGCTATGACTTGTTGTACCTCATTGCCCAAATTTTGCACTGCAGCAATCATGGACTCACTCAGTCTAGTGTTCCTGCACTTCTGAACATTGGGGTGGTAGCTTCTGCATTGTGCAAGCTTTAGAACATTCTGATTGTTCTCGCAGCCTCTTGGCTAGGTTTCCAATAATCTTTGCTGCAAGCTCTCGCTGTTCCTTCCATTCGTCCACTACCTTCTCCTTGACCTTAGCCTTCCAGAATGCTCTGCTACTTTCACTTTTTGGCTTCAAATCAGCAATTTGCTTCCCCTCATTTTCATCTAGAATCTCCTCAATGACAACACCCTTGTTTCTAGTCACTACCCTGACTCCCACTAGTTCCGGTGCCTTCTACTCAGGTACTTCCAATTTTGCTACCTGTGGACATTGTGCTGCAAAACGATCATACTTTCAGAATTCTTTTCTGAAAGTCTCTCTTCCTCTACCTCAGCCAGTACCCCCCCTAGTATTTGCCTCGGCCATTACCAATACTTGTACTGGTTCCTTCTCTTTGGACCCACTAGCTCCATTGGCTCCATCCGCTTTGATTGCTTCTGGATTGGTCAGAGCAATCATCAACAAGTCCTTAACTTTCTTAAAGTGATGGATTTTGATTCCACAATTATTCCACAACACTCATCAGACCTATGATCTCTCGACCCACACTGGAGCACCAAATTTTCATCTTCTTAACTAAAGGTCTTGTCTTAGCAATCTCAACTATTTGCTTAGACATTTCCTTCAATTTCCTAGTCCACTATCCTTTCTTCTTTCCCTTACCCTTATCATCTAGCTCACTTTCAGATGAACTTGAGCTGGAACTTAAGCTAGAACTCTCTTCAGTGGTAGACCCACTATCATTGGATTGTCTCTTTTTGTGACCCTTTTCTTTCTTAGCTTGGTGTTCCAATTTTAGAGCTGCTTGTTTCTTCGTTGGTACCAGAACCTCTTGTTCCCTTAATCTCTTACTTCTGAATCCATTCAGGAACCAAGCTCTCATTCTCTTTTCAAAGTGAGGTTCTTGTAACTATTTGGTTAATTCTTTGATTTTTTCCAGCATAACTTCTAATCAACAGCTTACCTTGCTTGATCTTGTCGAGCTCACACAAAATGTCTCCGTCTCCTCTATTGTCTGAATACTTCAGTTTGAAAGCCTTGATTATTTTGTTGTATCTGAGTTAGCAAACTGGATAATGGTAATATCATTTTTGAGCTAATGTATGTGGAAAATACTCTCTATATCTTTAAGTTCTGCATAATGTTCAAATGCTTGAATATGAACATCAGGATCATCCTTCTTTTCACCTTTGAACACTAGGAAGGATACTTTCAGATTACTGGAATGCTCAATGTGACTGGTTCTGGTTTTTTGTACTGGTTTCTTATCTTTGGATCTTCTCTTATTATAGTGGTTCGTATCAGCATCCCAATCATTGTCTGTTTCAGTCTCTAACATTGTATCCTCTTTCTTTGCTGACGTGTGCATGTCCGAGTGATGGTTCTTCTTGCTACCCTCGCTCTCCTCTGCACATCTCTGGCTACGGTAGAATCCATGGGATTGGTTGCATCTCTCTGCTTGTTCAGCTTGTCTACGTATGGAATGAGATGAGTGTTGAGAATCCCTCGATTCATCAGCAATTCCTGGCCCTACAGGAACATCCGTCTCATTCCCAAGTTCCTTCTCAGTTTCAGAGCCTTGTTTAGAATATTCTAGAATTGGATCTATGCAATCCAAATTGTCCCTGAATCTAGTAGCTGGCTTGCGACCTCGTGTTGTTCCTTTGGGTGGCATGACTGGTGAGTGCTGACTCTAACACCAACCAGGAGATAGTTCGCTTGTCTAGAGAAAATTACCTCAAGGCACTGTGATCGCCAAAATGGAATGAGTTGGACACTTTCAGCAGACAACTATTGCAGGTCGGCAGTTAGAGTTAGTCCATAACAGACGAGACTTCAGATTAGATCAGGCATACCTGAAAGACAAAACTAGAACTAAAAAGAGATTGAAACTAAAGCTGAGAACTGAAATTGGAATTGTAGATCAGATAATTGTATACAAGTGAAATTAGCGAAACAAATAAGCCTTTAGCTCAATGAGAATTACAATGAATAGCTCTTGGCTAAGAGTATGTAGTAACATTAGGCTTAGGGTTGGGGAATCAGGGATTTGGTCTTGAAAATGAAGTAATGAGCCCTATTTATAGCTCTTCTACTGGCTCTTTGAGTGACTGTTTCCTATACTAGTTACCTCACTAACTGACTTTGATCATTACTAGCCTAGGCGCCCTAGCCTGGCAGCCGTTTCCTCCGTTTACAAAGAGCTTGTGGGAATTTACTAGAATTAGCCTTGCAAGCTCGCATCTGCCATCCTTGTTCTTCCAAAATAGGGAGTTGACATTTAACCCACAATCTCTAGCCCAATAACTGAATCTGGTGGCTAACCAAGAGAACACCAATGCATCCATGTCGAGGTAAGCCAAAAAAGGTGTAGAACAAGATGACTTGGCAGGGCTTTTCATAAGCATATACACCTATTTGGGATAGGATAATTAGGAGAATGTATTAACCTAATCACCTTTGATGGGTGAAAATGAAAGCTCTTGACACTAACCACACACTAGTGATGCAATAAGAATGAAATTTGTGAGAAAGTAACTTGAAATGCAAGAAGGAAAATATTGGGATCAACCAACATATTAAATGAAGAAAATTGATCTCATCGATGCTCAATTGGTTAAACTTGCTTCATACAAACACGAATTAGCCATTGTGAATGGAAAATTGAACCTCAATAATGAGGGCAATTAGGAAGAAACATCAAGAGATTTTTGCACAAAAAATGAAAGTAGAAGATTGATGCCTAGTTACTCTGAGTCACACTTAGTACTCTTCTAATCAACCCCAATAAACCGATGGATGGTAGTGGCTTGTAGGATTTACCTAGAACTTGGTAATTGAAAATTGATTAGTAATCAATTAAGTACCTCTTTGAAATTGGATACCAATGGATATGGTTAGAATGGATAGAGCTCTCTATTGGAGATGGGTTTTAGCCTACAATCCTCCTCTTATGGTGATATGATGCATCCATGATTCTACATAAAGAGTATCCATGAGTCCACATGATGGGCCTACACAGGAGTCCAAATCAAGCCCCTATCTTCATGGGTCAACCCTCTTTCTAGGAGGATAGGTGAACCTATTGGGAGAGTGGAAGCTCAAAGAGAGAAGCCAAGGAAAAGTCCTATCTCCTACTTCTTTTCCTCTATTTGTAATTGCCATTCCTCTCACCCATTCATAGTACCCACCCTACATGCTAGAACATGGAGCCTACATGGAGAAGAGAAGAATGCATACAAGTGTTTGAAAGGCATTCTATCTAGTGTAGGTCTCCATAGTGGTGCTTTAAAGCTAAGAAAAGCTAAGGAAGCTCTCAAAGCACTTAGGATAGACCCAACAAATTTTGTAAGGGTAGCATAAAGGCAAAAAGGCCAAGATTTTGCTCTCAAATATTCTAACTCAAAACCCAACAACTTCCAATGAAGCGGCTCTTGAGCTGAAGCGTATACTTACAATGTTTTTGTTAAGGTGGCAACACATTTGGTAAGTGCATAGAGCATAGTGTTTTACAACATGGTTCATTATGCATTTTTAGCATTCAAGGAAGGGAACAATCCCACTAATGAGAAAGAAAAGTACTATTGCCTCACACAAAATGTTCAAATAATTTTACAAAGTGCTTTCAAGAAGAGAAAAAAAATTGTCCAATTTAGTCTTAGATGTACAATCAACAAAGTGATCACAAGAAGAGGCAATCTCAGTTCTACCATATTTTTTGCACAGCCATGGTTCATTTTGCTGTAATTAGCACCTACCTAGCATTAAGTCATCCACTACAAGTATAACTAGCCTTCTTTTGTAACTCAATCCTCCTTGAAAATTAACCTACAATTTTGTAAACCCACTTCCTTAATGAGCCATGGATTGATTAAACTTTGACAAAAGTGTATGTGAGAGAGAGAGCTCTTTAGTTACTGCTTTGCTTCTAACAATGGATCATCACAAACAATTTGTGGTGAAAATGCTAGTAATCATGCCATTGGCAAGTACTAATACAACATGGTAGGTCATTGGCTTTTGAAAGTAAGAAGTTAGATGTAACTTAATCATTCTATTAATGAAAATGAGCTCTATGCTATTCATGCATGATATAAATGGTGTTGCTATTTGAGACAATGCTCAAACTTGGAAGTATTACAAAGTCCACTACTCAAAGAGACTTAATGGCACTAGACTAGATGGGTAGAGATGCTTCAAGAGTATGATTAGCTATAGTATTGCAAAGAATGACAGAACATTATAGTTGAACACCTCAAAAGACTACTTGAAACTAAGTTTTTGTTTCTCAAAATTCAAAATTGACTTTAAAGCTCTCTCAAATCAAAATTTGCTAAGCCACAAAGTAGAATAAAACAATGGAATCTCTCTCGCTCAAATGGTAGGACAAATGACAAATGATCACCCAACATCTCAAAATTGAATTTATTGCCAAATCATGAGATAGGCATCTTGCATCTCCCACTATTATCCCTATACATTTATAGATGGGATATCATAGTCTAGGCATTGTATTTTGCATATTCAAGTGTTATCTCCACACATTTGTAAATGGGATATCATAGAGGAGGCACTATACAAATGGGTTCCACTCAAGAAGAAGCTTATGAGTATATGAAGTTCGTCTTTCATCATACTAAGTGGGTCATCAAGCTACAGAAAGTGGATTCTTGAATCAACTTGGTGAAACATATGTTTGTCTCCTCTAGCTACATTTACTTGCTACCCTATTGCAACTCACCAAGGCCCACAATTTGATCAAACTATACCTAACATAAAGATCTACGAAGGTAATGCCAGTCCCTCCAAATATATCTCGAACTTAGAGGAATTTCCTGTGTACATGAAAGAGATGGTTGTGTGTATGTGTGTGTGTGTGACCTAGGCATCCATAAAAATCACGCCCGTCACCCCACATGATGAGCTAACAATAGCCCAGAGTAGAATTGATGCAACAGATTACATTTGCTCTTATGGTAGCTATTTGAAAATCTAGCATTGCATCATATATTATAGATATAGTTAATTTGCATACTCAAGTACTGCTAATCTTTAGAAATGTGCAGCAAGATGAAACGATGAGTTTAGGTAACACCAATTGAAGACGTGGTTCTTACATGGAATGTATTGCCATGTGATGATGAAATGACTAGGGAAGACCTGGCATTGCACATGAGGCAATTATAAAGAAGGCTTCAAGACATTGAGAAAAAAGATGCAAGGCTCAAAATAGATAAGAGGCAACCTCTTAGGAAGCTTCTTCAGTGTTTGGTTATCAAGGCTACTATCATACATCAACACCCAATTGAGAGTAGAGTATGACTTGAGGTAGCCAAATCAATGAAATGCATAAGATCTGCACTCAAGAGGAACGTATGTTTGGGTAGCAAAAGCAATGAAATGAATAAAGAGCTCTTTCACGAACTCTTCTGCACTAGAGGTGGAGCATATAATTTATAAAACCAGGAACAGGTTCAATGTGTGCAGAATATTTAAAGGCGACATCCATTTGCCCATTTTGATTGCGCAGGCTCTAAGAAAGGTCCCAGTTTTGAAAGGCGAGGAATAGGGTCCTCTGTACATGTACATGTATGAGCGGGTTTTTGCCAGTCTGGCAGAAAAACATCAAAATCTGGTAGAAGATTCTCTAGGCACAAAAGCCGCTGTTGTACAAAAGATGAGAGATCATTCTGACAATCTCTTTATGAGTAAATTTGACGAAGTGAGACCACACGACTTTATTGAATCCTTGAGGGAGGGATATCGATCAACAAAGCCCATACATGCTGCTCAAAACAAGCAAACCAGAGCTTGGTAAGTTTCAAGAGAGAAAAATCACACACAATTCAAGAAAATATTCACCTGACAAAGTGATCTCCCATAAGTCTCCCTCTTCATTATCTTCGAGTGATGTCTCTCTCTGGAAACAACCCTTGTGTCAATATGCAGCCGGACGCTACGAAATTTTGTGTTAGTCAAAACCATGATTACACTGTAAGCCTCACCATTTGCAAGTAGCCTAGCACTTTGAGAAGCAAGCTGTAAACCTTGGGTAGAACTTGGTCATATGTGCATTGCAATATGACCTCTTCACTTGTGAGGTCCAGAACTAGGGCACAAATAGAGGCAGCCATTGAGATCTCCATACATCGATTTGCCTTATCTGCAAAGGGAATACAGCACAAATTTTTAGCACTTGCACCAATTAATTCCATAGATTGTTTCACACATTGTTTTCAAAAAGCGAGCTTCTTCAGAAAACAAACAAATAACAGTGGGAGGCTGTTTGTTGAATTGCATATCAAATGTCGCAAGCCTTCTTAAAAGATGAATAGCTTTGCCGTTACTGAACATAAAGTTCTTAATACAGCGGTGGTAATCAGGGAAGAGAGAGAGGAAAAGTTTTTAACGTCGTAGGAACAAGACCAAGAGACCTCAAAGGCCTATCCGTGAACTTAAGACCTGTTATTCAAAAGGGATATGTTAACCCTTGTTGTTGGTGAGGATATGGTCTGGTAATACCAAGGAAACTGCTTGATACTCAACAAACTACCAACCTGCATTTGAAAAAGCTGTGGCAGCCTCAACAGGTAAACACATGAGTAATGAAGGCCAACAAATAGGACATCATTGTATCCACTCTACAAATATGGACAGGATACTCACAATACATTCATTGTACAGTCACTCAGGATGGTACAGGCACTTCATTGGACCTTGGTGTCCCCGTAGACCCTGGACAATGACACCAAGTAGATCTTAGTAGACCCAGTGGAACATGCACTTATGGTGGAGCAGTGAAACATGCATCTTGGTGGGCTAGGGACCAGGCTAGACCATAGTTTTTCCATACCTTGACCATACGTCGGACTCCAAAGAACACAGTTTTTCCATACATGGAGTACGCAGTGAAACAGCATAGAAACTTTAGAATCTAGCTCAATCCAAGATCAATCATAAAAGTACATACCAATGGGTAAAGAAAAAACTATGGGCTAGACCAGGCTGGGCTACACCACCACTCAATCTTGTGCATAAAGAGTGTATCTAGTCCTCCGTTCACTCAAGGATCATCATCACCATCAAATCTAAATATCGTTTGAGCCCACTCTGTCAGTCTAGCAGTTGAGTAGACGCCGTCAATCTACACATCGTCCTTACCTTGCACACTGACAGCCCATAAACATGAACGTGCTGATGCTAATGCCTTATGTGATGTGCCTTGTGGTTTTGATACCTTCTTCACAGCCTATTATCTTCCTTATCACTATTCTCACTAGGCGCGTTGTCGTGCAGCTCCACTTCCATGAAGGAAAAAGACCAGAAGGATGCACATTGTGCAAAATTGACGTCTACATGATTGTTGATCAGTGGTCAGGGCTTGATCACAAGCTAATTTTATGCTAAATGTATGTCAGATGTGGCTTTAAAGGGCCGAAATTCATGTTTCTAATGCTAAAAGTGACTATTTTTTAAGTAACCACTAAGGGTATATTATGGACTAGCACTGTAGAACTCGAAGTGCTCTACAGACTTGTCTTTACGGCTTGTTGATTGGAGCTATGGAGAGGACGTTAAGACAGTTTGAAGTTTGAGCAATTTGCAAATCTGTACCGGATTGGGCAGCTGCAGATGAAGGATCAGGGATGAAGTCAATGCATGGACCTGAAGTGCTCATCTTGTGGAGCGCATTGGTCTTTTCAGATTGGCAATTGGAGTTCTGGTTGCCAAGATACTGCCAGTTTAAGTTTCATCGGAGCCAGTTTTGTACCGGACTGGTCACCTCAGTTAATGTGCCAATTGAGGTTTTTGCAACCTCTCCACGGTTTGTACGGAAACTATGCTATATATCAAGGCCACAATAAGTGACGACGTGTCAAACAAAGTCCGGACGGGCAAGTTGGGGAGCAATTGCGGTAAAGTGACACCAGATGATTTATTCAGATTTTAATACGCTTTGTTCGAGGTCGCTACAACAAGTGTGATGTATTTTGAAAAGCACAAATAACTAGACTATTTTGAGGATTTTGAGGACGTAAAGTAACCAAATCTTGGCTTGTAAAGCACGCCACGTCCCTATGACCAAGACGCTCGTTTTGAGCTATCACACGCTATATTCAATAGCTTGGTCAGAAAAAAGGACAAAAAAATCAAAAATTTGAGAGTAAAACCGGGTTGAAAACACAAAACTAGGTGAGCGACTTCACGAGCACTCACCAACACTTCTAGGGAGTTCAGAGCGGAGAAGTGGAGTTGAAGCCCGGCACCAAGGGTTTCCATGGCACTTCACGGCCGGAACATTGGGTTGGTGAGCAGGGAACTCCATGGCAAAGAAGATTGATAATTTTTTTTGGTTCACTTGAAGTTTAAAGGCGTTTTTTGTTTTTCTTCTTCTAACACGTGAGGGGCATTGGCTCAGAGGCCGCCATGTGGCAAGCGGGGGGGGGGGGAATTCTCACATACGAGGCGACCACTTGATTGCGTGGACTACATAGCCCAGAGAGTGCACTATACATGGTGTTAAGGAGCTCCTTGGGAGCTCACTGCGTGAGAGGCTATGGCGGACCCCGTCCGTGGTGCTGCGAACACTGGTGGTGGTGGTAGGCGACCCTGCAGGGGTGCACGCGGGTGGACGCCGGAGGTTTCTTTTGTGACGGCCGTTAGCGGCACCTATTCGATATGTTGACGTGGTAGGGCCGCGAGTGTAAGGCTTGGGTGGGTGGATTGATGCAATGAGCTCAAGGTGGTTTGAAGCTTGGAACAACCATGGTTGCACACAATATATAGAGAGAGAAATGAAATGAAACGATGAAATGATATATTAACGTCTACAAAAGGCCAAAATGACCTATGAGACCAAACTGATTACAATGATGAGTCTAGTATCAAGTCTGGGTACAAACAAAGAAAACTACAAACTAAAAACTGAGATAGGAGTGCTGCCGACTCCTATGGGTGGTTGGTAAGTTGAGCAATGGTATCATGCCACAAAGGTACAAAGTGGGGATAAGTGTCACCATGATACAATATAGCAGTGGCATGAAGCCTATCCTGATTGACACTCTGGGTGTTGTGCTAGAATCCTGTGGATCCTCTGCCGCAATCTCCGCCGGTGCTGCGTGGCTCCCCTCCTCAGTCGCGGTCGTCTCGATCTCCCCAACTCTATAGCTCGGTCAATGAGAGTACCACTGATGTGTGTATGGGTGGGAACCGAGCTCTATGATGGTGGTGTCCCCTCTACCTCTGTGGTACTCTTACTGAGAGAGAGAGAGAGAGAGAGAGAGAGAGAGAGTCACACTCTATAGACTATAATGTGCATGCAATATATTTACAACATATCATATACAAAAAGAAGTGTTTATATACAAAAGGTCTCATAGCCTGTATCCGGCAGCTCATATCTCCAGGTGCCTTTTTAAAAGGCTACACATATATGTAATATGCGTCACATAAAAAATGAACTAGGTGTCGAAGGAGTTCCCTTGCCCACCTTTCAACCCTCCCCTTGGGCATGTCATACATAATGAAGACCCAACTATCCACATAGGATGACATTATCCACACAGGATGACAAGATCTATCCACACAGGATGACATTATCCACACAGGATGAAAAAATACCTCCCCTTGAACTAGAGAGAGTAGAAACGGATCTTCAAAGTACATCTGTAATGAAATAAACTTCCCCTTCGTCCTCAGCTTCTTCTTCTTTGATTACATGAACTGCGACTTTCATTGGCTTCTTGCCTTTATTGTTGTTGCTACTACTGCTGCATGCTGCAGCTCGTCCATGCTTTGTTGCAATAATAGCTTTGCTTTTGGATCTCTTCTTAAAAAGGAGATTTGGCATACATAACATCGTGCAAATGGTGTTAGCACAAAAATTGCTCTTGCGAGGAAGGTCTTACCTCCAAAAATCTTTGGAGCAGTGTCTAGTCCTCTCACATAGAGTGCGCCTAAAGTGCCAAACCCGTAAATGGTTTCATTGTGATTTTGTGCATGATTGTCATCTTCATGCATTGTTGTGCAAAATGCAAGGATATATATATATATATATATATATATATATATATATATATATATATATGCAAATATATGATGTGGGGTTCTAAAATCTTGGAATTGGACATTTCACACATATCCTTGTGCTTGGGTCGTCGTTGCCGATGTGTGATACCTTCTTTGAAGGACATAAAAATAGAGCTCCCGAGTCGTGATGAGGGACCTATCTTTTTCATGTTACCAACAGTGGGGATGGCGGCTAAAACAAGGAGATCATCTTCTTTATGAAGTTCAAAAATGACCAATGCATGGGAATACACACGAACTTTGGTATGGCCGACACAACTAACAAATGCATGGGAATAAACTTTGGACTGTGGGAAACAAGGTTTTCTTATCATAAAGCTTATAAATTAAAAAAAGAACCCGCGAGCTCTGTCGATTGCAAAGAACGAGCAGAAGCCGTCCAATTGCTTGGGAATGAGTCCTGGTGCTTGGCATGAACTGAGGATGCAGAGTAAATCGTTTTGGCCTCCTGATTCGATCCGTGGGGGCTGATCGAGGCTAATTTGTTGATGAAGCGCTAGTGTGTGTGTGTGTGTGTGTGTGAGAAGAAAGCGCTGCAGTAGAATACCGAATTGCATTGATTTGCTTCTTACTACTTGCTTTGCATTGTGTAAGCCAGCGCTGTCAAATTCCCTTGTTTACATGCTTCCGATTCCTTGATTGCAATCAGCTATACGAGATTCCAATGTCAATGTGTGGTATGCATACAACGCCACAGGCCCAAAGCAAGATACCGAGAGCTGAATCAAGCGAAGTGGAGTCGATTGTGGACATTCATTCTCGATTTCATCTACACAATGCAGGTTGCCCGACTCTCAGATTTGGCTACGAGTTGCCCTGAACCTGCGAAGCTCAAGAACTCTCTGCTTTACTGCTTTTGGATTTTCTCCTTTCTTCGATACTCTACTGCTTTCCTTGCTTTGATGCATTGCCGATATCTACCTTGCTTCAAGCTCCTAGCTCTGCTCGCTACTGCTCGACACTCTTTGATTCAATTCCTTTGCTCTTCTACTAGATGCCAACTGCCCTGCCCGATTGTGAGTCTTTGCTTTGATTTGCCTTGCAAGGTTGGCTCCGATTTGCCTACTTGCAATGCCGAGATTTGCCTCTATTGCACTAGATTGTCTCAAGCTCTATTTCCTTGCTCAAAAAGGGTTTGCTTGCAGAGATTTCCTCACAATATCCAAGCGGGCTTGCACAAGCGGGAGAGAAGTGTCGAAGCTTTGGATCGGAAGACAGGCTCTGCTACCAGTTGTAAAGCTTGGGTGGGTGGATTGATGCAATGAGCTCAAGGTGGTTTGAAGCTTGGAACAACCATGGTTGCACACAGGAGAGAGAGAGAGAGAGAGAGAGAGAGAGAGAGAGAGAGAGAGAGAGAGAGAGAGAGAGAGAGAAATGAAATGTTATATCAACGTCTTCAAAAGGCCAAAGTGACCTATGAGACCTAAAAGTTACAATGTGGTGGATCTGATACAAAGTCCGAGTAATAAAAGTAACAAATGAACTGAGAATGACAATATGACAAGATGACTAAATGACTACTATGGAATTCTAAACTCCAAGGTGTGAACTAATCAGCTAGCTGGGATAGCTAACATCACAAGATATCCAGCATCGGTCGTTGGCGGATCTCATCAATCTCCTCCATGGTCAGTAGTCTGACCGGGCGTCGTGCATGTCGAGCCAAAGTGACCCGAATCCTCTGATGCAACCTCTATCGATGCTGTGTAGTCTTCCGCAATCGTGGGCGTCTGGATCTCCCCAGCTCAGTCGCTCGGTCAATCAATATGCCTCTGGTGTAAAGCGACGAGCTGTGCTGTGGTAGTAACTCCTTCGGGTGTCCAGTGGCAGCTCTAAAGAAGTCTGTGATCTGTCTTTGAGACTGGCTAGCCTCTCCTCTTATCAGGCTCTCTATGTGTCTGCGCAGCTTGAGCAAAAACAAACCCAAGCATCTCTGATCCTCGTACCGCATGACTCTGGAGAGTGGTCCAAAGCCCTCTCTGAACAAGCAGTGGAAGCGCCCTCGTATCTTGTAGTAGACGGGGCAGTGGCATGTGTAGTGCAACTCTGTCTCAGGCTCGATGTCACACAGGGGGCATGTCCTGGCCTCTGCTGGTACTCCGCTGTATCTCCCAGTCTCGATCTGCAGCTGGTGTGAAGATGTGTGTACCTGGCCAATAGCACATCGTACCCCATGAGACAAATGGGTGTCCATGTACCTGGGCCTCGTCCGAAACCGTCCTCCGTAAGCTGGAGAAGATGCTCTCTGTAGAAAGCCATCTTCGTGCCCAGCTCCTGTGCTGGCTGTATCCATGTCCTCCTGGTGTCTAGCTGAGTCAGGTCCTGGCGGATGAGCCTGGTGATCTCGGACTGTGTAAGAGTCAGAGAGGGTGCATCTAGTGAGTACTGGAAAGGAGGCAATCTGTCTATGCTGAACCCATGTGCCTGAAACCATGATGTCATCTCCCCATACCAGCATGCTGTATCTCCCTGCATGGCTAACTGTCGAGAGGACTCAAGTGCAAGGCGGGCATATCTGTCTCTGGGAAGTTCCCACATGCGGTGTATGAAGGAGACAGATCTGGTGAGCGCCTCAACCACTAGTGGGGGGGCAGCTAGCTCTGCTTGGACAATGGCACGTGGTACTGAAGCCTTGGCTCTAATGAGCCGCGAGATCATAGAGACCAGTGGCTTCTCCATGTCCCCCCATCCATCAGTGCGGCCTGTCCTCCCGTGATGATCCAATGAAGGTCCCCAAATCTCAGCTCCATAAAGCAATGCAGAAGCCACCAAAGTGTCAAAGAGCCGGAGCTTCGTCCGAGGCTCCTAAAACTGAACCTGTGAACACATCCTTTCCAATCTACCTAGTGCTGCTTGGGCTCTGGTCAATCTAGTCTCTGCTGCCCTCCTCAGTGAAAATGCTGGCCCACTAGAAACCACTCCAAGGTAAGTATAAGCATCTGTATACTCCACTATCTCCTGATCCACTGTGGGGTAGTATTAAATACCATGACCTTGGTTTTACCAAGGTTGACGGACAAACCACTTTCCTGAGCAAACCTATGCAAAGCATCCAAGTGACGTTGCATCCCCTCCGGAGAGTCGGAGATGGCAGGGGGGGGGGGAGTGCTCATGAAAGAGCTGCCATGCCTCACGCGAGTCCTGACTCAAGAATAGCTGGTATAGATCCTGCTCTAGGCGAGAGCCAAAAATGCCCTCTTCTTTCGCCGCACTAGGCGTCGGAAGTCAATCTGTGACTGTCTGTGAGTGATGTCCCCCAAAAGTACTTCCCTCTGAAGTCTGGCTCTAGTGTCCTGGCATTCCTCATCATACCAGCTGTTTTGGGGCATGCTCCCCGAACGGCGTCTCTGCTTAGGCTGGGTATGTGGGTATGCCTCTGCTGCTGCACCATGTAGTGTCTGTGTCAGTATAGTAGTACGCTCCTCTAGAGGTCGCCCTGGCTCCTCTGTGCACAGGCGTCTGTAGATCCCATCTATGTATACAGAGTCCGTCTCCCGCGTGAAGGTGTAGTGAGTAGGGGCTATTGCCTGTGGCCTGTGTGCTACACTAACTGAAAAGAGATGGTAAACGACACAAGAGCATGATCTATTGCCACACCCATAGGTCTGGGTCCAACCGTGAGATCTTGGATATGAGAGATGAGGCTCGGCTGTGCCACGATATAATCCACTGTGCTGGCTCCATGTCTGTGTGGAAAGCATGTAAAACCCCCCGCAGTGGGAAATCTTTGTAGGCCATTCAAGATGGCCAATCCGTGTGCAGTCCCCATGTCTATCAAGTGTCGTCCATACTCAGTGTGTTCCCCATCCTGTGATAGTCTAGATAGGCCTGTCTCTACAACATCCAACTCTCTCAGCATCTCCTCTGAAGTATCATAAAATACTGTCTGATGATCGGCAATCCTAGCATTGAATGATGATGTCACCATCTCTAGAGAACTCCCAAATGTCATCATCCAAAATAGAGAAGGGGGACTGTCCTCTGGGTGGTGCATAAACTGACGTGTTCGGGGGAAAGTAGCAAATAGCAATGTAAAGATATCTGCATGTCTCTGCTCTCAATCTCACCCACATGTACCTAGCTTGCTCATCCCTACGAGCTATATGTATCAATGGTTGCAACTCCTTCCTGAATAACACTGCCACTCCTCCTGAGCCCCGTCCTCTGTGCTCTAATCGTGTCTCCTGTCTACAAGCTGTCTCCCATCTATATCCACTAATGTGAGGCATAGACTGCCCAGGGGCCTGATGTGTCTCAGAGTAGAAGACGATGTCTCTTCCCATAAAACTATCTTCAAAAGCACCCACATCAAGGCGCATAGATCCATTACAATTCCAAGTGGCAACTTTGAGTGTGGTCCCATAGGTCTCGCACCGTCATGTGGAGCGCCGCTCTACAATCACCACCCGACCATCTCTGTAGAAGGCCGTCTTTCCCTTCTCTCTCGCCGCTTGAATCTCTAGCATTACCTCTCTCATATGCGCAAGTTGTGTGAGAGTGAGGTCATCTCCAAGGAATATGCCCGTTTTCTTAAGTGTAGGACGCCTCTTCAAGAAGTCCTTTGCCTCCATGGATGGGAAACGCATGATTAAAGCTCTCTCCTTGGAAGTCTCCCCATTTCCTTGCCTCTTCTTCCCTACCCTCCATGCTTTTGTATGAGTAGACTCACTCCCCATCATGCGGAGAAGTTCTTCGACTTCCCTCGCCACATCATCTCGGTTACTCGTATATGCAAAGATCTAGTTTCCCTCCGCTGCTCTTCTTCTAGAGTCATGTTGATGATTGTAGGAGTGGAGACAGATGTGGATTCTTTCCCTTTCTCTTTCTTAGCGACTTCTATCCATTTCTCGGCCTCATCCGCTTTCTTCTGTGTCTTCGTGATCACATCCAACCACGAAGACGTCTTTACCACATTCTGTTTCTCCTCCTCTTTGATCATCCCTTTCTTAGCGACTTCTATCCATTTCTCGGCCTCATCCGCCTTCTTCTGTGTCTTCGTGATCACATCCAACCACGAAGACGTCTTTACCACATTCTGTTTCTCCTCCTCTTTGATCATCCGCACCTGCTCCTTGATGACCTTGATTTCCTCTATCACTGAGGGCTGGAATTCCCCTTCCTCTATTCCACTGCTTGCTCTATCAGCAAGCTCTCGCTTGAGGGCTGAACCTCTTCTTTGAGTGCTTGTGATTCTGCTTTAAGTCCTTGTAGCTCTGCGTGCAAGTCCTCTTTCTCCTTCTTCCATTGTGCGCTTTCGTTGAGAAACATTTGAAAAAGGTTGGCCTTCTCTTTCCACCATCCTTTCGTTTTTGCTTTCCATTCTCTCATCTCCCTTTCCATTTGTGTTATCCGCTTGTTTGAGCTAGGTGTCGAAGGAGTTCCCATGCCCACCTTTCAACGAGGGCATGTTCATACGCCCTAAAGGTTTTGAAAGCAAGGGTTGGGAGCACTGACGGCGCTGTCGGTGCCCCACTTAAGAAGGGGCTCACATGTAAACTTGGGGCTCAAGGCAAGATGCCAGATATAGCGTGGCTTCACATGTGATTTGGGGCCGAAAATAGAAGGGGATTATTTCCCCACGCCAAGGACACAATCTTTTTTGGGGAGAGAAGAAAAATAGAGAGGAAGGGGAGAGCTTGGAGAGCAGTTTTTTTTTGGCAAGCAAGGGGAGAGTTCCCTTGAGAAAGGAGGGAATTTTCCTTGGCGATCGATTGAGCAAGAGTTCTTTGCGAGCAGGAGGAGGGTTTCTTTTTGCGTGCAAAGGAGTTGTCTTTTGCGCCAAGGAGTTTTCGGAGCAAGGAAGCGAGCAAGGAGGAATTTTTGTAAGCAAAGGAAGCATATGCGAAGCTTCGCTGTTGTTTTCTTCTTCGACATCATTAAAAGCGTGACAACTATCAACACCGAGCATCGACGGACGCTCGAACTCAGTATAGGCTAAAATAATTTGGCCTAGCTTTTGTAAAGGGAGCTTAAACTCCTTAATCTGCAATTAATTGAGTTAACGGTGATGTTTACAACACCCTTTGACAAATGTGCATTGGTTCTTGATAGTGTTATCAAGTTCAATTGGTTTTGTGTTCTGTTTGCATTTCCAAACAATAATTACTCTATTGTGCAGTGTGGTATACCTTTTCTCTCTCTTTTCCCACAGCTAGCAGCCCAGCGCTGACCCAGTTCGCCTTTCGAACCCTATTTCCCCCGACTGCACCCCGTTCAACCTCCACTTCTATACCAAACTTAAAAAATCCTCATTCTTGGAGGCCTTCTCAGTCAACCTCTCTTCACTCCCAAATGACCACCTAAGCCCCTCCACCTTGGGACATGCTTTTAGGATGTCTGCTTTTCCTGTCCACCGTCCAGAGACCATCACAGATTCAAACATTCCACAGGTGGAGCCCATTCAATTGCTTTTGAATATGCAACCCATCATATCCCTGGGACCTTTGCCCCTTCTGCGCATTTCCACTTAGATAAACCCCTGAGCAGTTAACTGTGGCACATAAATCAATGATGCTCTGTGATGCATTGTACTGCCTGTCAAGAATTTCTATATCCCTCCACCACTCCTCTTCAAACTAGTGGCAGAGACAGGAACCTGGTTTCGAGCTCGGCCAAATAATAAGCTTCTGCCAAAATTTCCCTTTCACTCGATGTCTCGACTCTCATGGAATGTGAAGCTCCCACATCACTGGCAAACAAACACAGTGATCACTTGCATCTTTGGTCTAGACACAAAAACCCTAACACTAAAACCTGTCACATACCGCCCTCTAAAATTAAAGCACTTGTCCTCAATTGCAGGCATTAAGCAAAAGAGAGAGACTAACCCAAAGCTGACTAAAAGGACAATAACATACACACATCACAACAAAGACATGTACACTGTATGCTCATATGCAATCATGCATTCTTAGGCCGTGGTGGCAGTGTGAAAAAATTACTTGAAGCTAGCTCTAGACACCACGATTAGGTCTGAAAAGTCTCTCCTGCACTTCCACACAATGAGAAGTACGGCAAATCTCATACTCCCCCAGAGTGGAAAGTAGCAAAGGGGTTGCAACTCGCCAAGATACACTGGTTTAATCAATTCATTGTGGCTTCACCAAGTTGGGCCAATACATATCCAATGACAGTTTGATGCATTCACATGCACATGGAACATTTTAGTCCAATTTGGAGCTTTCAGAATAGGAGCCGATACAAAAGCATTCTTCAGCTTTTGAAATGCCTCTTTGCAGTGATCAGTCCATATGAAATAAGTTATCAAACCATACAATGGTTTGACTATGACAACATACATGCAAATAAAGTGTCAATAGTATCCCAAAATGACCCATGAATGCTTTGACTTCGCGAATAGTGCTAGGTCTTGGTAGCTGAGTGATTGCTTTTATCTTTTCCAAATCCGTGGAGATCCCATTTTTGGACACAATATGCCCCAAAGAGTTTGCCTTGTTGCGAACAAATCCTTTACAATCAACACTTTTCAAAGACCTTTCATAAGCGATCAAAGTGATCTCCTTCAACGAAGAGTGAATACGTATGCCATCCATGAATACTTCCAAGAATATTCTTAATATTTTTTGAAAGCATGACTCATGAGTCATTGGAAAGTATCTCACCTTGTTCCACAGATCACAAAATTCTTGCACGGATAGAAATGGTTGCCCGAGATCTTTTATCCCGATTCCCCAATTCATTGCATGGTCTGCAGATAGGATTTCTGGGATCATTGGGTGGATAAGGAAATTCTCAAGGGCACTATCCAAAGGATGGGCATTTCAAAGATGAATCACAGGAGTAGGATGTGTATACAGACCTCCCAACAGCACCATCACAATCAAAGACTTCTCTTGGGGAGCAGCAGGTTGAGTGTCAGGCCCTTGGCACTGTACTTGTTCCTAATCTTTGTAAAGGCTTTCTTTCTGAAGAAGTGGAATCTGCAGATCTGGGACTCTCATCTGCCTCTTGTTGATGGCCAGTTGTTGAGTATGCAGATAATGGCTGTACATAAACTTTTTTTGGATGCTGTACCAGGTGCATTGACGGCTAGTTGCTTGCCAGTCGAGCAAAAATCGATTGGAATGAGTCTTTCAGGTGCTGATGCTTCTTGCACATGGGGCATGGAGGTTAAATTCACATAGTTATAGCTGATGGTGGCTGAGTGGCTGACATGAGGCAGCAATGGGCGCACACAAAACCTTTTGACTACTGAAGGGTGACAGAAACGAGAGAGCGTTGGATTTTTGTTTTCCTTAGCAGTGGTAAAACACAGAGCGAGAAACAAAGTTTGGTGGGTTGCTTTTTTGGGGCGCCAACTTTCCCAGGTTTCTTGCTAGATCACAACAGCAACGACTTTCTAGATAGAGCCACGTTTAAAAGCACGATAATTAAACCCCTACTCACGTACAGACCCAATGTGAAGCATCTAAACTTGCCAAACAATTCAGTACAACATGTAATGAAAGTCGTGGATTTAATAACACGTCTTTTCTTACCTGCCCAAAACGGAAGAGCAGAAAGTAACGGAAGAAAATCCATGGCTCCATAATGTTCAGTTAGCCTGTTCTCCTGTGAATATAGCTTCATATAAATGATCATCCAACCATAGTTTAGGGAATTATGTAAGCCTTTATTCTGAGAAAATCAAGTTAGAAAAGGCTCTAGATAGAATTGCACTTTGAATCAAACCTCAGTTTGAGCTATGCATAAATTGACAGAAGTGTTGCCGCTCTCGCAAAAAGGTACAAACATCACGGCTTACTATAGTTACATTACTAATATGAACTGAGACTTTGAGAAAGACTTCATTGAAAATTCTGTTAAAGCGTAACTTGTCTCAAAGAATCTTAATGTGCACACAGAATAGATGATCAAAGGCTGCAGTACTAACAGAGGGAACACTTGGTGAAGTTGCCAATACCAGATAAATTTAAAAGTTGGAACAACTGATAGACAGACACCACCTTTTGAAGAACATTCAAGATGATATCACCCGCTTTCACGGACAATCCTGAAGGCACCTCCTCATTGGCAATCGCCTCTAGCATAAAAGCTATTACCTGCAATACATATATGCATGAAATATTAGGCAAGTCTGCTATTAAGATGCTACTTCTAAAGGAAAGAAAAGTTGACATAGTGTGAATCTTCAATCCGATCACCACACTGGATAGGCAGAAAGAAACTGATTGGATGAGTCGGATCACAGAATAACTTGCAAAACCAGAACTAGAGACCTTGAAAGAACAATTGAAGAGCACCAACAGTAGACGCATGAGCATAATTCCCCTCAAAATCCTATTGCCTCCTTAAATGGCACTCTTGCCATATTTGTTTACTAGTAGTACTCAATTACACACTTGTGGATGCAGAACGGAGTACATGTGTGTGGATATCCAGAAAGAAGGACAAAAGTGCTGAAAATATAGATACTTCAAAACAAAATAGGCTGACATGGGGGTGTGTGTACATGCGTATGAGGGATGAGGGCGATGGAGCTCGAACTCTAATGGATGTGAAAGCAGGGGAGTACAACAACCATGATATGAAAAAGGCTAGCTAGCTCCATCCAGTACCAAACTGGGGGTGTGTGTACATGTGTATGAGGGATGAGGGCGATGGAGCTCGAACTCTAATGGATGTGAAAGCAGGGGAGTACAACAACCATGATATGAAAAAGGCTAGCTAGCTCCATCCAGTACCAAACTGGGGGTGTATTATGAGATGCATAGCTGACTAGAGAGTGAAGAGTTCCCGCAAGATAGAAACAGGGTCTGATAAAGCCCGCAATCTCCCTCTATCCTCTTGGATGGCCCTGTGATGTGCTCTCTAGGATTGGCGATGTACTCGAGGAGCTCTAACTCTAATGGAAGTGATTGCTCAAGGCTTGAACCTGCATTGATAGAATACCCATACTATATCATGAAATTCTTAATAGTAGCAAAAATTAACCATGCTTTAAAAAAGGTGAAAAAGATCAAAAGCTTAATCATTTACCGAAAGCCAGTAGCAATTTCCCACCCTAAATAAAATCAATGCAGGATAACCTCATTCAAGGTAAAATAACTGCTCAAACTTTGATTCACCTGCTTGTGGCCACCCTGACAAACAAAAGCTTTGCATCCATCCTTTTCCCGTGTGATTTCACAAACTGTCGGTAGCAGAAATTGTGTCACAAGGAAGGGACTGCCAAAAAGGGTTTGAGGAGCAAACATTAAAAGATTCCAGTATCTTTTCTGACAAAATCTGTTGCAGCAGAAAATACAAAACACTAGACTAATACCTTTCTTCAACGTCCGATGTAATTGTAAAAAGATACTCCAGCATTAACAGAAACTGTTTACTTATCTCTCTCTGAAGTGAAGGCGCATCTGCTAGATACCTACAGGGGCCAAATCATGACTCAATCAGCCTAAGCACCTGTCTCATTATCTGGCAAGTCTGCAACAAGGTACTACCTGCTAAATAAACGAGCCGATGCTAAAATGTCATCTCCTTTAGTCATGCTCTGCCTCTGTCAGTTGCCTATAATTTTAGTAGCAGACAAGGGGAAAAAAAGACAACTGCAATAAACAACAACCTGAGTTAAGAAAGCAACCTTTGCTTCCTGAAGAAAATCAATCACGGTATTAATGATCTCATTCAAAATTGAAACAGTTCTCCTAAGAGCCACATCGGAAAGCCTCTCAACATCTGCATGAGCTATTATTCATTTAGTAGAGAACACTTCCAATGTGTTTAATTATTCCTGAAAAATTTAGCTACCTTCTTCCTCGATAGTGATGTTAATGACTGATTCTAGCAAAAAATAGCATGTGGCCAGAAGGTGTTGATCCTTGATGAGTTTGTTAGAGTTGCAAGCCTTCCATTTCTGAGCATTGAAACGTGAGCGGGCAATTTCATTTAACAGGACCAACGTTTCCACCCGCAATGTTTCAACTAATAAAAGAAAAAACCTGCTGCAGACACTGACAGAGTTAAATACCATATGTTGAAGACATCAAGTGTTTTTAACTATGTATGAAAAGGCAATTTTAACTGCGAACAAAACGTCAACCCAAAAGCATTTACGCCAAAGAGAATATCTCAAATGCTATGTGCAAAGTAGGTACAATCAAGAGAGCACACAAATGAAGATCCAGGGAAGAACATGGCAGCACAATAAAAGACCATGTTACTTTTGTAGACTAAGTGCTTTTGAACACAGGACAGTGCTGGCTGGCCCCTGGGATAAAACCAGCACCAAAGGCTATGCAGACCATTGTTTATAGCAGGCTCTGTTTTGCTGACCGTGATCAGGTATTGTCAGGTGGCCTTGGATACGATGGCCATGTAGCGGGAATAATGTGTCGTGCTCTCTACTGTGGGTGCTCCTCAGTGCAATGTGCGTGAAATCTCACTCCAACAGAATGAAAACACTGTAGACAATGAACAATATAGCAAACAAGTGACTCAACAGTAGAACCTGAATAGCATGGGACTCAACTAACTCAGTTGAACCAGTACAGACTCTGACATGGCAGCACACGCTCTGCTCCAAGCCCAGAACACACGGGTACAATGGGGGTGTCGAGGCTCAAGATGTGCAAGGAGGGTGCTGTGTGTGATGTAGACTCGACTCGACGCTAGACTCAAAACTCATAAACCATCTAAACATTATCTCGACTCAAGCAAATGCGTGCATATATACAAGTCTATGGTTGGGGTACTTGTGCATACATCCGGATGAACCTGGGATGATAGCTTGTGTGGCCTACAAAGCTCTGAAAACCTTTGGGATTGATGGGAGGAGGCAACTTCAAGATGGCTACCATCTTCTCTGGGTCAGGCGCTAAACCTTTAGCAGACACCACATGGCCTAAACGTGTACCTTCAGTGACCAAAAAATGGCATTTGTTTGGATTGAGCTTCAGATGTGCCTCCCTGCACCTAAGGAAGATGGTAGAGAGCTGAGATTTTTGTAGGACATGAGATAAAATGCCCCGTTAACTTCAATGGGTTGGTGATCAAAACATATGGTTGCTTTTACCTCACTAATGTTTTTTTGGGCAAAAAAAATAGGTACAAAAAAGTTGCATTTTTGCCATTATACGGGCCTATCATCAAAGTTTCTATAGTCACGCTCAATATAGATACTATATACATGTTTTCTTAGTTCCCTTTGGGCCTTTGGATTCAAAAGGAGACATGGAGCATGTCAAAAGGATAATGTATCTCTTACTAAGTGGAACCTTGGGGGCAATGATAAAAAACAGGACCCGTTGTTTCACACAGTTTAGGTTCAAAAATGTTGTGCACGAGTAAGGTTAATGGTGAAATCGATACTCCAAAAAAAAAGTCAAGTTTTTTTCAGCTCATAAGGCAACTTTGTGGATATATAGAATCTAGAAATTCATTTTCATACTCTTCAAACAATTCAAGCAAAATGGTCACTTAACAGGACACAAAAGTGTCCAAGGACATAAAAGTGTCCTGTTACCATTCTAGTGTTAAAGGAGTGCATAAAAGAGACTAGCTGACCGAGTAACGCCAGATGATCCCATAACCAAGCTGGTAAGAGGATGTGCTGAGCGTCGTCGGGGTCGCCAAAGTTGCCTTCTCTGATGGGGTCAAGAGGTGTAGCTGGTGAGGGTGCATCAGAAGATGAAGATTGAGCCGCCACTTGGAGCTTTTGAGACATCATCGGCTGGTGTCTGATCAATGTGAAAATCAGCATACTCCTCTTGTAACCATCATGGGGGAAGCTCCTCGAAGGGTAAGACCTCAGACACAGCAGAGTGCTTTTGCGTGGGCGGGGAGTCAAAGGAAGCTAAGGGAAGAGGTGAGAAGCGGTGAACTCTTGCAAATGAGATTTCTTTCCCCTTCTATGATGTGTGATAGGTTCACCAAGGCCGATGGCCTCCATCAAGGGGGCAACAAACGCATGAATTTCAGTGACTTTCACACTGGATTCTGGATGATGTGGCGCACTAGTCTCAGCTAGAGGAGCAGGGGAAGAAGAGGGTGGATGAGTAGGCAAGGGTTGAATAGAGACCACATAGCATGGCAATGATGTAGTAGCCTCCAACCACTATAGTAGATCTTCGTCAGACCTGTCAGGTGGGTCATGTGGGCTGTCCACTGACAAAGAACAATGATGAACCACTAGATCCATAACTCCTTCGAGTTGAATTGGTGGCATTGGGGAGCCAGAAGTATGGATCCACATGGCGTCGTTTCCCCAATCGTAAAGTGCTTTAGTGTGCCGCAGCCATGGTCTATCGATGAGCAAAGGAAAACCTCCCTCAACGTGGGGAAGACGAACCACAACAAAATCCAAGCTAAATGTGAATTCTTGTACTTGCATAGGCACCTTGTCCACTATGCCCACTGGGTAGACTGTCCTCTGGTCGGCCAATGTAACTGTGAAGGGAGCAAGGCAGGTAGGTTGCAGACCTAAAGCCAACATAGTGAACTCTGCCATCAGATTGATGCGAGATCCACCATTGACTATGACACTGGAGAATTGTCGCCCAAGGATAGATACAGTGAGACGAGGACTCCTATAATCGGTGAGGGAAGCGACGGGATAGGAAATCATGTAAGACACTAAGGGCTCTATAGGGAGGTGCCCGCCACTAGGCCCTACACTCGGGTACAGAGACTGAATGATTGTAAGGGTGTCACTTCTTAAATTTGCATTGAGCTTTAGCACGTCGTGAAGAGAGACTTGCTGAAAGGTGTTCCTCATGATAGTTTCCGCTATAGGCTTCTCGCTTTTGGTCAAGGCGTGTTCTAGGCATAGTTACAGGGGACGGGCCCTAGGGCCGGGGGACGGCCGTAACCGGGCCGGGAACGGTTGGGAACGCCGAGGGACGGACGGAAAACGGGCTGGACGGGCGGGTCGCAGGGGGGACGGACCGGGGACGGCCCGGAACAGATTCAAAAATATGCCCGTTTTTGACCGTTTGCAACGAATCTGTGCAGCCCCAACTGCCATATTTTTGGAGCCTTGGCCCTTGGGAGGCTATAAAAGGCTCCCTTGGGCCTCTTAATACTCATAGTCTCAATGCTCAATGCTCATTCCATTTCCCTCAAGCTCAAGGCTCAAGCTCAAGGCTCACGTTTGAACTTTGAAGCTCTCCTCTTCCTCTTCTACCCACTTTGAAGCTCTCCTCTACTCTCTCTCCACACAAGCTCTCCTCTAACTCTTCTAACTTCTAAGCTCTACTCTCTCGAGTCTCTAACCATCATGTCATCTCAAGCCAACTCCACTTCTCAAGCCGCTTCTTCTCGAAGGAGGCCCGCCGTGCAAACGTGGTCATGGTGGGATGAAGTCGACTTTAGCTCGCGTGGCAAAGGTGGCGGTGCAAGACCAGGGACGTGCAAGCTATGTCCATACAAGAGATCGGGTGGTTCAAACAAAGTGCGAGCCCATCTTCTTCATGAACCCGGTCACGAGGTGAAGTTTTGCCCTCATGTAGCTCCCGAGAAGAGGTTAGATCTTCTTGAGAAGCTCACGGTGTATGAGGTTGCGGAAGCGGCCAAGAGGGGCCGTTTTGTTGCCGTTGATCCCTCCGCCACGGCGACACCGCGAGAGCAAAGGGAAGCCAACCTTGACGACATCGCTCGAACCTTCAAGAGCCATGGATCTACACCGTCCTCTTCCGTTCCGCATCGCCAAACCACTCTCAACGAAAATTGGAATCCTAAATTGAAGGAAGAGGTGGATAGGTCGGTTGCCCGATTCTTCTTCCACGACCACATTGCCTTCCATGCTTCGCGGTGAGTTTCCCTTGGCATATGCACATTGCAATCTTCCATTTTGTATTCATAATGGGTTATAACTTCTCGACTCTGGACTCTCCATACTAACACAACATGCTCTATTTTGTGTGGATAGGTCTCCATACTTTCGAACCATGGTTACGAAAATAGGGGAATATGGCTCCTCTTATGTGCCACCTTCATCGGAGAGGCTTCGCACCACCCTCCTTGACAAAGAGAAGCTTGCCGTGGAGCAAGCGGCCCAAGCAACAAAGGATTTATGGGAGACCAATGGCGTCTCTCTTCTTGTAGATGGATGGAGCGACACCCACAAGCGGTCCATCCATGGGGTGGTGGCCTACTCTCGAGGGGAGATGTACTTTGTGGAGTCACATGATGCATCCGATAGTGGCAAGGCCGCCGAGATACTTGCTGCGGAGTGAACAAGCACCATAGAGACCACCGGCCCGGAGAATGTCCTTTGTATGGTTGCAGATGGAGAGGCGTCAAATAGGGCAGCCGGAGCTATCATTGAGGGCATATATCCCAGCATCCATGTCACATTTTGCATGGCGCATTGCCTCAATAACCTCCTCAAGGACATAGGGAACTTGTCATGGATTTCACCCACCATTGGTGACGCCTCTCGAATTGTCTCCTTTGTGCTCAACCATCAAAAAGTGCGCTATGAATTCTCAAAGAGGAGCCACTTGTCCTTGCTCAAATATTCAGAGACAAGATTTGCATTTAATTGGCTTATGCTAGGCCGCTTGTCTACATGTGGCAGAGCCTTAAGGGGCCTCTTTCTCAGTGATGAGTTCCACACCATGCCGGAGTCTACATCAGCAGTAGGATTGAATGCCGAGAATGGGCCGACGACGCCGCTTGGTGGGAGGAGGTGAAGACTCTTGACACCATGGTCAAGCCTATTCTACACCTACTTCGAGTGGTGGATGGCTTGCAGCCATGCATTGGCAAAGTCTATGAAGCCATGGATCGCATGATAGAGGCACTTGAGAAGCTTGTGCCTGACCCTGTTCAGTATGCGGAGATTCATGGCTTATGTGAGTCGAGGTGGAATGGATACTACTCTCCACTTCATGTGGCAGCTTATGTGCTTGACCCTGAGTTTCAAGGAAGGCGTCAAGAGACCGACAAGGAGGTGAGCAAAGGAGGGCGGCTTGCATTGGAGCGCCTTGAGCCTAGCAGTGACATTAGGCGCAAGATTAGAGACGAGCTACTCAACTACATGCAAAAGAAGGGCTCCTATGGATGTGTAGATGCACAGCTTGATCGTAACAAGATTGGCTCCGTTTTGTGGTGGGAGGACTATGGAGGAGATGGCCCACATTTGCAACACTTGGCTGTTCGTGTCCTTAGCCAAGCATGTACCACTAATTACTTGGAGCAACTATGGAGTGTGTACAGCCACATTGCCTCTAAGAAGAGGAATCGCCTTGGGGTTCAGAGAGCCAATGATTTGGTGTTTGTGAGCGCTAACTTGCGCATGCTTGCCAAGAGCGTCACACACAAGGCAGATCCTTTCAATGAGCGGGAGATGGCACAAGAGAATCCATCTATGGCCGATACTCTTTTGGAGGAGCTAGAGGAGGATTTCGAGCCTCAATGCGAGCCTCCCGATCCCTCATACGTCGCTGACGATCTCGACTACGACGACGATGTGGAGATTCAGCACGCGAGCACTTCTTGAGTTTGATGATCATTGATCACTTGACTCTCGAGTCTAGACTCTTGAGTCCACGACTCTACCTACTACATAGCCCTTTGTACTTTTTGTTATCCTTGAGGCCTTAGGCTTGTCCTAAGTCCTTTAGTTTTTGACTCTTGAGCCCTTGTGGCATGCACTTCTCATTTTGTATCCATCGATCATCGATGTTTTATTAGCACATTTCAGCCTATATGACTCGTGTTCTTTGGTCTATTTAGTGTAAATTTATGGTCAAAGTGATGCTCTATGTGTGTGGCATGTGCGTAGGTCAAAAAATGCCAAAAAAACTCTCTTTTTTTTTGCCGTTCCGACCCCGTCCCCGTTTCCTGACTTTTGCCGTCCCGACCCCGACCCGCCGTCCCATGTAACTATGGTTCTAGGACTTTGATCTGTTGCAAGTCAGCTACTGCTCCCAAGAAGGCCCCATCAATATCAAATAGCATAGTAGTCGGTCGACTGTTGGCACCAAGGGGTGGCTTGTCAGATGTTGCAGACGGTCTAGGTTGTTGAGGAGGAATTGGAAGAGCCGGACCTTCAGAAAGACTGAGGCCTATGGCTGCTCATTGTGACCTAGTGAGGACACCAAATGGCTTTCCCATTTGTTGTGTAACCACATGGGTAGCAGGTGACGATTGAGGAATGGTGCTTACCACAATCAGGTTGATCTTCGGAAATGTGAACTCTTCTTGGTTCTCACTGAGGTTGGAAGAGGTGGATACCCATTGCTTGGGACAATCTTTATTGTAGTGATCCTTAACCTCAGGGCAATGACAACAAGGCAGAGACCCTCCGGGCAAGGGACACTTGCTTTGGTAACGCCCATAGTCCCCACACCTATAGCACAAAATCGTGCAATTGGACGGACGAGGGAGAGGGACAAGGTAGTCTCTGCTCTTGCTGCATGGGGGTGGAAGCTGGGGTGTAGAAGCTCTGAGGACCTGAGGGGACACTAGCATGATAAAAACTTTGAGATGGAAAGGCGCTTTGCATACCTTGCATAGTAGGAGGGGTTGTCAACAGAGGGGGAATGTGGTTTGGATGGCCATAGAGAGAAACCATATTGGATGCAAGAGCCAAGCCGTGTTGAAGCGTAGGGAGGAGGCTTCCCTATAATTTCCGCACTCCCTTCAAATATTAGCACTCTTTGTCATCATGGCCGGACTTCTCATAGAAGTGACAGTAAGCTCGAAGCGGGCATTCCTGTGGAATATGCCCAAGAGAACGGCAGGAGCTACACCAGATCATAGCCTTAGATTTCTGATGAGCATTGAGCTCCTCCAGCTCTCGCTTGATCTGGTTCAAAGCTTCTTGATGTAGAGGCTTCTCCTATCGAAGAGAAAATGATGTTTCCTCTTGAAGAGCTCCTTGTAACTTCAGGGCTTCGAGCTCCCTGTGTAAAGAAGTCAAAGAGTCAGAGGGACATTCAAACAATACTAAGGCAGTCTCTACCTGAGGAGAGTTGGTGAACAGCTTCCTGGCCCCGTCCAAGGTTGAAGGGAAGAGGACTAGGTAGGCGTCTTCTCTGTTGGCCCACGACCCCTACAGAGGGAAACAAATCTCCTAGCATGGTCATCTGCATCCTTTGTGGAGAGCCCTCTGAAAGTTGGAAACTTTATTTTCACCTTAGCCAAGACGCTTCTGATCTCCTCCATGGCTGCCAGTTCACGAGCTTGTTGCTCAAGAGCTTGCTGTAACACAGAGGGCAAGAACTATACTGGGGAAGGTGACCTGGAAGGTGAAGAACTGTTTGAGGGAGTGGAGGTAGCCGCACGGGAAGGTAGGGGTAATGGGGCTGGTGGACTTCTACTCAGCACAAAGGGTTGGCGCTTTCGATGGTAGTACTTCAGAGGACTCAATAATGGACTTTGTCGATCTTTGGACTGCCTAATATGTGTCATGCACTAATCAGAAACCCACTCAAGCTTTGGGCACTAAGACTTTTACTTAGCTGGTCCAGACTACACTAGACCAGTGTGAGTGACCTGGACGAGTGACTAGACTGGCGGACAAGAGACTAGCTCCTCGACAAGGGAGTGAAACTTCAGTTGAGATCCCACCGGGCGTGCCAAAAAAGAGAGCACCTATAGCGGGAATAATGTGTCGTGCTCTCTACTGTGGGTGCTCCTCAATGCAATGTGCGTAAAATCTCAATCCAACAGAATGAAACACTATAGACAATGAATAATATAGCAAACAAGTGACTCAACAACAAATTCAACAATAGAACCTGAACAGCATGGGACTCGACTAACTTAGATAAACAAGTACAGACTCTGGCATGGCAGCAAACTCTCTGCTCCAAGCCCAGAACTCAAGGGTACAATAGGGGTACAATAGGGGTGTCAAGGCTCAAGATGTGCAGGGAGGGTGTTGTGTGTGATGTAGACTTGACTCGACGCTAGGCTCAAAACTCATAAACCATCTAGAACAGTTTATCTCGACTCAAGAAAATGTGAGCATATATACAACCCCAAAAGGGCAACCAACACATAACATCAAATATCTCTGACTGTCCAGCTGCACCTATCCCCAAACTGTGGCGGAGAAGAACTGGCCACGATGTCCTCTAAACCACCAGTCCTGCCACGTGTCAAGTCCACCAACTGTAACTGTCTTACCGTGTAGAGTGACATTGTAGCCCAGCTACACCTTAGTTCGAACCCCGGCACCACTAATAGGTAGATAGGGCAAATCCATCCTTCAGTGTCCATTTTCAGCACTATCGGAGGAGGATCACCTAATACAGCCCCTATATTTGCTCAGTAGTGGCGATCACAGATAATTGCATCATAGTGGTCTTTCTCATGGCACTACACTACTACTTGTTAGCACTAAGTAGTGTTGGAGCCTTTAACAATCTCCTTGTACCAAAGTCACTTGGGCCGTGTACTGGGGAGCCTAGCGTGCTGCTACGCCATTCATACCAGTTATAGATGGTGTTTCGAGATCAAAGGTTCCATCACATCAGCAACTGTCTCTTTTGTTTCATTCAGCTAGCGTGCTGCTACACCATTGATACCAGTTATAGATGGTGTTTCGAGATCAAAGGTTCCATCACATCAGCAATTGTCTCTTTTGTTTCATTCAGCTTTAGTATTGTCCATTGTGTTCAATCCAAACCTTTTTTAAAGTTTAGGGACAACCTAGCGCACTGACCTTGCGATTGTATCATTGGTACAGTAAGACTTCAACGCATACTGCACTAGACAACTCAAAATACATGTGAGTATAGACCACATTGTTATGCCACAGCTACTTTCATCTCCAGGAGACCTCTTTGTAGCAGTCTTTAGGTGGATAGCCTAAAGTAGGACTACTTGTAGCCTTCAGATCTCTAGGAAGACTATTGGCTTTGAAAGAATACACTCTCGTCTGCATAGGCTGTACTAGAAAGAAAACTCGTGAAACAACCCTTGAATTATCAAGGATATTAAATCTACTTTTGTTGTCCCAAGTGAGTGACAATCACTAGGATCTATGCATTCAAAATATTGCTCAATCTTGAAATGGCATTTCCTTACAAAAATCAGGAATAGGTTGGGGTTCTATAATGTCGAGGCGTACTCAAGATAACATCATCCATCCACAGGAGCAAGACGGAAAGAATCCTTATGTTCGTACTCACAAGCTTTTGATGTCAAATAGTAGGGGGTAACAATTGGTCTTTAGTCCTGGCAAAATAAATCGTACACCAAAGTCCCTTTTTTAAGGAAGGCACAAAGACCCTCTATTAGTGTTAATAATCTGCCCAATGGGCTACACTACCCTATCATGGGGGAAAACTGTACAATTAAGGGAGACTCTTACCAGTGTGAGTGTCAAAAAGTATACATTGGCTACATCAAAGAATGATAGGTGGAAGAAGCCAAACAGGAATCATGCCCCAATGAAGGAAAGGTCTTGGCTGCCACAAACTAATGGATACAGAATGCCGTCTCTCAGCATTGTCTGAGCTCCCTTTGTATGACCGCATCGAGGGCAGCTCAGACAAGGCTGAGAGACGGTGCCTCTGAATGTGTGGATCTGCTTAAGCCAAAAAGGGCAAACTGTCACTGTTGGTGGCTTTGGCAACCCCTGGAAAGCACAAAAATACGGAGCCCTTGAGATAAACAAGAGACCCAAGCTACTGATCAACTAAGGCTTCTTTCTTGAGTACATGCGGCTGCCAAGAAGTCTGACAAGTATGGGGCACTGCTGAAGGTGCCTCACCTGCCATGTCTGGTACAGAAGCCATCACACAAAGAATCTTGGACCAAACCTAGTGGCAATCCATTGAGTAATGAAAGTAAGTCTCCACTAGATGCCCACACCCAAGGAAAACTTGAAAGGTGTCCATGATAAGCTAGCCCAAACTCAAACTCCCACCACTGCACCTCTCTGTATATTATATAACCTGCCACTTAAAAAAATCATCCTACAAGCCTAGTGACCAGCCAAGAGTCATGACAAAAAATTAGAAAGAAAATCCTCGATAATGCTTTGTTTGTCACCAATGCTCCGGTATGGCCAAGTATACCATAACATGCTGTCTCACATCACAGACACCCCCAGACCGACAAGACTTCCGTCCTTCTAAAGGCCCCTTTGCTAAGAGAAGGTTATTGTACACAGCTATCGAAATCTTTTTGATCTCCAGCAAATCCTGAGTCAAAGATCCATCGTATGATGTATCACCACAACCGCCTAGTCCTGAAGTGACATTGTCGAGATCTTATGTTCTCGAAAAATTCCCAAGGATCCAATTGCGTACTTGAGTCCACCGTAAAGCCTGTTTGTGAAATACATAATTTTCACGCCCTTCCCCGAGCTCAAAAGTCCCTTGTTTATCTTGGTTAAGCTGAGACTGTAGCCACGAGCTCTTTGGTTGTCCCTTCTACATCCTCACGAGGGCAGAAAGGCCCCTTCTCAGATGTTGTTGACTCACTCGAATACAAGGTAGGAGCAACACGGGACTACACTAGCACACCATAGTAGAAGCTTGTGTATCCTTCTTCAATGAGGCTTAAAGTGCTCATATTCAACTCAAACAAGCTAGCCCTTTGCTTAGAGTCACACCACCATGAGTGATGTGGCATACTTAGCCATTTTTGACCCATAATGGGTATTTATGTTAACATGTACCACCGTGATATACTTCACATAGGCAAACGATTGTGGCCACCATGACGCACTTCAGATATGTACATTATTAACCCAAAGCCCAAAGTATGCACATTCTAGATTAAGAAAACATGCAACTGTGCCACCTCCAAGGCTTCGACTCCTCAGTAAGAAGCATAAAAAGTGAAGTGAATGTAACAATTTGACATTGTAAACATACCACGTGTCACAAACTGCTGATGTGTCAAGCCATTGAAGAACGAAGCCAACATGCAGAGGAGCCTAAACCCTAGAAGCAACAAAAGAAGCAGAAGAAGCTTGCAAAGCATAGTCACATGGGGACGGGGACGGGTCTCAGGGACGTGGCGGGTCCCGGGGACGGGGACTTGGCAAAACAGGGGACAGGGGACGCGCCAGGGGACGTGCTTTGAAAAACACTAGTTCTTTGCAAATTTAATACTGAGACAATAGTGAACACTAAGATCACAAGATTGCAAAGAAAAAGTGGGTTTTGCACTCATATTACATAATATCAAAATATAACAAAGGGAGTGCGGCGTGGACGACACGGTACACCATTGGTGTGGTGATCAAGCATCAATCATCCTCGCCAAAGGGCAAAACATAATGATGTACAAGTGAAGAGTGGATAAGTAGAGTTTAGCATAAATGGGAGTCAAAAAGGGAAGGACTCGAGTCAAGGGTCAAGACTCAAGACTCAAGAGGTCTAGACTCTAGACTCTACATGTTGGCCCATGGTGCCAACTGAATGTCAATTGGCTCTGCATAGTCCATTTGACCCAAAAAATCATCCTCAAGTGGTGTTGTCTCAATCTCTCCCTCTGCATCTATCTGTGTCTCTAGGATAGGATCATCCTCTGTAAGTGCCCACTCCGCGAAATCATCACTTTCGTCTGACTTGGAAAGCATCTTCAAATTTGATGAGACATATATGAGATCATTGGCTCTCTGCACATCAAGATGATTCCTCTTCTTTGAGGCTACATGAGCATACACACCCAAAGTTGCTCCAAGCAACTCGTAGTGCATGCTTGGCTAAGAATGCGAATAGCCAAATCCTGTAAACCGCCCAATCCCGCCCCAAACTCCTCCCACCAAAGAGCACTCCCCATCTCAAAGCGAGATGCTTGTGCATCATGCATGTGACAAATTTCTCCCTTTCCATTCTTGTAGACATTGATTTGCCTCCAAATCTCGGTCCTTTCCTTTGGGTTGGGCACAAGGCGCGCAAGGATGGTTTACCAATCATTCATCACCTCTTTGTCCTTCCATTGGTTCCCTTGTTGATCCACTACATAAGCGGCCGCATGAAGAGAAGAACGGTAGGCATTCCACCTTGACACACCTACGTTATCAAGATTCAAAACCAAGTTACAAACTCAAGAGAGTAAACTTGTAAAGTATAGGGAAAACTTAAAAGTGACTCGAGCGACGTGAATACCTATCGGGGTCGGTCACAAGTTTTTTAAGAGAGTCGATCATGGTGTCCATGGCCTCATGTATCTTGCCGATGCAAGGCTTCATGGAATCCAACACAGCAAAAGAGGTGGATGATAGGCTTCACCATTTTGGAGATTGTCTTTACTTCTTCCCACCATTCCCGCATGTCGGCCTGTGCTCGGCATGCCACTCCATTGACACTTTTTGACTTGGGCATTGCCAAGAACTCATCACTAGTGAAGAGTCCCCTCAATGCCCCACTACATGAACTCAAGCGATGGAGCATAATGAAGTTGTAGGCGAAGCTAGTCTCCGAGTATTTGAGAAGAGCTAGCGTTGACCTCTTTGAAAATTCAGCCCTCACCTATTTAGAAAAATCAAGTTTCAATATTCAAAACGAGAATTGGCCTTCCATATTGAAATTAGATTTGAATTGAAATGAGATTGGTTAACACTTAATGGTTACCTTTTGATGATTATTGACAAAAGTCACCATTGAATTCGCATGCTCAATGACGGGGGAAATCCATTCCAAGGCGCCTAAAACTTTGAGAAGATTGTTGAGGCAATGAGCCATGCAATATGTGACCGTGGTTTGTGGATAAAGGGATTTGATGATGGCTCCGGCGGTACGATTGCTATTTTCTCCCTCGGTGACAATGGCAATGACATCGTGCTTTCTCACCTTCTCAATGGTAAGCGCCCACTACGATGCAAGTACTTGCACACTCTTCCCGGTCCCCGATGCATCATGGGGGTGAATGAAATACATCTCCCCCCGAGAATATGCCACCACACCATGAATGGAGCGGCGACGGATATCACTCCACCCATCCACAATGAGGGATACCCCATTCTTCTTCCATGAAGCCCTTGTGGATACACATGCCGCCCCCACCATGATTTTCTCCCTGTCAAGAAGAGTGGTGCGCAAGCTCTCCGAAGAGGGAGGGACATATGTGGGTCCAAACTCCCCGATCTTCCGTACCATTTCTTTAAAATATGGAGATCTTTTATGTCAAAAAAAAAAGTGTAAATGAGTGATATACATTGTAAATGAGTGATATAAACTAAAGATTAAAGCTTAAGCCTTAGAAGTTAAAGTCTAAAGAGCTTACCCCGCTGCATTGAAAGCAATATGGTCGTGGTAGGAAAATCTTGCTACGGCGACATCTACCTCCTCTTTCAAGGCCGGTTTCCAACCATCTCCAAGAGTTGCTTGCCGCTTGGGTGGACGAGAAGGAGGGAAAGATGACGATGAAGGGTTGGTAGAGAGTGGAGGTGGGTGGTCACCGTCGGTGCTGGTTGATGCACAAAATGATGCCGAAGAAGGGGATGCGGATGCTCGGATGAAAGCCGCCGTGACCATCTCCCTGGGATTCACCGTGCGACGCTTGGTACGATTCTTCTTGGCTTCTTTTATATCCTCAAGAGTCTTCTCAAGGTTTAGGAGCTTTTGCTTCTCCTCTTTCGAGCCGGTTTGCAGGCAAAATTGAACATGATGTCCTTTTTCGTGAAGGAAGTGGGCGCACACATTCCTCACGGAACCACTGCGCTCGTAGCTACAACGGCGGCACTTCCATGGCTTGCTTCCACCTCAACACCGGAATTAGGAGCAATCACCTCATTCCACCATGTCTATGTGAAGTGGGCAGAGGAAGGGGGTTGAGAAGCGGTGGTAGGGCCGGAGGAAGGAGAAGGAGGAGGGCTTAGAGAAGCTTCGGATCAATCTTGAGATGCCATTGATGGTAGATATTAGAATTTAGAGAAAGCTTGAAGAGAAGGAAAGAGGGGTAGACTTCAAGGCTCAAGCCTTCGACTTGGAGAGGAGGGGAGATGCAAGAGGGAGAGAGAGAGAGGAGAAAGAGACTCGAGAGTCAAGAGACTCAAGGGCGGAGTCTCGAAGGGCAACTTCAAACTTGGCTCTTGGCACTTGCAAGCCCAATGGGAACTTCAAGGAATTGGCCTTGAGGCTTGGGTATGAGCCTTGAGGCTTCGGTGCTCTTAAGTAGAGAGAGCTCCCCCCAAAATGGGCGTTTGAATTTTGAAAGGCCCCCCAAAACTTGAATTTCAAAAATCCTGCCCCCGCAGCCCACCGCCCCCTGCCTGCGTCCCATCCCGCGGTGTCACCGGGGACGTGCGTCCCGGGACCCGTCGTGCCCCTCGTCCCCTGTGAGGGACGTCCCTCGTCCCAAAAAGTCGTCCCTGTCTCCGTCCCGGCGTCCCCCGTCTCGTCCTTGCACAAATGGACCGTGTCCCCCCCTCCCCTGTTTCTATGTTGCAAAGTCTTGTCGAGAGGCATATTTTTAAAGAAGAGTTCCCACCAACTTATGGGACCTCGTGCAATGGGGCCCAAGTGCCCAAGTGACTAAAGGCATTAAAATAAAGCACCCAAAAAACGAGAGTATAAAACTGATGACGTGGCAGTAATTGTACGGACAGCCCACAAAACACGCAGATATGCTAATGTGGCACCTGTACGGATTACCGTGTTTTACATTGAAATCTGACAGCTGTATGGATTTCCGCAAAACGCGATGCCAGCTTTTGAGGCCAGATGCTTTTAGAACTTGAAGCTTTTCATGTAATTGCTTTTCATGGTCAAGGGCCTTTAAATATGAGCCAAGGGCTCATTCTCTTGCATGCTTCCGCATGAAGGTGCAGAGGATGGAATACCGGCGATGTACTGAGTTCAAGCAATATAAAGAAATACCAAAAGGGGCCTCGGTCTGTGCTCTCTTGGGGTAGAACTCCACCACTCCCCGTCTCATGTGTCGTGCATCTCTTTCAATTTGGTTGTTAGTGCTTAAAGTTGTTCTGTTTGTTTTTTTCCACTGGCACATGGTGCCCATCCCTGTGACACCACAGCATGACATTCACCCGCTCTAAACCTGCACATCCTCCGGCATGTGCCACAATAGTCTTTGTTAAGCATCAAAACTAATTGGCACATAACATATCTTCACTTCCATCCTCACTTTGCACACAATCACATCCATCGTATTCATGACTTGCTTGTGCATCAAACCGATCAACATCCCCTCTTCTTTTGAACAAATTAATCCTTTTTCCTACAATGGGAATTTTCATTTCTATCCCATCTAGCTTACGCAAAGCATAAGTTGCATTCCCATGCACATGCTTAACAACAAAAGGACCAAACCATCTCTTTGCAAGCTTCCTTATTGTCATAGAAACATGGTACAATGGACGAGGTCGGAGTCAAAACAGCAGAAGTAGGGAATGGCGTCGGTGCCCGGAATGGCAAAAATAAAAATCCTTTTTTCTTGATTTCATTGAGCTACATGTATGTCCCATAGAGCTAAGAACACTTTGAGCATTGAATTGCACCAAAATAGACAGAAAACATGACTCAGTAATAGCAAAATACGCCAATAGAACATTGATTGCCTGTTTTCGGCATATAAACACTCTTTGACGGCAACAAGAGTGCCAGGGTGTGTTTGAGGGCTACCACACTGTAGTCTTGTAGTGGGAGTGTACGTTTTGCTCTAATAAAGTCTCCCAAGAGACTAATTTCTCCAGCACATTGCCCGGACGTAGAGTTTTCTGCATCGGCATCAAGGTGGTGTTAGCGTTGGAGTTCTTGAAGGGAGCTTGAGCCTTGGTGCAAGGAGCTTGCAGGGCCAAGGCCCAAGTGGGAAGAGAGCTTCAAGGAAGCATGAGGCTTGAGAAATGAATGAGGAGGCCTCTTTTTGTAGGCCTCCAAAAATGCCCCTAAATACACCCCTAAAGCGTGGTCTAAATGACCCTAAAGCTCCCAAACACTATCTGTTTTTTGTCCATTCAAATTTCAAAAAATCTGGTCATTGGCCGTTCCAGGTCCCGATCCCTACCTGTTGCTGTTCAGAACACCACTCTCTACGACCCGCCTAAACCGAGCTCCTCCCGTCTGTTCCTGGCCATCCCGACCTATCCCTGTCTGGGAAGCCTGTTCCGTGCACAGTAACACGGAACGGGGGCAATTCGTTCCGTAACGGCGTTCCGAGCAAGGCCGGCCGGGGAAACGGCTACGAGAACGGGCGGACGTTCCGGTTTCGGAACGTAACAGCGGAACGGCGTTCCAACCGGGCGGAACGGGCCGGAACGGCCGGACGGAACGTCTGGCGACAGTTTTTAAAATTCAAATCTAGGCGGCAGTTTTTGAAGCGCCCATTTTTGGGATGGTTCACACTAGACGTGTGTGTGTGTTGGGGGGGGGAGGGGGAGGTCTTCACTATTTTCTCCTATAAAAGCTAATCCACACCCCTCACAATTTCATAGCCCTCACTCTCTCGCATTGCTACTTGAGTCTTGAAGCGCCACTCTCTCCCTCTCACCCTCCCTCTCAAGCTCGAATCTTGAAGCCACTCTCTCACACCCTCTCTCAAGCTTGAAGCTTCAAGCCTCTCTAACCCTCTCTCTCAAGCTCGAAGCCACAAGCTCTCAAGGTTGAAGCTTCATCCCTCTCGCAACTTGCAAGCTCCATTTCAATTTCCTTCATCGCATCCCTCTCTCAAGCTCCATCCCTCTCTCAACTTTCAAGCTCCATCCCTCCATCTCTCTCTTGAGATTCAAGCCTCAAGCCTCAAGTCTTAAGCGCCATCAATATGGCACAAGCTTCCGCATAAAATGAAGGTCCCTCGGTTGGTAAGAGAGGAAAGAAGGATGAGCCTTCATGGTGGGATGAGGTGCACTCCGAAGTCTTGGGCAAAGAAGGCGGTGCAAGATCATGGACGTGCAAACTATGTGGATTTCAACGCAAATCCGGGACAAGCAAGGTTCGAGCACATCTCCTTCACATAGTGGGGGAGCAAGTGAAGCTTTGCAATAATGTGACGGCCGAGAAGAAGAAGGAGCTTGAGATCAAGGATGCCATCATAAGAGCCAAAGCAAATGATCGACCTAAGCGGAAAGCCATTGACCCCAATCACTTGGTTTTTCCTTCTTCTACCACTCATTCGCACGCTTCCGTTGGAGGTAGTAGTGCGGCGGCTCAATCATCATTTCAAACGAGCACTCCCTCTCATCCCACCCATCGTCAACGAACTCTAGATTCGTCATGGGATCCCAAAAAGGAGGAGGATGTGGATGCCGCCGTTGCCCGCTTTTTTTATCACGATCATATCCCTTTCATAAAGGCTCGGTAAGTTCCAAGTTCTCAATGCTCTTTCATATCATGACCATAACTAGTATGTTTGTTTTCCAATCTACATTGTCTTCTCTTTTGACCTTTGTGACATGTACATTGTATAGATCGGACTACTTCAAGGCAATGTGCACAAGGATTGAGGATTACGGGCCATGCTACGTGCCACCCACTTCAGAGGCCCTCCGTACTACTCTTCTTGATAGAGAGAAGGCCGTTGTGGAGATGGCAACCGTAAACATGAAGCGACAATGGGCCAAGTATGGAGTGACACTCATTGCAGATGGATGGAGCGACACAAGGAGGAGATCCATTCATGGGCTTGTGGCTTATTGCAAGGGAGAGATGTACTTTGCCCACTCACATGACGCCACAGAAACAGGGAAATCCGCCGATGTGCTTACTGGAGAGTGGGCGTCTGCCATAGAGATCATTGGCCCGGAGGTGGTGTTGCAGCTTGTCACGGATGGGGAGGCATCAAACAGGGTAGCCGACGCCATTTTGGAGAGCATGTATCCCCGCATCAAAGTGTCATTTTGTATGGCACATTGTCTCAACAACCTTTTAAAGGATATAGGCCGCCTACCTTGAACCTCTCATTACAAGTGCGTCCAAGCTAGTGTCCTTCATCAACAATCACAATCTCCTTCGTGCTGCATTCTTGAAGCGGTCAGGGGGCAAGGTTCTCTTGAAGTATTGCGAGACCCGCTTTGCCTACAACTACCTAATGGTTCATCGCCTATGCGAATGTCAGAGTGCAGTGCGGCAGACCCTCATCAGTACGGAGTACACTTCCTCATCCTACGCAGGTTGAGTCGTCGCAGGGATCTTATGTGCAAGCAAGTCAGAGGATCCCCAGTTTTGGGAGTCACTGAAGACTATAGACCAATGGTACAGACGGTACTCCACTTGCTTCGAGTAGTTGATGGCATGCAACCTTGCATTGGCAAGGTTTATGAGGCCATGGATCGCATGGTGGAGGCCCTCCAAACACTTGAGCCAGATGCAGATAGGTTTGAGAAGATTAGCTTGCTTTGTCAGAGCAGATGGGATGCCTATGCTTCCCCTTCCAATGGTGCGGCTTTTGTGCTGGATCCAGATTTTCAAGGTGCAGGACAGGAGCATGATGGGGAGGTGACCAAGCAATGGAACGAGATCTTGACCATGTTTCACCCTGATCGAGAAGAGCGCTGCAAAATCAAGGATCAACTTGCTATGTACACGGATATGCGAGGATCATTTGGGCTTGCTGATGCCCAAGTTGATCGCACCAAGATCTCCTCAGTTTTGTGGTGGCAGGAGGACTATGGCTCAGATGGGCCAGAGCTTCAGCGACTAGCTATGCGCATCCTCAGCCAAGTGGTTAGCTCCTCTTGCTTGGAGCAATTGTGGAGTGTTTATAGCCACGTTGCATCCAGGAAGAGAAATTGACTTGCAATGGAGAAAGCAAATGATCTTGTATTTGTGAGTGCAAACTTGCGTATGCTTTGCAAGTCGGCATCCAAAGTATCAGATCCCTTTCTACAGTGGGAGATGGAGGCAGAGGCGGAGATACTTGGGGAGGGTGGATCTACAGAGGTTTTACATGAAGTGGATGATGCGGACGAGCCTGTTGGGGATGAGGATTGGGATGACATCCATGATCTCCATGACACCACTACACATTGGCAGGCTGGCTCTTCTGCCACTGGTCCTTGAGCCTTGGCCCTTGACATGTTTCCATTATGGCATTTTGGCATCTATGTATTGAGCTCTTGAGTCCATAGTGGCTAGTCTTTACTCCTGAGCCTCGACTCTTATCTTTTCTCAGTGCTTACCTTTTTGTAGTGCCTTGGCTGGCCTTATAAGCCACACTTGAATTTATAGTCATAGTCTTTTAAGTTTTTACTCCGTCTTTCTGTCTATTGAGCAGTTTCAGGAGCCCCGGACAAAGCTCTCGCTCTTCGACACTTTGGTAGCTTCAGCATTGCTCTATGGAACCGAGATATGGGGACCTTCACTGGATCACCACGGGAGGCCAGGTCACTCAGACGGATGGGGGAACATGGAGAAACCTCTCATCTCTATGATCTCGCGGCTCATTAGAGCCAAGGCATCAGTACCACGGGCCATTATCCGAGCAGAGCTAGCGGCCCCCCCACTTGTGGTGGAGGCGCTCACCAGATCGGTCTCCTTCATAAACCGCACATGGGAACTTCCTAGAGACAGATATGCTCGCATAGCACTTGAATCCTCTCGACAGTTAGCCATACAAGGAGATACAACATGCTGGTATGGGGAGATGACATCATGGTTTCAGGCACATGGGTTCATTATAGACAGGCTGCCACCATTCCATTACTCATTAGATGCACCATCTCTCACTCTTACACAGTCAGAGATCACCAAGCTTATCCGCCAAGACCTGACCCAGCTAGACACCAGGAGGACATGGATACAACCAGCACACGAATTGGGCACGAAGATGGCTTTCTACAGAGACCACCTTCTCCAGCTTACGGAAGATGGTTTTGTGGCGAGACCCAGATACATGGATACCCACTTGTCTCATGGGATACGATGTGCTATTGGCCAGTTACGCACATCTTCTCACCAGTTGCGGATTGAGACTGGGAGATACAACGGAGTACCAGTAGAGGACGGGACATGCCCCTTGTGTAACATGGAACCTGAGACAGAGCTACACTATACATGTCGCTGCCCCGTCTACTACGAGATACGAGGCCGCTTCCATTGCTTGTTAAGAGAGGGTTTTGGACCACTCTCAAGAGTCATGGGATACGAAGATCAGAGATGTCTGGGTTTGTTCTTGCTCGAGCTGCGCAGACACAGAGATAGCATGATGAATGGCGAGGCTAGCCAGTCTCAAAGACGGATCACAGACTTCTTCAGAGCAGACTTTGTAACTTTCGGGTCTCATAGGTCATTATGGCCTTTTGAAGACGTTAATATAACATTTCATTTCATTTCATTTCTCTCTCTCTCTCATCCTCCGGCCTTTCTCATTGCCCTTCAGCTTGTTGCTCGAGCGCTCCTTAACCCACCCCCACCTCTCAGCCCGTCCCCCCTCTCCCAGCCTATTTGTTGGTACTGCATCCGGCTTGCTACTTGGCATGCATGAAGAACTTCAGCATATGCTACGGGGGGAGCAAACATTCCGAAAATGAGACACCAGGGCATCCACAAGCTCACGCTTTGAGGTTGTCCAAGATCTTGGTCGGAACATAGCCCGCTTAATAGTTTAAGAAGCCCTTGAATAATGCAAGTGCTTAAAAAATTGTTTTGAGACACATCCCTTGTCCACAAATGCTCGATGGTGACCACGAGTCTGCCATTTGTCCAATTTTTGTTTATCGTTATGCTGTAGACACACCCCAACACACACACACACACACATTTTCACACATACACACCCAAGGACATACACATTCCGTGCACGCACACACCCCACCATCATGACACCCACATGCATATGTTGAGGCTTATCACCACATTGAAGATACTCGTATTGAGGGCCCTCACATCGGGACCAACTCAACATGGCGAAACGCGTCACCAAGGAAGAAGTTGCGAAGATTGGTCAAGGACAATAAGAAATGGAGGGACTCCGCCCTCTAACAACATCATCAATCGCATGAGCAAGGAGAAAGAAAATTGGAAAAAGGAGAAAGAAGCTAAGGAAGAGGAGAGAAAGAAAGAGATTGAGGAGTGGAAGAAGTCCAAGAAGAATGGAGGAATGAGGAGGAGGAGATGCAAGAACAAATGACTATTCTCAAGGCTTTGATAGCATACCTCACTCTTGAAGAAGGTGAAATCATTAACGAAACGAAAGAGACCATCAAAGAGGAGCTCACCAAGGCCCTCACCAAGAGCTTAAACGATAAACATAAGGCCACAAAAGAGGGCGGGTGGTCAAGAAGAATCTCAAAAAAGAAGCAAAAGAGGACGCACACAAGGTAGAAGCCCTTCTTGAACACACCACACTTGAAGAAGCAAAGATGTGGCATGCTCGACACCTCAATTTCCGACTCACCAGTATTGAGGAAGGGAAAGACTCTACAAGTGAGAAAGATGGAAAAGGTCTATGTACTACACTTGGATACAAGGTAGAAGACCCAATCCCCTTCACTAAAGCATGGAGAGCCGGCAAAGACCCTCACCAAGAGCTTGGAAGACAAACTAGAAGCCACAATAGAGGGGTGAGTAGAAGTGGTCAAGAAGAACCTCACAAAAAGAGAACACACATAAGGAAGAAGCCCTTCTTGTCCACACCACACTTGAAGAAGAAAAGATGTGGCATGCTCGACGCCTCAAAGTCCGAGTCACCAGTATTGAGAGGAAAGACTACACACCCGAGAAAGATGGAAAAGGCCTATGTACTACACTTGGATACAAGGTAGGGTATAGAAGACCCAACGCCCGTCACTAAAGCTTAGAGAGCCGGCAAAGACCCAACCAAGAAGAGACCTCTCATTCTCCAATTTCCATCGAAAGAAGCACGTGCTCTTTTTATTCGCAAGGGGTAATTTTACGAGGTCACGCAGGATCACCCATATACCTTGATGACAATTTCACAAGAATGCAAGTAGAGCATAGACGAGCATAAATGCCTCAAATACAACAAGAGTGCAAGAAGGGAAACAAGCCTCCTAATCTGAAGGTCCGGTCATCATTGATGGCAAGACCGTGGCATAGGGACTCACGGCCTATGGGACACTATATGAGGAGATACATATGGTAGTTTGGAACTTCAACTGCTCTCTATGGACACACCCAAGGAGACTAGAGGTGGTGATGCATGACCAAGACCTCATGCTACTCATAGAGACACATAAGAGCCCGCAAAGAGGTCTACCTCGAGTACAAGACTATCAGTGGGACACGGCACAAGACTTCTACACGCTCGGGTGGAGTAGCAATCCTTTACCGTAGCTCACTTCACAACAGAATACAGATAGTAGCACGCGATCCAAACGAACGCTACATGTGGATACGGATTGAGCTGTTCGAGGAGCACACTCTTTGAACTACTTTGCACCTAGCGGCTCCAGATTTGCAGAAAGTCCAAACAGGAGTGGGAGAGAAAGAGGTAGTATTGATGGATGGAGATGTATCGAAAGGCCTCTGGAGTCTGATCTCTATGATTTCTCGGTGCAGAGTTGCTCCCCTGTTGGTCATAGAGGCACTTACCAGATGTGTCTCTTTTAGACACAGTATCTGGGATCTCCCCAAAGGTAGCCATGCTCGCCTAGCTTTGGAGTCTTCTTGAGATCTTGCCTCCCAGAGAGACACATCTCTTTGGTATGCACAAATGACACCATGGTTTCAGCTACATGGATTTAGTATGGACAGCCTACCCGCTTTCCAATACTCACTGGATGCACCCTCCTTGTCCTTCACACAGACCGAGATTACCTGCCTCATCAAACAAGATTTGATTCAGCTAGACACGAGGAGGACATGGACAAAGCCGACACGAGAGCTTGACACGAAGATGGATTTCTACAAAGAACATCTCCTCCAGCTCACAGAGGATGGATATGTGATCAAACCTGCCTCACATGGGATACGATGTGCTATTGGTCGCATGCACACATCATTGCATCAGCTAGAGATTGCGACTAGCACATTTAGAAGACCAACAAGAGGCCAGGATTTGCCAGTTGTGTGATATAGAGTCAGAGACAGCGTTACATCACATATGTCATTGACCAGTATACTATGAGATACGAGGCCGCTTTCATTGTCTAATCAGAGAGGGCTTTGGACCATTGGGTAGAGTCATGAGATATCAAGATTAGAGATGCCTCGGGTTGTTCTTGCTAGAGTTGCGTAGACATAGGGAGTCACTCTTGAGGAGATTAGACAGTGGGAGACATTCACAGAGGGAGATCATTGGCATTTTTAGAGAGACTCGCCAATCAGATAACAAGCTTCACTGCAAAGTTCAGAGTCCACCTATACCAGAGGTATATTGACTGATAGAGCCATTGAGCTTAGGAGAGCTAGACGCCCACATCTACAAGGGCCACCACGACATTGACGGAGGCTCCATCAGAGGATCAAGACTACTAGCACGACATGGGAGACGTCTAGTACGACTATTTACAGAGGCGAACATAGAAGATGCTCTCAGCAACTGATGCAGTACATCCTCGGACAGCGCCCGACGTCGGGCATCCTCCCACACTAATGTTCATTTTAGCTTGTATATTCTTTTTCTTCATTTTATTTTGTACCAAGACATTGTATAAGATCCACCAAGATTGTATAAGTTTGGTCTCATAGGTCATTTTGGCCTTTTGAAGACATTTAAACTTTAATATAACATTTTATTTCATTTCATTCCTCTCTCTCTCTCTCTCTCTCTCTCTCTCTCTCTCTCTCTCTCTCTCTCTCTCTCTCTCTCTCTCTCTCTCTCTCTCTCTCTCTCTCTCTCTCTCTTTTTTGGGAAAAATCAGGGCTGTATAGTATTGAGTACAATATAATCCCCAGCGGATGCCAAAATAGCCTATCACGTGGGGTGTACAAGCTGAATGTAAGGGTGAGAGCCACTATAGTGACAACTCGACTAGAACAATCTCATGGTGGTCTATGTGATGAGTGGAGGAGAAACCACCGAGGGGGGGCATATTGCCATGTAATCTGGCCACCTGTAAGTGTGAAGAAGAGTGGAGAACGGGCCCAACGCCGAAGGAAGGCAAATCGACGAGCCTCGGCTACTCTAGATGTACCTGAGGAAGAATCCCACTGAGAATGTGAAGACAACGAGCTCTCCAAACATTCCATAGTGTAATGCTAGTGATGACTGAAAAAACTTCATCACGTGTCTGAGGATCCCCCTGCCAAGCGATCTGTGGTAACATAGGCAAAGTCCCTCGCCGATAACCAGTCGAGGTAAGCATAAGAGCTGGATCTGTGTCTGAGCCCTCATAGAAAAGATGCGGTCCGGGCATCGGCATCAACCATGAGACAGATCCCCAAGTGAGAAATCCATGCTGAACACCGGCTCTGCTAAGTAAAAAGCAAACTGCTAGCCACACTATATGAGAAGAGGCGCATGACCAAAGACAGTGTGCAGGTGACTCATGTAGTCGCAAAGGACATCGAGGACATAACGGATCATGACCCATAGTAGCTAGCCAAGTCCCAACTGGAAGTCCTGCATGTGCAATCATCCACATGAAAAAAGGCATACGACGAGCTGCATGTAAATCCCAGATGGCTGACCAAAACTGCTGTAGATAGGCATGGGAGAGACCTGAATGTAACCAAAAACGCATACGAGTGGGCTGCTCTGGGTGCTGTCTCATCAATGCTAATCTTCCAATTCTAAGAGTGTACTCAAAGAATGATACACGTGCACCAGTGGGGTTGGAGTGAGGCTAATGCCACTCTCTTGGGTCCCAATAAAGCTGAGATAGGGCACGACCCTCCCACACCCAAAGCCTCCAAAGGGCGGCATCAGCGGAAGCGAAACGGGGGTCAACACAACGACGCTTCCCGCGGGAGCCATCTCTCTCTCTCTCTCTCTCTCTCTCTCTCTCTCTCTCTCTCTCTCTCTCTCTCTCTCTCTCTCTCTCTCTCTCTCTCTCTCTCTCTCTCTCTCTCTCTCTCTCTCTCTCTCTCTCTCTCTCTCTCTCTCTCTCGCGCGCGCACAGAAAAAAGTGGGGCTTGACACTTTGCATTACATAAACATCAACCATCGGTCCATATACAAGAAAGATGGGAAAAACCGTGACGGATATACAATGAGATTATGGGGGGATAGTTCAACTAGGTAGTAAAGTGTAGCGATCTGGATAGTGATCAAGTCTACACGAGCTACCCAAATGTCCGCCTCAAGCAATGTGGCGAAAACCACCATGTCGAGAGCTCTTTATCTAACTGATTTAAAGCATCCAATGTAAGAACCTCCTGTAGCAGCTCACAAAAGCCAAGGGATTGTGAAATCCCTAAGTAGTGCCTCCAAAATCATCCGCATCCATTCTAACATTTCCTAATGATGAACTCCAAAATGGAAGCGGATCTACGGCACAACCAAACTCTAAGAGAGGTAACGGGGCAAAGCCACAGGGGACCAAGGGATGGGAGGCTTTTTGGAAGGGATGCGGGACGAGGAGACGGACGGCAGAGGGGTCCTTCACATGGGACGTAGAGGGGACGCGTCCCGAGACGCGGGTCCCGGTAACACAAGCGGGTGGGATGTAGGCAAGGGATGGCAGGTTTGAATTTTGACAGGGGACAAGATCCCATATATGCCAATATTATATATTCCTTCATAAGTTCAGAATAGTCTGAACTCATGAAATATAAGAGAGGACAAGAGACTCACAAAACTACAAAAAGCAAGGGATACAAGAAAACAAAACAAAACAACCAAAAAATTTCACTTTATTTGTTACTAAACAAAACTAGATTATTTACTTAACAAAACTAGATTTTTTTTTTTTTTAAAGCCATTATTTACTTCAAAAAGTTTCTAGAAAAGGCATACGCAAATAAGTTGATGCAGCTTGGCTAAAACTTGAAACAAGTACTCGATTTTAAGCTACAAAGGATAAGACACCTCAAAGACTTAATCCTAGAAATCACACTCCACACAAAGGAACAAAATCTTAAGTCCTGATGTAAGCTAAAAACTAGAAATGAATACTACTACAAACCTGCAAAGAAAAGGCTGAAAATAACCAAATAAGTACAAAGATCTCGATCGTGTTAATCCAAAAAGAGTGTCGTCGCTACTATCACCATTGCAGCATCCGAAGAGTCTTGACTCCGATTGTGCGCACTCGCTTCTGCTGTGCCTCTTCGCTCCCCATCGCTACTCCGCCCCCCCCCCCCCCTCCCTCAGCGCTTCCCGTCGCTGCTGGCCTCCCAGCTGGCTGCACCCGCCTGCCCTCAACCCTCGCTGCCCCCCCTCACGCTGCCCTTGTCCGCCCGCCTTCAGCCCCTACTGCCGCCCCCACCCTCAGCCCCAGTTGCCGCCGCCCGCCCGCCCTCAGCCCCACCTTTTGTGCACTACATACCCGCTTGAAACAGCCCGCCATAAAAAAGAAAAAGAAAAATCCCCCCCCCCCCCCCCCCCCCCCCCCGTTCGTTCGCCCGCTGGGGTCCTTCCCTTGGTTACTCCTTGCAGTTCGGCACTTCCGGCAGTGCTTCAATTCCTTGGAGCAGTGTTGACACGCCCAATTGCAGCGCCATCCTGTCGTCCCTTTCTTACGCCACAGCAACAGACACAGATGGAGGCTCCAGCTTCGCCACAGAGGGACTCGCCAGAAGCCCCCTCGCTCGACCCCGCTGAGCCCACCATTCGACTTGCTCTCTCGCCTACAGAGCAAGAGAGCCTTGCCGCAGAGGTAGAGCGATTGCAGGCGACCTCGGTCATCTGCAAGATTCTCGGCACCCGACCTAGCAGAGGAGAGCTGCGAGACCTTCTCCAGGCCCGCCTTCTCGCAGACGTGGGAAAGATTTTGGATGTCCATATTCTCGGACGGGGTTACTATCAGATCGAGTTTGAGTCCTCCGAGATGGAGTCCAAGGTCATAGCTATGAGTCCACTGGCAATCCGAGCATCACGCGCCCACTTTCGACAGTGGCGACATGGTTTTGACCCAACTTCGGATGTTCTAGTAGAGGAGGCAGACATCCCCATCTCAGTCTGCTTTCCGGGTTTACGAAGGGAGTACCTACCACTTCTTTCCACGATTGGCTCCGCCATCGGGATTGTCCTAGAGACACCTCGTACAGCAGCATCAGTAGCTGCCAAGGCGGCTGGCATCCCCTCAGTTCCAGTTTTGGTCAGAGATAGCCACACGCTCCCGAAGGTCATCCTTCTGCCTCGGGTGAGTGGGGGTTGGTTTAGACAGAGTGTGGAGTACTCGGGCCTCCCGAACCAGTGCTTCATTTGCCGACAGATGGGCCACCTTGCGAAGGCCTGTCCACAGAGGAGGCCACGACGTGCACCTCAGCCTCAGCCCCAGCCTGCCAAGGATAGGCCGCAGCCTCAGTCAGCGGCACAGCGCACAGATTCAGAGCCACCCCCCGAACTTGGGGCTCCAGCGGAGGAGGGGTGGCAGCAGGCCCGTGGCAATCGACGCCAGGGGCCTCAGCGACAGCCTAGTACTCAGAGTGGCCCTCAGGTGCCTACTCAGCATCAGTGGGTTCCCAAGGGGAACCGCTTTGGTCCTCTTGAGCAGGAGGAGTCCCCTACGCCAGCCTCCACCTCTGCTTCACCCTCGACAGCCGCTCCCCCTTCAGAGTTCCCCTCCTCCTCATCATCCTCCCCCCTGCCCTCTGCTCCCCTCGCCTCTCCACCTCGCTTCTTTACCTCTGTCGCCCCATCCCGCTCCTCTTCTCCGCCGCTCCCCCCAGCTCCTTCTCCCCCCCCTCCTGCTCCAGTTCCACATTCGACTCAGGAGACTGGTCCCTCGCCAGCGGCTAGGAGATCTCTTGGCAGCGCCTTTGCCACGAGTCGCCTAGCGAGAGAGGGTCAGCCCTTCTTGCGGCCCCCTCTGCAGATTCAGACATCTTCCCTTACAGCTATCCCTCGTGGTCTAACGAGCATTGACCTCCGACGCCGCTGGGACTTCTTCGACTACGGGTTCACTCGTTTTCTCGGCGATTCCCCACCAAACCACGAGGCAGCCTGCTTCAGGGTCCATGCTTTGTTCCTCGCCGCTAGGGGGATAAAGGCCTTGGACTCAGCACTTGGTTTCTCCTTCCCCCTCTGTGGTAGGGCCGAGACAGAGTGGTCCCTCAACTCAGTTGTGGGATGGTTACATACACAGGTTCTCGAGTTCTCTCATCACATGGGAGAACTTGGAGTTACAGATTTGCTACAGACTTTGTGGCCACTGGCCAAGTTTGCGGTGACACCCCCAGACTCAGCAGGATGTAGGCACATTGTGGTGTACTTCTTTGCTGATACGCAGTGTTTGCCTTGCTATGTATGCATTCATGAGGACTCCTGGACAGAGGAGGTTGCTTTACGCAGGGCTCGCTCAGCTTGGGGTTGGGCTAGGCACTCACTGCAGTCTCGCCTATCTAGAGGACGCTCAGATGCGGATTACTCCCCATCCAAGCCAGCCTCGAAGATAGCCTGTCTTGCTGCTACGGCAGCATCTGTTCTCTCTTGCTCCCCATGAGGATCGTCTCGTGGAACGTGCAGGGACTAGGTGGGCCCCAGTTTCAGCGACAGCAGGGCCGATTGCGTCAGGAGCTTCAGCGTTGCCTTGTGGGAGGAGAGATTGATCTCCTTATGCTTCAGGAACACCATCTGTGTGAGAGCCGCACTCGGCGATGTGTCAAATTTTGCGTGGACGATATGATACCTTTTGGTCAGCAGCTTTTGGACCTGGAGGCATCCAGGGTGGGGTATGTATGACTATTGCGGATTCATTGCAACAGGGCATTGTGGGCAGAGGGATTATTGTGCCAGGCAGGGCTCAGTGCATTACTATGCAGGTTCAAGGTGGCATTGTGGGCTTCCTGAACATCTATGCGCCCAATGTGGCGAGTGCTCGTGCAGAGTTTTGGTCACAGATTGTTGAGTCTTTGCCGCAGGCTGACCATTGGTGTGTAGGAGGGGACTTCAACATGTTGGAGGACCCTTCTGACAGGATAGGAGGCAGCCATGCTACTGTGCATGGAGTCGAGTTAGCAGCTTGGGAGAGGTTGTGTATGACTTTGAGGGTCTCGGATACATGGCAGCACTCTGGCTTTGTGAGGCCTCCAGCTAGTCTTGCCTTCTCTAGATCGGACCGCAGAGTGGGAGGAGTGAATCTATCGAGGATAGATCGCTTCTACACTAGTGACCATGGCAGGGACATCCTTCTCGGACCATGCACCAGTGATCCTCACAGTGGCAGACACGCAGAGGAGTGGGAGCACGATGCTTCACATCCCAGAGCCGGTCTTGTTGGACTCAGCACGCAAAGAGAGGGTAGAGGCTCTCTTGACAGAGGGCATGGACAAGCAGGTTCTACTTGCAGACAGAGTGGCCTTAGGCCTAGCTCAACTTAGCCACTTTTTTCTCCAGGAGTCTCTGGCTCGTCGGGCGTCAGCGAGAGAGGAGGAGCAGCGTCTCAGACGAGGCATTGCTTCATTATAGAGGATGCAGGAGCAGCATCCAGACAGTCCATGGTTGGAGGAGCAGTTACAGTAGGCTCGACAGGAGCTTGCTAACACAGAGAAGAGGCGTCATGAGTTTGCCTTTCACCAACAGGCATCTCAGTGGACTCAGGTGGGTGAGAGAGTGACAGGTGCTTTTTTGAGACAGTGGGACCTCGGCACTCGCATGCCAAGGTCAATCAGTTGAGGAGACCCGATGGGTCAGTTGTTTGTGAGCCCGAGGAGATGCGTGCAGTTGCTACTGACTTTTATCGTGAGTTACTGTCGGCTGAGCCCCAGTCAGAGCGGCAGGATACATGCAAGGAGCAGGTTTGGGCACAGATGCCTTGTCTTGTGACTGAGGAGATGCCCCAGAGGCTAGAGATGCCACTTCAGCTTGAGGAGCTGCACACGGCTCTTAGGGCCCTCCCGCGTGGTAGCTGTCCAGGTGAGGATGGGCTGACTCCCAACTTTTTCTTGGAGTACTGGGACCTGCTTGGCCCAGATCTGTGTAGTGCCTTTCAGTACATTTTGCACACAGGAGTGATGCCTGATAGCATGAGTGAAGGCTTGATTGACCTCATTCCAAAGGGGCTCCTTGGATGAGATTCGACAGTGGCGCCCCATCACCATCCTCAACTCAGCCTACAAAATTCTTGCCAAGGCTCTGAGTTTGAGGATTCAGCCACTTTTGGAGAGCCTTATACATGGGACTCAGACAGGTTTTGTCAAGGAACGCAGTATCCTTGACAACATCTTCACTTTCTGGGAGGCTTCTGCCCTGGCACGGCTCCGCGGGAAGGACCTTGTGATTCTTCTTCTCGATTTTGAGAAGGCATACGACAGAGTTGACTGGGACTTTCTAGAGGGCACTCTACGCAGGATGGGCTTCTCAGATGCTTGGATCAGAGGGGTGTCAGCTTTGTACGGACAGGCTCACAGTCAAGTGCTTTTGGCAGGAGGTAGAGGTGAGCGCTTCATGCTCACACGCTCGGTCAGACAGGGTTGTCCTCTTGCCCCCTTTCTCTTTCTGTCCTTTGCGGATGCGATGAGCAGATTTTTGGTGTCACAGCAGGTTGGTCTGAGGGGCTTAGCACTCCCTATTCAGGGAGATGAGCTACTGGACGCTAAGTTTGTCGATGACTCAGCCTTGTACTTAGAGGGCCAGGAGGCCAATCTGCACAGATGTGAGCAGGCTTTGGAGATCTTCTGTTGTGCATCGGACGCACTGATCAACTGGAGAAAGACAGTGGCTTTCTCGGTTGGCAGTGCTCCTGTGCCAGATTGGATGCTAGGAGAGGGTTTCAGGAGGATTCCCCCAAGGACTGCAGTTTGGTACTTGGGTTGTCAGGTTGGTTTGGACTTATCCCCCGAGCAGCAGATTGCTCCTCTTCTCCTGTCCATCAGGAGAAAGCTGCTACATTAGAGCTCAGCACGACTTTCGCTGACTGGTAGAGTAGTAGTTGCCAACCAAGCGTTGTTGGCGACTATGTGGTACATCACTTCTTGCTAGATCTTTTCGAGTTCTTGTATCAGCCAAGTAGAGAGGCTGATCAGGAACTTCCTTTGGTCAGGACGTGACACTCAGATTGCCCGAGTCAAGGTGGCTTGATCCGTCATCACACTTCCTTGTTCTCAGGGAGGGCTTGGGATCATTGATCCAGCACAGCAGAGCAGATCCCTTCTTGGGAAGTTCGTAGTCAGAGGACTTCTTCCAGGAGAGGAGCCCAGGAAGGAGTTCTTGCTGCAGAGGCTTCGTGCAAGGGTGCCTCAGTCAGGAGGCCCTTGGCAACCTTCGATCAGATGGATCTTTACAGAGATGTGCCGAGTTGGTTTGAGCAGGAGACTGGAGGACCGCTTCGCTGTGAGTTTGCTTCGATCTTGGGAGCTCTTACGGCGTGGCCTAGAGCAGAGACAGCCGACGTGCACAGAGGAGCGCCTACGGCATCCCCTCGTCTGGAACCCCATGGTTAGCACTCAGAGAGGCCACTTCGTTGGTAGTCGGCCTCATGTTTCTTGGGGTCCCATGGCAGCAGGTCCAGCGCGCTCTCTAGGTGACTGGCTAGAGTTCACAGGTTTGTCAGAGGAGGTGCAGGGTTTCCAGCTACAGGGCATGAGAGGGGTGTAGAGCATGTGTCAGGACATCTCAGAGTCAGTTCCAGCTGAGTGGCTCACGCCTCTCGAGCCAGTAGCACCCCGGTGGATCGGAGCCTTCACACGACTGGAGGTTCTCATTTCAATCAGGGCATGCTCAGAGTCTGTCTCAGCCCTGTTCTTCGAGATTCAAGGTGGGGGACGACTACGAGTTGTAGTAGAGGCCCCGCAGGTAGCAGAGTGCTGTTTTCAGAGGATCCGAGTAGTGGGCATTAGTGGGCGGACCTGCGTCATAGACCCTGACCCAGCAGTTCTTGAGACAGGACACTGGAGGCTATGGGCTTGGGAGTGTTGTCCGTTGGCACGAGTACGGTGGGATCCTGGTGAGTGGCTATGGAGGGACCCTTTCTCTTCTGCAGACCACCCAGGAGTCACCTTCTTTCAGTACACTGTTCGACTGGGACGTCATATACTAGCAGCACAGAGAGAGGCCGTCCCCGCTGCAGCACGTCATTAACAGGAGGAGGGTCTCACAGTCGAGTTCTTGGCAGACTTTTGGGAGAGGTTGTGGGACTCCAAACAGCCGAGGCAAGTCACCTTGTTTCAGTGGCTGGTCGCACACAGAGCCACAGCAGTAGGGAGCTGGCTAGTGCATAGTGGTCTCTCGGCCCGATGTGCAGCTTGTGACCATTTGGTGGAGAGTCAGCGTCACTGTCTTTGGGACTGTCCCTCGGCCCAGCAAGTGTGGCTACGAGTTCTTCGGCTGATGCTTGCTCTCTCCACGGCTCGACCGTACACTTGGGGGGCAGCGGCTTGGTCCACCCTCACGGGCCCGGCACTTCAGTTTGAGCTATCTTCCACCAGCAGGATGATAGTGATGCAGGGGGGGCGACCTACACTCCAGCCTGCTACAGAGCTTACACCACAGGAGTGGTGCAAGGAGAGAGAGGAGTGTTGGGAGCTCATCAGTGGCCTGACACTTGGTTCATCTGGCAGGCCCGCTGTTTCCGCATCTTTGAGGCGCGCCTTGTTCCACCAGCAGAGACTGTTCGTGACTTTTGGCTAGAGCTGATCCATACTCTAAGAGGACAGCTTGAGGGACTACAGGGCAGCTCCGACCACATGCGGGAGCGCCGCGAGGCTTTCCTTCGACTCTCGCGCCCTGGGCCTTTCTACACCATAGTCCAGGGGGTGCTCAGATGGCACTACTGTCCACCTGTGTGGCTCTTCCCTCCTCCCATCTCTTGATTTAGCCTCATTGTATACATGCTGTTTTTTCATTGGGAGAGTCTCCCCATCATGCTTGTTGTAGCCCTCTCTTGCAGAGGTGGTTGTAGCCCTATGGGCAGTTTCCATTAACTAATAGAAGTATCTTTTTCTCGGAAAAAAAAAAAAGAAGTACAAAGATCCGAACTTGACAATATGTGAGCTCAACATCGCTCCGTGTCCAAACGGGAAGAATAAGATTATCACCTTTATCATGCATAGCTTAGACAACAGCTTTGACATCCCTATTCACGTTGTCTGTGCCCAAGAGTAGGTGCAGGTTTGTACAGAGGTCATTCATGCTTTGAACGTACTCTATCAAACCAACGAGCTGAGTTTCTATCACCCTCCAGAGGTAATGGGTATACTCAGCCATGCTAAAGGCTAGCATTTGTCAAGCTAGAGTAAAAGTACTAGAAGCGCTAGAGATCAAAACATCAAAATAGTGAGATACTAAGGCAAATAATAAGTGGGCTTTTAAGCTCCCTACTTTTATTGAAATTACTACTAATTATCTTGAACATTCCAAAGGAAGAAACATTGAAAAAAATAATAATACGACGCAAAAATGAACAAACGTTTTTCATGATTCTTTTGAATGAGTATCCTTTCTCAACGAGTAAAGAAATAAGATGGCACCACTGAACAACAAAAGCAGATTTACTAGAACAAAGACGAGAAAATCTAAATAGTTGAGAGCAAATGACATCGTACTTAGCTAAGAGAGAAATGTTCGAAGAAATGTAAGCCATACAGATGATATTTAGATTGGCATATTCCGGTTCAAGGCGTTTATCATAGATATCTAATTATTCCAATCCCAAGGAAGTTTGAAAAATCTTTAGGTCTAAATTCCTCCACTTGCAAAACTCGAATTCAAGTACATAAAATCTTGAAAAGAAGGAACATCAGGAACAAAAAGATCATCCACAAAGTGTCTTACATTACACTGCTACTTATCCACTCTTCACTTGTACATCATTACTTTTTGCCCTTTGAGTACGATGATTGATCATAATTTCACCGCGTCAACGTGCACGGTGTGCGTGCCGCATCCTTACCACACATCATATTCTAGTATTATGGCTGCAAAACCCACTTTTTCTTTTTCTTTGCAATCTTCTGCTCGTAATATTGTCTAGCATACGCTTTTTTAACACGCGTCCCTTGGCCCACCGTCCCCCGTCCCCTATTTTGCCACATCCCCGTCCTCGGGACCCGTCACATCCCGGAGACCCGTCCTCGTCCCATGTGACTATGCAAGGGGGACCCACTCGCTGTCCACCTCAAAAGCCAAGGTAAGGTACCAAGATGCAAATCTCTCTGACCAAACCAACTTCCCTAATGCCTCTTCGAACTGACTCTCAAACTGCTTGATATCCATAAAGTAATTGGCCTCAACCATTGTATGCTCCTGTAAGATACCATAGACAGCCTCCCTCGTCCAAAAGGAGTCACCATGTAAAACCTGTACTCTAGATCTTATCATGGGGGCCCTCTTTGGGGCGAGGAAAATGTGACGTGTTCCTGATAACTGCAGGAAGAGTATGTCGACACATAGTGGCCCACTCCTCAAAGAAACCTATGGGGATCTCCATGGACCAACTGCAACAAACTCAAGTGGCAAGATCTCAGAGAGAGGGACATCTACTTGAGATGCAAAGCCTGCTGAATAGTCAAAATCCTCAGCAAATTGTGAGGACTCTCTTTTGCTCCCCCTGAACAAAGCCTACTGTGAGAGGTACTTGTGACTACATCTCCAAGAGATCCAAAGCCTACTGAACAAGTTTATCTTGGGGCAACTTAGGCTGCTCCTAAACTCCCATCGATTGTTGATCTTCCTCTATCCTTTTGTCCACCCGCTCTGGTATCTTCTCTCGATTCTTGTCCGATAATCTCTCCTTTGGAGGTCTGCCTGTGGATTGCTTGGAGTCTGCCCACCTTCCCCTACAAGGGTGAGAGAATGGAGAGTTCAAGCCTCCTCTCTCCTTGGAGTTGTTAAATGAGTAAGACTCTCACCCCCCACCCTCTTCCCCAAAAAAGAAAATCAAAAGAACCCTTCCTCTTATTACCTCATCTTGCCAACCCAAGCCCACCACGTGGAATAAAACAGTAGGTCCCAAGGCCCCTGGGGTTACGGCCACTCATCAGCATGGAAACAATGAACTTTTATAGCTAAGCTATGACTTACTCTTGTCTCACAAGACCTTAAGAAGGTCATTTGGAAAATATTGACAGAAGAGATACATATTGTACACGAGATCACCTAAAACACCTGCAAAAATGGAGACAGCCTTTCATAGAAAACTGTCTCAAAACTAGCAATGAGATCCTGCCACCAAACGTTTTTTGGCTCACAAAAGAACAAGAGTCACTACTAGAGAATACACACCTGTCATAGAAAACTAAGTACATGGCGATTGTAAAATGACAACAGCCTTTTTTTTAGAAAACCTACTTTCCACTAGCAATACAATCCTGCCACCAGTGGCGGGAGTTTTTTGGCTCCCTTTTTTTGCTTTGAAATCAGAACGATTCTCAGAAGAGTAAAAACAAGAATCAATACTAAAATATATGCACCTTCAATACAAAACCGTGAGTACATAAGGTTACTCACATGCAAAGTCTCTAATAAAAAACAAATAGAATTACAGCATGCAATTCAAATCTAAAAGCCAATACCAGAATCTCTGGTTTGCAAAGCATTTGAAGAAGCAGCAAGGCATCAAGCTTTAGAGATTCCAGAGTGTTCAGTTCACGTGATAAAAGTTCTGCAAGAACTTCAATCTGCAACAACATAGTTTTTGGATGGATGAACAAAAGTGACCCTCGCAAGCTCTTACGAAAGAATGAGATAAGAAAGTCCTAGAACATACAAATATTCATCATCAAAGAAAGCAACTTTGCAACGGTAATGGAGCATTGTCTCACAGTAGATAAGATGCTGGATGCCAGTTCGCCAATCTCTTCCTCAGAAACATTCACTCTCATTAACATTTGTACTAGCTTTAAGCTTGCAAGAAAGCAATCTGAGCCTGCACCCAAAAGAATTATCCTCATGGTTTCTGTGAATGAGCTTAGCTAGCATGCATAACCAAAAACTAAACAGATGTGCAAGTAAGCTATTATCATTTCCACGTAGCTTTCGAACTTGTATGTTGAATATAAACATCTACATGAGGTGGGGCGGGGGGCGGGGGGGGGGGGGGGGTTGTTTTTGTTAAAAAAGCGGGCGCACACACACTTTTTTTTTTTAATTTACAAGTGGGAAACCTCAAAGTGAGGAAAACTGTCACAAAATGATGATGTGGCGGACAGCAGAGACCCTAAAATTCCTGCAAACCCTAATTTCTGCCAAAAACCCTAATTTCCAGAAATCGCGGAGTCTTTTTTTTTTTTTTTTTTAGATTAATGATGAGCAACACGAATCTTGCTTTTTCTCCATGCCATGAGAAAGAGAGAGAACTTGCCTTTTTTTTTTTTTTAAAGACTCTCTAAGAGAGAGAACTGATGCTTTTTATTTTAAAAGTTTTTGGGGCTCTGCTTTTGGGCATCCCTTGTACCTTTAAATACATGGTGAGGGCTTCACTTCTCAGAGAATCTGGACGCAGAGTCTGAGAGTGAATCCCGACCCACTCTCTTGTACGTTGAACTGATTAATATAAAAAGAAATACCGAAAGGAGCGCCAGTCTTAGGGGCCAATATCTCTAGCCACGGACTTCGCCGGGCCAGTGCAAATCTATTGTGATCTGTGAATTGTTTTGAAGTGGTTATTTGGTGCTGTCGCGGTTGATTCTTGACTTGGAGTGTCCAAGTCTGTTACAGTGGTATCAGAGCACGGCCGATTTCTCTTCTACGGGAAATCAGATCCCCAATTCTTTTTCCGCGGCACATATGGCTTCACGCAAGGATCAGTCGACTCCCTCTGCATCTGAAGATGCGGGCTGGGATCACAACGAAGATTCAGACAGAGAGTATGGCCCACCTAGGCCTACTCAGGCAGAGCAAAGAGAGATGAAGCGTCATCAATTGATTGGCGATGCAACAAAGATGATGCTCAGTTTTGCGAAGGATCCGAAATTGGAAAAATATATGAGCGAGACTTCTTTTCGGGAAGTGCATGCACAGTGGCACAAAACCACTACACCATGTCACCAGCGTGTGACTACTATCTATCCTTTTTGTTGATTTCTTTCTTATTATCTATTTACTTTCACTTTTTGGAAACACCCCTCGGGAAATCTAACTGCCCTGCATTGCATAGCTAGTGTGGAACTGTCCAGAGGGAGTCCAGGCCTGAGGGCAAGAGAGCACTAAGGTTGGACAAGGACTATGGTTAGCCAAGTGGGGTCATTGACTAGCCAAAGTGGAATCCTTTGCTACAGAGGCTACATTTCAGTTTTGGATGTGGCCGCAGTGTACAAAGAGGGTCGGATGACCTAGAAAGATACAATGGCAGCATCTCCTAAAATTTAGGGAACTGCTATTTTGGGACCTGAAAATGTCTTCGCGTCATTACGTGCAGTTTGACATGGGGATCATTTTGTTACTCTGTGGCCAAGTCAACAGAGGCTGCAGGTGAGATATTTTTAGACCCGAGGGTCTAAAGCGGGAAAATGCACAAATGAGTGACACTTGGCACTTTGAGGCCAGTTTACTACTTATAGAGAAGGCAAAAACGTGATTTATAGTTGGGAGGCTCATTTTGCAAGTCTCTGTCACAGGTTAAGAGCTATGGAGTGCTTGCTTTCCCTCTTATGCACAGTGCGGTGCCAGGAGTGATGCCCTGCACGCTACGCACTGCCCTCTCTCTCCCCTTTGGCAGTATGTTATGCCCCTCTAGTGGGCTCTTCATTTGACCAATGTACAGTTGTGTGGGTTCATGCGCGATTGCCGAGGCAAGAGCCTCTTGCACAGGTACTGGATTAGCTAGCGGCTAATCCCCCCGCAGGTACAAGTGAATTCGGAGAGGTTTCACGCCAGAAATCTCGTCCGATTCAAAGGGCAAGTAGCCCTACAGGTGCGGGAGCTCGAGGACTTGCTAGGGATGCGACCGGCACGCGAAACGGAGCCCGAAACAGTGAATTACAGCCTGCTGTGTATTTTTGCAGGTTTAGGGTTTTGGCCCTAAACGGACCCTAATACCCCCAGGAGGTTCGGGGACGCAAGGGGACCGCTGTACAGGCGATCTGGCGCATTTTCAGGGGCTGAAAACAGAGAATTCAGCGTGCTGCAGATTCTCGCCAGGTTTTGCAAAGTGCCCGTATGCGTCGGGAAAGTCAGTCAATGCGTGGGAATACTGACCGTGAAGGGTTCTAGTACAGTTATGCTGCCGAAATCGGGCTGGAACAGTGGAAATTCAGCCGAGTTTGTGCGGGGCAGCTTGTAGGAACCACAGCGTTTATTCCCTCTTTTGAACAATAAAGAAATACCGAAAGGGGCGCCTAAGTTAGGGGCCAATCTGGTGTCCGTCTACTCATACAGGTGCAATCTAGCAGCCTGTATCCCTCTCCCCTTTGTTGTGTCTTGAAAGTACAGGTAAAATAGACGACTAATAATGGGTGAAAGCTAAATCAAGGTTTAAAGTAAAGTCTACCGCCCTTTTTGGATTGAACAGGCCGGTTACATGGTTCCATCGACGGGATTAAATCACTTTTTCCCATAGAAGTGAGCCTTGGTCAGTTTTGGGCTTGAAGACACAGGGGATCATAGACCAGACACAGGGAATTGTAATTATGGCTGACAGACCAGATGATGTGACTGAAGAGGTTTCCTCTTCACAGGGTCAACAGACACATGAAGTGGGTGAGTCCTCAAGACCACCACAGACTGATGATGATATATTCAGGACCCAGTTGGCTACTGCTGTGGCTATGTTCACACAAGTAATGCAGAATCCGAGGTTTTTAGCCTTTCTGCAACCTCCGGTTCCGTCTCAGCAAGTTGGGTCACTGGATCATATTCAAAAGCCTGTTAAGGCTCGAACACAGGTGATTCATACCGCACAGTCAATGGAAACACCTGTACACTTGACGGAGAACATGCAGTCTCCACAACGTATGCCTAAGGTGCAAGAACAGGTGGCTGAGATGCCAGTCTTTCAAGCTGTACCAATTCAGCCCGCCACCTTTCAACCGCCTATAGCTGGTTCTAATGGGCAGGGAAGCAACTTACAGGCTATGCAACAGGTCTTCCCACCACCTTCAGTACACCCTGGCTATTTTGGAGGTGGATCCGTATTCCAGAGCATGGCTGGTCATGCACCTGGAAATCAGTTTTATACGCCAGGAACAGTGTTTGCGGGTGCTCAAACGATGATGCCTAACCCCATGTACAGTGTCATGGGTATGCAACCAGGGTTTCAAAGCACTCAGGGACAATTTGGGATGCCACAAGCAAATTTTGGTATGGCTGGAATTACAAATCAGCAGCCAAATATGGCGTTTCCAAGTCAAGTTAATAGCGGCCAAGGAACACAGATGAACCCTAATAGTGTTCCCATGTTTCAGTCACTTCCATATGACAATTTAACGCCGCTGGAGAGGCCAACTCCGTACAAAGAAGGTGGCAAAGGAGTGTCATTCACGACCTTTACAGGGTTTGATGACAGGAAGAAGGCTCTTTCATTCCTCCAGCAGTTTGATAAGGCCTATGCAGGGGGAAACTTTACAGAGGCTTCAAAGGTCCGCAAGGCAGCCACTTTCTTGACAGGGAATGCGGGACAATGGTGGACAACTTTATTGCTTAAAGGGCAAGCTCCGTCCACATGGATTTACTTCAAGCAGATTTTTGCAGCAGCATGGTTATCTGATGACTTTGAAGCAGATGTCATGACAGAATGGCACCAGCTTAATGCTGCCACTTGCAGAAATCTGGATGATTACAATCGGAAGTTTTGGAAAGCTCTACTTCCAGTAACTTCCTATAGGTTTGTGCCATTGACAGAACAGATTGAAAAATACTGTTGTGGCCTACCTAAAGGATTGAGAAAGTACTGCACGAAGACAAAAGTCACTACTTTGACGCAGCTCATCGAGGTAGCAAACACTGGCAATGGTTTGCTCAAGGGAGAAGATTGTGAATTTAACACTGGCGTCAAGGCAGGATCAGGCAAGAAAAATTCAGCCAAGAAGCACGTTCCCAATGAGGCTCCAAAAGGGACTCAGGAGTCGGCCAACACAGGGAAAGACAAAGCTACGGCTGAATCAGAAAAAGGACCAGCAAAGAAATGGAAAAGACGTTTTCCTCGCAAGTCAGAAGAGCAAAAGAAGGTCCTAAGGACAGAGAACAAATGCTTTATATGTGAGCAGCCTGGCCACATTGCTTACAACTGTCCTACAAAGAAAAGGCCAGCTGATTCTGAAGACAAGGAGGACAGGAAAGGAAAGAAGCCCATGGCTGGTCTAGTGCCAGATATGGTGGGCGACAAGCCAAATTCAGATGCAAGTGAGCTTTGCAGAGCATGGGGAAAGGTTAGGGATCAAACAGTGCTTATCTTCTTTGATCCAGGTGCTAAAGCCAACTTTATTTCCCCAGAATTGGCTTCAAAGTTGGGAATCAGACCTGAAGAGATGGGGTATACAGCAGAGGCAGGTTTGGCATGTCCTGGCCATACAGAGGCTGTGACACCCATCATTGGAAAGTTGCGTCTACATATCCAGTCCTATGTAGATGCTGAAGAATTCTACATCATGCCACTGGACGGATGTGATGTGTTGTTAGGTATTCCTTGGTTATTTCGTGTACAGGGAATCATGGATGCCTACAACAAAAAGATCACTGTACAGAGCAGGGGAAAGACTCACATTCTGGATGTAAAGCTTAAAGGGGAGTCTATTCCTACTGTATCAGCTTCTGCTATTACTTCTGTAATGAAAAAGCATCTTTCTGCGTACTTGGTTTTTGCACGTGAAGTGTCAGATTGTGATGAATCAAATTTATCTGTGCTAGATAAAGAAAGGTCAATGTTTTTACAACAGTATAGTGACTGTTTTTCCGATTCATTACCGTCTCAATTACCGCCAGAGAGACCCGAGGACCATGCGATAGATTTGGTGCCAGGCAGTAGCCCACCAAATAAGCCTCCGTACAGGGTTAGTGCGGCTCAGCAGAAAGAGATAATGGGCCAAGTACAGGAGCTGTTAGAAAAGGGGCTGATTCAGCCCAGTTCATCTCCATTCTGTTCTCCAGTGTTGTTGGTGCAGAAAAAGGATGGCTCATGGCGTATGTGCATCGACTACCGTGCACTAAACAAGAATACCATCAAGAATAGGTTTCCTATACCTAGAATTGATGATATTATGGACAAATTAGAAGGAGCAGCTATGTTTAGCAGGATAGATCTAAAGAGTGGGTATCATCAGATCCGCATTAGATCAGAGGATGTGCACAAGACTGCTTTTAGAACAACGTTTGGCCTTTACGAATTTTTAGTGATGCCCTTTGGTCTCACAAATGCTCCTGCTACGTTTAATAGGATGATGGACAGAATTTTCCGTCCACACCAGCAGTTTGTTGGTACGTTCTTTGATGACATGATAGTCTATTCAAAGAATGGAGAGGAGCATAGGCATCACTTGGCCATTGTGTTCAAAGAGCTACGCAGTCATAGGTTGCTCATCAATGCAAAGAAAAGTGAGTTTTTTCTGGAAGAGATTCACTTTCTGGGACACATTGTCTCAAAGGATGGTGTCAGAATGGATCCTGCAAAAGTCGAAGCGATCAAGTCATGGCCAAATTTGAAGACGGTGCATGATGTCCGAAGCTTTTTGGGACTATGCTCCTATTACAGAAGGTTTATCCGAAATTTCGCTGAGATTGCTTCACCTTTACATGCTCTTCAAAAGAAGGCAGTCACCTTTAGATGGACACAAAAAGAGATTTCAGCTTTTAATCTCTTAAAGGAAAAGATGACTTCAGATCCAGTCATTGTGTTGCCAGATCTTAGGAAGTCATTTGTGGTCCAGTGTGATGCCTGCGGTAGTAGCATTGGTGCAGTGGTAATGCAAGATGGCAGGGTAGTAGCCTATGAGAGCAGAATTTTGCAAGGGCCAGAGATGACCATGCAGGTCTATGAGAAAGAATTACTGGCTGTGATTCATGCGCTCTTAAGTTGGAAACACTACCTGCTAGGTGCAGACTTTGTTGTCCAAACGGACCATCAGACCTTGCGATACTTCTTGACACAGACAAAGTTATCTGAGAAGCATATGCGATGGGCAAATATCTTGTCCATGTTCCATTTTCAGATTGTGCATGTGGAAGGCAAGAAGAACGTTGTGGCTGATGCCTTGTCAAGGAAGCCACAAATTTCAGCTGTGTCGATTCCTTATCATCATGAACTTGATGATATGAGAGAACAGTATGCAAATGATGAAGATTTTGCAAGGGTCTTCGAGCAACTGATGGATGGACAACGTCATGAACACTATCTTCTTAAAGACGGGTTCATGATGATGCATGGCAGATTGTGTGTCACAAAGCCATTGCGACGCAAAGTTATGGAAGAGAGTCATGTCCCACCGTATGCAGGGCATCGTGGTATCGATGCTACAGTTAAAGCGGTAGAGACATTCTTCTATTGGCCTACATTGAGAAGGGATGTGGATGCCTTTGTGCGAGAATGCCTAATATGCCAAAAGGTCAAGTTTGACAGGCAAAAGGCACCAGGGTTATTGCAACCACTACCTATTCCAGATAAACCATGGGAAAGTATTGCTATGGATTTTATCTTTGATCTTCCGAGAACGCAGACAGGAAATGATGGTATTTGGACCATTATTTGCAGATTTAGCAAACAGGCTCATTTTATTCCTGTCAGGAAGAAGATAAAGCCAGATCAGATGGCACGCTTGTTTATGAGCAATATTTTCAAGTATCATGGCATGCCACAGTCGATTATTAGCGACCGTGATCCACGCATGACTAGTTTGTTCTGGAGAGGCTTGTTTGAGAATATGGGTACCACGCTCAAATTCTCTTCGTCATTTCATCCTCAAACAGATGGGCAGTCAGAAGAGGCAAATTCTACTGTCCTAGATCTGCTGAAGTGCTATGTGTCAGAGCATAAAGGAAAGTGGGAGCAGTATTTGCCATTGGTGGAGTATGCATACAATAATACAGTGCATTCATCAACTAGCAAGGCACCTTTTGAGATAGTTGAAGGTGGCAAGAAAGTTCCTCCCATACTGCATACAAAGGACAAGATATTTGAAGCAGATAAGTATGTTCAGGACATGGATGAAATGTACAAGAAGGTCAAAGTGGCCTTAGAAAGGACTCAGGCAAAGCAAAAGAAAGCAGCTGATCGTCACCGTCGTGAAGTGGTATATTCACTTGGTGATTGGGTGCTTTTACGCTTTGAAAAGGCAAGGTTAAAGAAGATGAAGGGCAAGGAAAGACTGTTTCCAAAGCTCAACATGCGTTACTATGGGCCTTTTCAAGTATGCGACATAATCAGTGATGTTGCATATAGGCTGAAATTGCCTGACAGTTGGAAGATTCACAATGCGTTTCATGTGAGTCTTCTCAGACCCTATGTGGGTGATGTGCCAGAAGATATGTCAGCTGAAGATCAGCCGGAAGTCGAGGAACTTGACGAGATCTTGGTCCCTGAACAGATTTTGGCACACAAAGAAAGGAAAGTGAAAGGCAAGGTTGCTAGGCGTTACTTGGTAAAGTTCAGAAACTATCCACCAATGGATGCTAAGTGGATGGAAGAAGGTGAACTTGCAGAGTCACCAACTGTGTTATCACTTTACCTGGAAGCCTTCGATTTGCAACCTACCTTGACCCCTTGAGTTTCAAAGCTAAATGGATTGTCAGTGTGACAATGGCTTCTGAAACAAATGATGTACAAGGTATTTAAAGTGAGCTCAAATCAAATACCTGTTACATGAATGTTAGAGCTGTACAGATTGTCAGTTTCGCAATTGCTCTTATGGAATGTCCAAAAGTTTGATTAGTGCTATAGAAGTGAGTATTTCTTGTCAGTTTGTCAAGAATACAGTGATTGCTTCTATTGAAGAGTACATGTGTAACTGCATTCTTAAACTGTCGGTTTGGGTATGCTCCAAAGTGTTACGGGATCCAACGTGTACTATAAGACAGTGGCAAAATGTGCAGCTACCATTTTGTCATTGGAAAGTTAGTGACTCAAAGCAATGGCAGAGTCCGAAGCTACCACTATGTCATTGGGACAGGGTTCACACGCAGGCAATACATGAGTCGACGAGGTGTTGAATACACCAGGGTTGACAATGAGCATGTATGTGTCGTATATGTGTTGACAGGTGTTGAATACATCAGTGTTGACAGTAAGCATGTACGATATAGATGCAAACGAGGACGTTTGAGATTTCAAGAGGGGGGTATGTCACCAGCGTGTGACTACTATCTATCCTTTTTGTTGATTTCTTTCTTATTATCTATTTACTTTCACTTTTTGGAAACACCCCTCGGGAAATCTAACTGCCCTGCATTGCATAGCTAGTGTGGAACTGTCCAGAGGGAGTCCAGGCCTGAGGGCAAGAGAGCACTAAGGTTGGACAAGGACTATGGTTAGCCAAGTGGGGTCATTGACTAGCCAAAGTGGAATCCTTTGCTACAGAGGCTACATTTCAGTTTTGGATGTGGCCGCAGTGTACAAAGAGGGTCGGATGACCTAGAAAGATACAATGGCAGCATCTCCTAAAATTTAGGGAACTGCTATTTTGGGACCTGAAAATGTCTTCGCGTCATTACGTGCAGTTTGACATGGGGATCATTTTGTTACTCTGTGGCCAAGTCAACAGAGGCTGCAGGTGAGATATTTTTAGACCCGAGGGTCTAAAGCGGGAAAATGCACAAATGAGTGACACTTGGCACTTTGAGGCCAGTTTACTACTTATAGAGAAGGCAAAAACGTGATTTATAGTTGGGAGGCTCATTTTGCAAGTCTCTGTCACAGGTTAAGAGCTATGGAGTGCTTGCTTTCCCTCTTATGCACAGTGCGGTGCCAGGAGTGATGCCCTGCACGCTACGCACTGCCCTCTCTCTCCCCTTTGGCAGTATGTTATGCCCCTCTAGTGGGCTCTTCATTTGACCAATGTACAGTTGTGTGGGTTCATGCGCGATTGCCGAGGCAAGAGCCTCTTGCACAGGTACTGGATTAGCTAGCGGCTAATCCCCCCGCAGGTACAAGTGAATTCGGAGAGGTTTCACGCCAGAAATCTCGTCCGATTCAAAGGGCAAGTAGCCCTACAGGTGCGGGAGCTCGAGGACTTGCTAGGGATGCGACCGGCACGCGAAACGGAGCCCGAAACAGTGAATTACAGCCTGCTGTGTATTTTTGCAGGTTTAGGGTTTTGGCCCTAAACGGACCCTAATACCCCCAGGAGGTTCGGGGACGCAAGGGGACCGCTGTACAGGCGATCTGGCGCATTTTCAGGGGCTGAAAACAGAGAATTCAGCGTGCTGCAGATTCTCGCCAGGTTTTGCAAAGTGCCCGTATGCGTCGGGAAAGTCAGTCAATGCGTGGGAATACTGACCGTGAAGGGTTCTAGTACAGTTATGCTGCCGAAATCGGGCTGGAACAGTGGAAATTCAGCCGAGTTTGTGCGGGGCAGCTTGTAGGAACCACAGCGTTTATTCCCTCTTTTGAACAATAAAGAAATACCGAAAGGGGCGCCTAAGTTAGGGGCCAATCTGGTGTCCGTCTACTCATACAGGTGCAATCTAGCAGCCTGTATCCCTCTCCCCTTTGTTGTGTCTTGAAAGTACAGGTAAAATAGACGACTAATAATGGGTGAAAGCTAAATCAAGGTTTAAAGTAAAGTCTACCGCCCTTTTTGGATTGAACAGGCCGGTTACACACCACCCCCGAAATCTGCTTTCAAGAAACCTTCTGATCCCACACAATATTCAGAGAAGGAACTAGAAGACGTGGTTGATGCATGGATTGCTCAGCTTTTTGACGCACAGAAGAAAGCATGGCAAAAAGCAAAACAAAAGCACTGACTTTCCAGGTTGTTTGGGTCGTCAGTCGAATTTTGACAAGGCAAAGAAACAGAAGAACCATGTTCGATTTGAAGGAGTACCCAGTTCTTCTTCTTCTTCTTCTTCTTCTTCTTCTTACAGTTCTTCTAGCTTTTCAGATTCGAGCGAAGAAGACAAAAAAGGTAAAAAGCGAAGCAAGAAACAAAGCTTCGGAAAGGGCAAGAAAAAGGCAAAGAAGGCTAAATCTCGCCCAGAGACTGACAGTTCTACTGAGGACTCGTCTACAGACAGCTCACATTCTGATGACGGAACTTTTATGCGAACAAGAAGAATTTTTACAAAGCCAACCTGTATGACTTTCTCGAAGATAAAAGCAAGAAAGTCCGAGAGCTTAAGGAAGGTGGCCACTCAATCAAGTGCTTCGAAGGCTTTGTCTTTTATACAGCAGTTTGACATCGCTTTCGCGGGAGGACGCTATTCAGAGCACTCCAAGATTCGGAGAGCTACCTCTTCCTTTAAGGGGAATGCTCGTACTTGGAGATCCACGCTTCTTTTAAACAAGACTGCGCCAATTAAATGGCTGAAATTTAAGACGCTTTTTATTTCTTCTTGGTTGACGCAAGAATATGAACGAGATGTACGAGCTGCTTGGAACCATCTTCGGATGACCAAGAAAGATACAATCAATGCTTATTGTGAAAGATTCTGAAGCTCTTTCCTACCCGCCTCTTCATTCAAGAAGATCTCATTCAAAGAACAGATTGAGCGGTTTACCTTGGGTCTACCTACACAGATCCAAGATCACTCCTTGGAATAGAAGTCAGCTTCTATTCAGGAGTTGATGAGTCATGCCAAGCAGGGCTTTGCCATTCCCTCTGGCAGTCTGACCTACCCCACAGATGAGGCCATGACACAACGAGCCGAACAGACTTCTGGGAATGAAAAAAGAAAGAAAAAGAGCAACCCAGAGAAAAAGGATGCACGACCCAAGCTTACTCCTGAGGAGAGAGCTCGCTTCATCAGAAAGCCGAACTGCTTTGGATGCGGGGATCGTGGACATATCTCCGCGAAGTGCCCTAAATAGGCACAGAAAGAACAGAATGATAAAGACGACAACAAGCCTGAGAGTTCGAGAGCAGCTGAGGAATGTGGCAGAAAAGGCAGATAGAAAAGCAGAATTGGTACCACTGGGCGTGGGACCTGCACCGAATCTAATGAATGAAAGTACAAACTTTGCCGCTTTTGGGGCAAAGTGAAGGATTAGGAAGCTCTTTTGAAGGAGCCAAGGCCAACTTCTTTTCACTTGGAATTGGCGGCTCGATTTGGAATTACGCCCGACAGTCTGGCGTCACAAGCGGAGGTAGTTCGATTGGCACCCGGATGGGACGTTGCCATTACACCGAGCATTGGCAAACTTTGTTTGCAATGACAGGGGTGTTCAAGGCACGCGAGTGACGTTCTACTCAGGATCCCTTGGTACCACAAGAACTACGCCGTGGTTGACTACCGGGCCGAGAAAGCGACTTTGATAAATGAAGGGCTTAGAGATTGTACTTGATGAACTTCAGTTTCTTACTCATTCTTTTCGGAGAGAATTGAACGATGGATAAAGGTTGAATATGTTTTGACCTGATCTAAAGAACGCCAAAATTTTTCTCCACACTCATGCCGATTGCTTTTGAGAGAGCCTGAAGATCATACCACTGATCTAATACCTCGAAGCACGTCACCGAACCAGCCACCCTACCGTGTGAGCCGAGCACAGAATGAAGAGATTATGAACCAAGTGAAAGACCTCTTGGAAAAGGGTCTTGTCCAGCCTAGTACTTCACTGTATTGCTCTCTAGTGTTGTTGGTTTTGACGAAAGACGGATCTTTCTTTGACAGGATTTTTCAAGAGTACAGGCTATTTGTTGGCACTTTCTTTGACGACATCATTGTTTTCTCCAAGAATGAGGCACAACACAGAGATCATCTGCTTCAAGTCTTTCAGGCATTACGCGATCACACGTTAGTGATTAATGCAAAGAAAATTGAATTTTTCCTACCAGAGATACACTTTTTGGGACACATTGTGTCAGCAGCAGCAGGAGTGCAAATGGACCCAGCGAAGATAGAGACTATCGGTGATTGGCCCGATTTGAGGAATGTCCATGAAGTTAGAAGCTTCTTGGGACTGTGTTCTACTACAGGCGCATACCCTGACACAAAAAGGAGTACCTTTTTCGTAGGGACCCACAGAGGTGACTCCCTTTCGGACATTGAAAGAGAAATTGACTACGGGACCTATGTTGACTTTGGCGGACTTGCAGAAGTCATTTGAAGTGTATTGTGATGCTTGTGGTCGTAGTCTGGGTGCGGTCTTGATGCAAGAAGGCCATGTCATAGCTTACGAGAGCGGTTTGTTCTCTAAGCCGGAGATGATAGCACAGATCTATGAGAAAGAGCTTTTGGCGGTCATCCATGCTCTTACTCAGTGGCGGCATTACCTACCCAGAGCGGATTTTACTGTCTTTACAGACCATCAGAGTTTGCGCTACTTCTTGTCACAGAAGTAGCTTTCGGAAAAGCAGATGCGGTGGGCAAACATCTTGTCACAGTTCCACTTCCAGATTGTCCATGTGCAGGGACAGAAGAATGTGATGGGAGATGCTTTGTCTCGGAAACCGTTGGTTCTAGCTATTTCCGGGATACATCATAGGAGCTTCGAGGATATGGTCGATCAGTATGCCACAGATACAGATTTTGCAGAAATTTTCACACAGATACGGGATGGGGAGACAGTAGCGGGATACTCCCTTCGGGAAGGCTACTTGATGAGAAAGACTATGTTGTGTGTTACACAGCCATTGAGGGATAAGGTTATGATTGAATGCCACTGTCCACCTTTTACGAGTCACCGCGGCATTGCTACCACCATGAAAGGGGTAGAGAGATACTTCTCTTGGCCGTGACTCAAAAAGGACGTGGAAGAGTTGTGCGCAGTATGCCAGAAGGTCAAGTTTGACAGGCATAAGACACAGCGATTGTTACACCCTTTTACCCATACCATCCCGCCCCTGGGAAAGTATTGAAATGGATTTCATTTTTGATCTCCCGATTACACAGAATGATCAGGATGATTTTCCGATTACATGGCACGTATGAGATGATTGTCTTCGACAGAGACCCTAAATTTATGAGTTTGTTTTCGAAGACAATTTGGGAGAACATTGGCACGAGGTTGCTGTTCTCGTCATCGTTCCACTTGCAGACTGACGGGCAATCTGAGATTGCCAATTCAGTGGTTTTAGATTTATTGAAGTCTTGTATCTTGAATCAGAAGACTCAATGGGAAAAGAACTTACCTTTGGTGGAATTTGCCTACAATAACACGATACACTCTTCGACGGGGAAGACGCCATGTGAGATTGTTGAAAGTGCTGCGAAGGTTCCATCCTTGCTGAGCACGAAAGAGTTAGATATTGGAAGCGGCTGAATATTCGTGAGATTTGGATACGGCTTTTGCCAAGGTTCGCAAGACTTTGCAAGAGTCTCAAGAACGACAGAAAAAGGCACCGGATCGCCATCGTCGCGCCTTGAAATTGAAGGAGGATGATTGGGTGCTCTTACGTTTTGAGAAGGCACGCCTACGAAAGAAAAAGGGAAACGAGAGGCTTTTTCCAAAGCTTAGTATGTGATACTACGGACCTTTCCAGATTACTGACAAGATAAATGATGTCTCCTTCCGATTGAAACTGCCACATAATTGGAGGATTCACAATGCATTGCATGTGAATCTCTTGAAACCTGTTAAGGGTGATGTGCCTAATGATGGGGAGCCTGATGAGCAACCCGAAGTGGAAGAAAACCAGGAGATCCTTGTTCCTGAACAGATTTTGGCACATAATGATACGAAGAAAGGTAAAGTCCGAAGGCGGTTCTTGGTTAAGTTCAAGAACTTTCCTGGATTTGATGCGAAGTGGATGGAGGAGGAGGACCTAGCAGATACTCCTTGGATTGTGAAACTTTACCTCGATGTTTTGGTTTAGCATAGTCTACTCCAAACAGAACCCAGAATTCAGCTTGGCCGGAGATCTGGTGCAGTGGGATGCACAAGAGGGGAGTCACTCCGCTCCTTTGTCAACAGATGCCTTGATTTTGATACTAAAGTCACTGATGTCTCTTTGAGCTTCAGGGATACTGAGAGCTTACAGTATTCTGCTGGATGACTTTATGAAATGAAATTCCTGATAATGATACTGATTTGTTCTTGACTTCCTGTGAGTGCAGGAACTGATAGCCGAAATGACTGCAGCATTTTGGTCTGATTGATCTCGAATAGACATGGTTGCAATAGGGGTTAGTCAATCGGACATCGATGAGGTCCCGATTGGACCTATATGTGATTGCTAGCTACATTGCCGATAAATCATGGTCTAAGATCCGAATGAATGTTGAATGTCATGTGATGTCCTGTGATGTCTGGTGATGACCTATGATGTCGTGTGATGTGACTGTCGATTTTATACATGTGCTAGATGTGTGTTCCTTGTCACAAATGCGGGCACCACGTGCCAATAGAAAAGAACAGACTGAACAAACTCTTCGCACTTCAATAACAACTGAACTGAGAGAGAGAGAGAGAGACGACACGCGACACGGAGTGGCGGAATTCCACCCCAGAGAGTATTGGCCCCAAACCTTGGCGCCCCTTACGGTATTTCTTTATATTGCATCATCAAAGTACAAGCCGGTACTCCAGACTCTGCACCTTCGTACTAAAGCATGCCAGAGAATGAGCCCTAGCCTCATATTTAAAGGCCCTTGGCCTGAAAAGCAGTTTACATGAAAAGCTTTCAAACTCAAAAGCTTCTGGTCCAAAAAGCAGTTTACATGAAAAACTTTCAAACTCAAAAGCTTCTGGTCCAAAAAGCAATGCCAAAAGCTGCCAGCGCAATTTACGGAAATCCGTACAGCCTGCCACGTCATCATGTCAGCGCAATTTTCGGAATTTGTCTGCTGCCTTAGGGTTAGGGTTAGGGTTTTTGGCAGAAATTAGGGTTGCAGGTTTTAGGGTTAGGGTTTCCAAAATTAGGGTTTCAGCAGTTAGGGTTTCTGGCAGAAATTAGGGTTTGCAGGTTTTAGGGTTAGGGTTTCCAGAATTAGGGTTTCAGCAATTAGGGTTACCACGTCCTCACTCTGTGACACTTCTTCTACTGCTTCTTAGGGTTTAGGCCCCTCGGCCGGCATCTGTAAGTTGGCTCCATTCTTTAGGCTTTGACACGTCAGCAGTTTGTTACATCTCCCCTTCTTGAAAGAGAGTAATCGTCCGCGATTACAGCATATCTGCAAAACAACTCAAGTTAGCTCAAAAATTTCCGAGGGACATTCCGAGGGACAATCAATTTGCTCTTTTTATTAAGGAGTTAGCTTCTCCTTTCTGCTCTTTTGATCAAGGAGTTAGCTGCTCCTATCGGCTGTTTTGATCAAGGAGTTAGCTTCTCCTTTCGGTTGTTTTGATCAAGGAGTTAGCTTCTCCTTTCGTCCAGATCGGAACTCTTGATATTCCGGCGTAGTAAAATTAGCCGTCACACCCAGACCGTATGCTGATCTTCCTCGGGTGTCTTGATGTACTAAAATTACATACCCAGGCAATCTCATCCAATTAGGAATATTCACTGTTGGCACATCACAATGCAACACAAATGCTCACATATGCATGTTACAGGACATAGAAACATAAAGCCGCCAATGAACACTCCTCCCGCATAACCTAACAAGGTCCGGGCCGGGAGATATTCAACGACTCCCTCATCACTCCTCCCGCATAACCTAAAAAGGTCTGGGCTGGGAGATATAGAGGCCTTTTACAACCAAACGCCCCCCAGACCGCAGCCTGCATCGTTTGGAGGTGCTGAGAGTAACCACTGCTCAGACTTCTTAATACTCCTCCCGCATAACCATCCAGGTCCGGGCCGGGAGTCACAACAACAATTATTTTACAAGCATACAACCAAACGCTCCCCAGGCATCGGCCTGCGTCGTTTGGAGGTTCAAACAATACCAAAACAGTATTTCTCACTTCTCCACCCAGGAGTAAAATCACCAATCATTGAAACCAGTATCAAACCAGCGTCAAACAATTCAAATCGGCACCAAAACAGGTTCAAAACAGATACCATCCATTTCAAACAAATTCCAAACAGGATGCTCAAATAGAACTCAAACTTAAAAAGCAATCTCGACATCAATCGAGCTCGAAAAGTCGACTGACTTTCCATCCTGAAACCTGCACCAAAAATTAGGGTTAGGTTTCTTCCATAAGGTCATAGCCGAGCACAGCATGGTCCATCAGCTCTTGGACAAACAGTGTTTCTTTGGCAGTGATGGTAGTCCCATGATAGCAATCGCACTCGGTCTCCAAGTTCATCTGCTCGTGAAGAGACATCTACTGGGAGATGTTGAGAAACTTCAAGTTATAATCTGCTAGGGTTTTCATGGCAAGCATTTCAGGATACCCCACTCTGCCAGAAGTTGCACTTTGGAGTATGCTGCTTGGTAGTTGTAGAAATCAACATCTGCATAGCACTGCTTCTGAGAAAAAACAGTGACTTGAAACAAATCTGGATTCTTCTCTTGCAAGTGATCTTAATTGGCTTATGCCTTGTAAGACGCTGCGATGAAGACGGGAGCGCGCCCGATGCGCGATGAAGTAAGGGTGGGAGTGGCTAATAAGTCCGGGTTGGAGGGCGAAGATATCCTCGAATAAAGCTTGTCTGCTCTTTTGTGGGACCGGTATGCTTTCAGAAAAGCAAGTCCGGGTTGGAGGGCGAAGATATCCTCGAATAAAGCTTGTCTGCTCTTTTGTGGGACCGGTATGCTTTCAGAAAAGCAAGTCCGGGTTGGAGGGCGAAGATATCCTCGAATAAAGCTTGTCTGCTCTTTTGTGGGACCGGTATGCTTTCAGAAAAGCAAGTCCGGGTTGGAGGGCGAAGATATCCTCGAATAAAGCTTGTCTGCTCTTTTGTGGGACCGGTATGCTTTCAGAAAAGCAAGTCCGGGTTGGAGGGCGAAGATATCCTCGAATAAAGCTTGTCTCCTCTTTTGTGGGACAGGTATGCTTTCAGAAAAGCAAGTCCGGGTTGGAGGGCGAAGATATCCTCGAATAAAGCTTGTCTGCTCTTTTGTGGGACCGGTACGCTTTCAGAAAAGCACACGCCTGATGCTCTGATACCACTGTCACAAATGCGGGCACCACGTGCCAATAGAAAAGAACAGACTGAACAAACTCTTCGCACTTCAATAACAACTGAACTCAGAGAGAGAGAGAGAGAGAGACGACACGCGACACGGAGTGGCGGAATTCCACCCCAGAGAGTATTGGCCCCAAACCTTGGCGCCCCTTACGGTATTTCTTTATATTGCATCATCAAAGTACAAGCCAGTACTCCAGACTCTGCACCTTCGTACTGAAGCATGCCAGAGAATGAGCCCTAGCCTCATATTTAAAGGCCCTTGGCCTGAAAAGCAGTTTACATGAAAAGCTTTCAAACTCAAAAGCTTCTGGTCCAAAAAGCAGTTTACATGAAAAACTTTCAAACTCAAAAGCTTCTGGTCCAAAAAGCAATGCCAAAAGCTGCCAGCGCAATTTACGGAAATCCGTACAGCCTGCCACGTCATCATGTCAGCGCAATTTTCGGAATTTGTCTGCTGCCTTAGGGTTAGGGTTAGGGTTTTTGGCAGAAATTAGGGTTGCAGGTTTTAGGGTTAGGGTTTCCAAAATTAGGGTTTCAGCAGTTAGGGTTTCTGGCAGAAATTAGGGTTTGCAGGTTTTAGGGTTAGGGTTTCCAGAATTAGGGTTTCAGAAATTAGGGTTAACACGTCCTCACTCTGTGACACTTCTTCTACTGCTTCTTAGCGTTTAGGCCCCTCGGCCGGCAACTGTAGGTTGGCTCCATTCTTTAGGCTTTGACACGTTAGCAGTTTGTTACATTCCTAGTACGTAGGTACTAACAGTCAGTGTCTGCTAAGACGGTTTATGGCTTTTGTCGGTTTTGCAGGCGTAATCGCGGTCGATTACAATGCTTTCAAGAGGGGGGTATGTCACAAAGTGATGACGTGGCGGACAGCAGAAACCCTAATTTCCGGATATCGCGGAGGCTTTTAAAAAAATAATAATAATAATAAATTTAATGATAAGCGACGCGAATCTTGCTTTTTCTCCATGCCATGAGAAAGAGAGAGAACTTGCCTTTTTTTTTTTTTAAAGACTCTCTAAGAGAGAGAGAGAGAACTGATGCTTTTTATTTTAAAAGTTTTTGGGGCTCTGCTTTTGGGCATCCCTTGTACCTTTAAATAATTGGTGAGGGCTTCACTTCTCAGAGCATCTGGACGCACAGTCTGAGAGTGAATCCCGACCCACTCTCTTGTACTTTGAATTGATTAATATAAAAAGAAATACCGAAAGGGGCGCCAGTCTTTGGTGTCAATATCTCTAGGCACGGAACTTCCCCGAGCTAGTGCAAATCTATTGTGATCTGTGAATTGTTTTAAAGTGGTTATTTGGTGTTGTCGTGGTTGATTCTTGACTTGGAGTGTCCAAGTCTGTCACAAAAACCCAGCAAAATCATCAGATACAAAACGAAGAACACAGAAGTGTTCTGTCATGTGAAGGCTCCATAGAAGAGCTGAAGGATATCCACAGAGGCTATGTCCCGACCATGGGGGATATGTTCCCAACATCAAGGGCAATATGTAAGGATTGCCTAAGTGAAATCTTGAACGAAGGAAGGGACACACATCATGCTAATGGAACATGCGAAAATTGCATTGGCGCCACAAAGACCATAGAGATTGAAATCTGACCCATGTGAAGAAGACCGCAAATCGTTGAAGGGAAGTTGGAAGAATCCCAAAAGCCCAGAACCCTTTGTGGAAAACTGTCGAGGGAAAGCGGAGGCGCATACATGCCGATATGCAATAAAGGAGGCCAACGTAAACCGACAATCCCAACGCAAGTGTCAGACAGTCTCATCACAGGTTGAACATCTGACACAATGAGAAGAGCTGATTTTACACACACTAAGGAGAGTTCCAACAACAAGAACTCCTAGCAAGCAACACCATAGAAACAGACATTCCTTTAGAGACAAATGGCTCTTCCAAAATTGAAGTAAGAGACTTTCTCCAACATTGATTAAATTATGCATAGACAATAGCACATTACAATGGTCAGCCAGCCAAGACTCAACCAGGAGAGAAGCATAAATGTTGCGGGCAGAAATGGCAACAAAAGGTGTGTCCCATATAGTCCAATCAGACGTACGGCATCCATTGGCCAGTGGCGGAACAAGCAAGAAGTAGCATTGGCTCAAGTGTGCCCCAAATCTGATGAGAATGCACACCCAAACCAAAGCGTGTAGCTGACTGAGGAAGACGAAGCATATTCCCGAACATGTCAACCACATCATCCACCGTATGTATGCCACGACAATAAAGGAAGTATGCCTAGCATGGCGAACGGTCAACCAAAGTAAGAGAGAATGCCCTACTTTAGTGAATGCTTTCCAAGCATAGCGAATTCCCATTCGGTTCTTGTCTCCCATGCCATGAAAGATGAACAATAATGGCTTTCCAAGCAAAGTAAACTAGAGGTAACCGAGCATCCAGGAATATGACCGACCATCTTGCCAAACACAATCTCCCATAGGGACGTCTGCCAATGACCAAAGGTGGAAGTGGTAATATGCTGACATAGTGAGGCAATCATGCTTGTCCATGGTTAAGATTGATGCGCAAGAGTATAGGTAATAACATGGCCTTCCCCGCAAGAGCGTGGCGGCAAAATTCCAAAATATTGAGTCCCCTCAAAACGTGTCAGGTGCACATCTAACCCAATGTGCATGTGGACAAGCTACTTCAAGTCTAGGGTTCATGTCGTCTTAGGAAGTGTTCTGGCACCTTTGTGAGTCCGTTCACAACCCGTCCATGTCCAAGCACTTAAGTAGTTGCATATCCTCAAGTTGCACACAGCATGATCATCAGCATTACAGTCAGAAACCATCGTGAGCATTTTACAGGGCACAGAACCCATTTTTTCTATTTTAGCCATTTTTCACTTATTATTAGTAAGTGACTTTGTTGGGAAACTGGGTAAGGCAATTTTGCTAAGTTAATATATAAGGAAACTGCCAGTCATTTGGTGGAAGCAGAAGAAGAAAGGAGAGCACAGGCAACCCTTTGCAGCAGGCTCTCTATCCTTCCTTCTCAAGCAAGAACCTCAGCAAACATTGGCGTTTTTCAGCAGATAACCACAGCGTTTTCAGCATCCATTCCAACGTTGCAGATCGGCCTTTGGACTAGCATTTGCAGCACTCAGCAGCCAGTGTTTTCTGTCCAATCAATCAGCGTTTTTGTAGCAGATCAAATCAACGTTTTCAGCAAGCAAGCATAAACGTTTTCTGTCCAGTTAGAGCAGCATTTGCAGCAGGTCAAATCAGCATTTTTGTAGCAGGATAACCAGCGTTCTCAGCCCTGCTATCCAGCGTTTTTAGCAGGTGAAACCAGCGTCTTTTCAGCCCTGAAACCAACGTTTTCAGCCAGCCGTCGTCCTCATCGTCACTGCCCTCGTCGTCGCCGACTTAGAACCTCATTGCATCATAGCATCAAAAACTTGCATCAGCACCTTGTATCAGATTGTGCAATCAATAGCATAGACTTCTCTCGCCATCGAGAGAGGGGCCCTTGGAGGAGGGTTTGACAACTTTTCTGGTGCTGTATTCTTCTCTCTCTATCTCTTAGTCTCAATAATAGTTACCCGGAACGGGAAATCGGAACATGGAACGGGGAACGGCAACATGCATGAAATGCCATTCCCTGTTTCGGATACTCACGTTTGAAACACGAAATGGGGGGATGGGAACGCGGAACGGGGATTTGAAAATGATTTGAAAATGGCCATTCCCTATAACTATGGTCTCAATACCTTCATTCACACTGTTTATCCACTTTGTTTGTGATCATTTGCACTCTCTCACTAAAGGAACGGAAGGCTCTCCCTTCCGTAAGTAAAAGGAACCCTTAAGCACAGTTCGGAGCACTCATCTTGAGCAAAGTTCAATATTCACTTCCGTTGCACCTTACATTGGTATCAAAGTTTTGGCAGTGTTCTGTATCACTCAAGGAAAGAACCACAAGAATTTTTTTGCTTGTTGCGGTCGAATGTAACCCAAGTCCTCTTGGGCGTGTCGATTCCTAATTGTGTTTTTAAGGAGTGACAGGAATCCCAAGAAAGAAGGGCTTGTCCAGCATCCCCTTGTTCCTCTTTTCACTCATTGAGAGCGGACCATGTACTTAGCGGCCGGCCAATCGACGTGAGGTGGGAAAAAGCAACCTTGGTGTGAGCGCAAGGCCGCCAAGGGGTGCGCCCACGGGAGAGAGAAGAGCTCGGGTAAGAGAAGATCCTTCTCTAGCACAGATTGCAAGCGAAAGAAGAACCCCAAGAACAACAAGACCCCAAGTTCCTCGTGAACGTAAGAACCCAAGATCTCAATGTAACGTCATCACCCGAAGCGGAATGGATACTTTGCATGAAGGTGATGAGCATAAAGGAGGTGAAGAAGAATTTTCCCCACGAGGAGGTTTTTCCGACCCTCCCCCTTCCCCATCTACGCCACGGTTTGCATCAAATCCGATGGAGGCTTTGGTCAAGTCGATGATGGACATGATGCTACAACAAGAGGCGCAACGCGCTACCTTGCGAGCGCGAAGAACGACGGTTAGCCTTGGAGAGTGAACGTGAGCAAGCGCGCTTGGCGGCTGAAGAAAGACGGTTAGCCTTGGAGCGTGAGCACGAGCAAACGCGCTTGGCGGCCGAAGAAAGACGAGCGGCCTTGGAGTTAGAGCGTGAGGCGCAGAGAGACCAACGCATGCAAGAGTTGATCCTACAGGTACTCACCTCGAAACCTGAGCTGGTCAAAGATGTTGGTGGTTCATCAAGTGGCGCAAGCCGAGATTCGGACTCCAGCAACCCCGTCACCGAGAAGTTGGCATTCAGTAAGTATGACTGTAAAATGGAAGCTAATGTTATTCATTCTTGGTTGCATCAATTTAATGCTTATTTTGCGACAACTAAGAAGACAAGGAATAGCAAAGTTTTGACGACAGTCATGTATCTTGCCGTGATGCCATAAATTCGTATCAAGCATGGCAAGAGGAGCAATTGACCGTGCACCTAGAGGAAGCCGAGGTAGGCGTGCCCCTTTCTTTCAGTTGGGCCGACTTCCAAGACAAGCTCAAGGCGCGGTTCTTGCCACCTCAGTACCTAGCGCGGTTAAAGGAAGATTGGCGCAATCTTAAGCAGAATAGTACTCCAGTCATGTCTTTTTCTAACCGTGTTTTGCAGCTTGGCACCCAATTATGCAACTCGGATGCGATGGGCAAAGAGGCTTTCATTTTCGGGTTGGACGACTATATCAGGTTTGATATGGAAATCTTCGATCCCGTGGATCTTAACAAGGCGGTAGCGATTGCTCTTGCACACGAGATGAAGAACAACAAAGGAAAGCCTAAGGAGAACAAGTCGTCTGAGCGTCTCAAAGTACCTCTCAGACTTCTCAGAACCCGCGAAACGGTAAGAACAGTAAGAATGGTAACTCTTCTAGCCAATCTTCCTCTAATCCTTCAGAAAAGAACTCTCAAAATGAATCTAAGGGTAAAGCTAAAGCACCTGCAAAACCTAAGCTAACCCCGGATGAAAAAGCTGCACAAGGAATTATAGGAGGATACATAACGGGTAAAAAACAAGTGATTTATGCTAAGGAAGGTAGATGTTATCAATGTCACGTCAAGAGTCACATTAAGAAGACTTGTCCTAAGACAGCCCCACCTAAAGAACCCAAAGAACCCACAGCTACCACAAGCACCTTAATGAATCAATCTGCATCATCACATGTTTCTGACACACATATTGATGAGTCTCTCATGAAGTGTTATGGTCATGTGAAGGGTCAGCGTTTTCTCATATTGTTTGCTCCAAGTAGTATGCATGATGTGATTAGTGCCTCTCTTGTAGAGAGAGCCCGCCTAGAGGTTAGTCAAACATCTCCTCTCGAGGTGTCTGGCTCCGCTCCCGGTATGGACTCTCTCATCACACAAGAGTGCCGTCATGTGTTGTTTTCGGTCCAACAAGCTGCCTTCCATAGGAAATTTGTCGTGTCTCCTCTTTCAGGATGTGATATGCTTTTGGGCATTAGATGGTTTCGTGAGCATAACCCTCTCATTGATTGGGAGGATAATACTCTCATTTTAAATGCCAAAAGTGACTCTCCCATGATCATTCGTGCTGAGGAGGGTTTGCATTCTTCGCCTCTCATTTCTCATGTACAGGCAAAGCGTGAATTACGACGAGGAGCACAAGCGGCATTCATCTATGCCGCTCCACTTACCCAGAGCATTCAGGTTCCAGACAGGTATTCAGCTTTGTTTATCAAGTTTAAGCATCTCTTTTTGCAGGATGATCTTTCACCCCATCTCCCACCCGAGAGGCCGGAGGACCATCGCATCGAGTTTACGGAGGGGATACAGCTTGTCAGTAAGGCTCCCTACCGTTTGAACAAGACTCGGGAAGAAGAGTTAGAGCGGCAACTCACGGAGTTGGTGGCCAGAGGATTCATACGTCCAAGTGTAAGTCCTTTTGTTGCTCCTATTTTGTTTGTCCGCAAGAAAGATGATTCGTCTCGTTTGTGTGTTGATTACAGGGCATTGAACAAGATAACCGTCAAGAACAAGTTTCTGATGCCTCACATTGAGTATATCCTCGATAGGCTCAATGGGGCAAAGGTTTTCAGTAAGGTCGATCTCAAGAGTGGATACCATCAGGTAAGGGTATTCAAAGGCGACAACTTCAAGACTGCTTTTCGCACAGAGCGAAGGCAATGGGAGTATGTAGTCATGCCTTTTGGATTGACAGGTGCCGTGGATACATTTAACCGTCTCATGGTAGGCCGTTTTGGCGATATGGTTGGTGTATGTGTGTTTATCTTTCTTGATGATATTCTCATTTTTTCTGCATCGTGGGAACAACATGAAAAGGATGTAGAAAGGGTACTAACTCGTTCAAATAAGTGTCAATTATACATTGCAGCTAAGAAATCTGAGTTTTTTCTCACTGAAGTTACTTATCTGGGTTATATCATTTCTACAAAAGGCGTCAAGCTAGACCCCACGAAGGTGGAACATGTACGTAATTGGGATTTACCCAAAACTACATATGACGTGCATTCTTTTCTTGGCTTATGTCAGGCATATAGTTCGCACATAGAGAATTTTGCACGCATTGCGGCACCCATGACTGATGTTTTGAAAGGGTAGAGACTCACCGACAGTGCGTGGATTTGCCCGAGGCTGCCATTGAGGCTTTCGCAGCTCTCAAGGTTGCGGTGACAGAAGCGCCATGTCTTATCCTTGCCTCTTGGGATGATCCCTTTGAGGTATGGACGGATGCGAGCAATGTCGCCATAGGCGCTGTGCTTCAGCAGCATGGTCGTCCAGTTGCTTTCCTTAGTTGAAAGCTCAATAGTGCAAAAAAGAACTATTCAGTTTATGATAAAGAACTTTTGTCTGCTATTCACTTTCTTAAGCATTGAAAGCATTTTCTATATGGTAGAGAGTTCACAGTTCGCACATATCACAAAGCCCTCAAGTGGCTCCAGTCTATGCCTAGTGCACATTGGAGTGATCACCAAGCACGGTGGTCACAATTTTTTGAGCAATTTGGAGGTTTGATTGAGTATGTGCATGGAAAAGCTAACCCTGTTTTGCAGATGCATTAAGTCGCAAAGGACAGATCTTGGCTCTTGAGTCAAGATCCACAGTTTCTCTTCAGGGTGTGTCTTTCGACAGCATGAAGAACCAGTACGCAGATACCGAGTTTGGTAAGCAATGGTTGCACGCTCTTGCTTCCCAAGGGCCTAGCAACTATCTCATTTGCGAAAGTTTGTTGTATTTTTGTCACCGTCTATGTGTGTTGCCCTCTCTTAGGACAACCATATTGCACGATGCACATGACTCTCTCATGGGTGGGCATAGGGGAATGAACACCACTCTAGAAAAAATAGAAAGATTCTTTTATTGGCCTAAAATGCGAAAGGATGTGTTTCGTTATGTTACACAGTGTACTATTTGTCAAAAGGTAAAAGCTTCTCAAAGTAAGCAGCAAGGCCTCTTGCTTCCGCTGCCTGTTCCCGATAGACCCTTTCAAGATACTTACATGGATTTTGTGACTAGCCTTCCACCTAGTTGGCATTCAAGGAACACTCAATGTTTGACAATTGTTGATTGTTTCAGCAAGTTTTGCATGTTGATTCCTTGTAAGGCCACAGTCACCCCACAAGATGTGGCACGCTTGTTTATTAAGTAACCCCTATGTGGTTTGCCAAAATCAATTGTTTCAGATGGGGATGTTAAAGTCCAATTTTTGGTCCGCACTCTTTGAAAATTTTGGCAGTAAGTTCAATTTTTCTTCGGCTTTTCATCCACAGTCTGATGGTCAGACAGAGATTTACAATCAGTTGGCTTTTGATGTTTTAAAGTCATATGTGCATGATCAGCAGTCTCATTGAGAGCTCTATCTCCCATTGATTCAGGCTATTTTGAATGAGTCTTATTCCTCTGTCATTGGTCGAACTCCATATGAGGCAGCCTTTGGACGTCCGTTCCAGTCACTTTAGACTCGCCCGGTCAGTCCAATGCCTGATGCCAATGCTGAAAGTCGGTCGTTGGATGAGATTTCTAAGAGTGTGAAGCTTCGGTTGAGCAAGGCTCAGGAGTCTTACTCACAGCACGCCAACAAGCATCATGAAGAATCATGAAGCAACGTCTTAAGCAAGTTGGAAAGAAGTGTTTAAAGTTGTCTTTCAGAATGTATTGTCCATCTCCTGTCATTAAAAAGATAAATGAGGTTTCGATGAAATTGCAATTGCCTAACTCATGGTCAATGCACAACGTTTTCCATGTTTCTTGGTCGAAAGTGTTTCAAGGAACACCTCCGAAGGACATTTCCGAAGAAGAAGAGCCAGAAATCATTGATGAAGCAGACGTCATGGAGCCAAAGCAAGTATTGTTGCATCGGTTCCACCATGGTTCAAAAAAACAAGTGAGACAGTACTTTTTGAAGTTCAAGGATCGAGGAACCCACGAAGCAGTGTGGGTCGACGAAGAGTTTTTCAAAAATTACCCAGAGTTGTTGGCCGACTACAAGGAAGCTATGCATCTTGGTACCAATACCTCACTTTAAAAAGGAGGAGATGTTACGTGAACATCTAACCCTATGTGCATGTGGACAAGCTACTTCAAGTCCAAGGTTCATGTCGTGTTAGAAAGTGTTTTGGCAGCTTTGTGAGTCTGTTCGCAGACCGTGCATGTTCAGGCACTTAGGGAGTAGTTGCATATCCTCTGGTTACACACAACATGATCATCAGCATTACAGTCAGTAGCCATCATCAGCATTTTTCAGAGCACACAACCCATTTTCCCTATTTTAGCCATTTTTCACTTATTATTAATAAGTGACTTTGTTGGGAAACTCGGTAGGGCAATTTTGCTACGTTAATATATAAGGAAACTGCCAGTCACTTGGTGGAAGCAGAAGAAGAAAGGAGAGCACACGCAACCTGCAGCAACAGGCTCTCTAACCTTCCTTCTCAAGCAAGAACCTCAACAAACATTGGCGTTTTTCAGCAGATAACCACAGCGTTTTCAGCATCCATTCCAACGTTGCAGATCGCCCTTTAGACTAGCCTTCCACAAGCGTTTGCAACACTCAACAGACTGCGTTTTCTGTCCAATCAATCAGCGTTTTTGTAGCAGATTAAATCAACGTTTTCAGCAAGCAAGCATCAGTGTTTTCTGTCCAGTTAGAGCAGCGTTTGAAGCAAGCAAATCAGCATTTTTGTAGCAGGATAACCAGCGTTCTCAGCCCTGCTGTCCAGCATTTTTAGCAGGTGAAACCAGCGTCTTTTCAGCCTGAAACCAGCGTTTTCAGCCAGCCGTCGTCTCCGACTTAGAACCTCATTGCATCATAGCATCAAGAACTTGCGTCACTACCTTGTATCAGATTGTGCAATCAATAGCATAGGCTTCTCTAGCCATCGAGAGAGGGGCCCTTGGAGGAGGGTTTGAAGACTTTTCTTGTGTCGTATTCTTCTCTTTCTATCTCTCAGTCTCAGTACCTTCATTCACAGTGTTTATCCACTTTGTTTGTGATCATTTGCACTCTCTCACTAAAGGAACAGAAGGCTCTCCCTTCCGTAAGTAAAAGGAACCCTTGAGCACAATTCGGAGCACTCATCTTGAGCAAAGTTCAACATTCACTTCTGTTGCACCTTACAAAACGCTTCAGAGTGCAAAGTTTCTCCATAGATACCAAACGAAGACCTTCTTGCGGGAATTAGCCACAAATTAGATAAAATATCAAACATAAGTGATGTGAGGCGAGAACAAGGCCAATGCAGCAACAACAAATAAAATTGAACATTGGCCATCATGATGCTCTAGACATTACGAAGACGAACATGTAATGGCCATGTGGACAATTTCAAATATTGCAATTTGATGTTCATGCGTTGCATAACCCAATCCATTTGTTGAGTATTGGTTACCTTCCAACCAATAAGATACCCGAGGTGTCTGGCAATCACATGTGGATCAAGAATATCCCCAAGCCACAAAAGATGGTGCCAGCCACGTGAATTGAGAGGCAGGAGTTTGGATTTTCAAAAATTGACCGTAAGGCCTGCCGCAAGCCCGAACGTATCCCATGCCTACATAATCTCTCGCATGTCATCCTAGTTATTGTGAGGCGCGAACCATGTGTCATCAGTATAAGCCTGCCCAAGAAAGTCATTTCAAGAGGGTAATTGCAACCCGTGAAGACGACAAAGCGAAGCCAAATGATCCAAATGCAACAAGGGGTGAGTGGCAATAGCAAACAATAAGGCACTAGGCAAGTTTGCCAAACAAAGCATCCAAGTGGCCAAGGGTCAAGTCAGCTCACCATCAAGAAGGCCAGAAGAGATACTACGATATACAAGAAATATACAACATTGGCTAACTTAGGATTGAATCCAAGGGCCCACATTGTGTTGGCAATGAAATCCTAGTGTACCGTATCAAAAGCCTTCTCAAGGTCTACCTACATCACGAATACACCTTGCTCGGTATATTTGGCATATTTCATTCCAAGTAAGACATTAGCCAAATTATCCATGATTTGACAATGAGGGATGAAGCCATATTGAGCCGGATAGATACCTGCAAGAAGAGGCTCCTTGATGCGATGTACAATCATATTAGCCAATATTTTGTACATGACCGGCATGAGAGTGATGGGCCGCCAATGAGAGAAATACTCACAAAGCACCTCTATGGGTAATAATTTCAGCAAGCCTTCTTTCCAAGATACTGACAAGTTTTGCTTAGTCCACGCAGCATTCATCATGTAGAGTAAAAGCTCTTTTAAGGGCTCCCAAAAGGAGAGAAAATTTTCCAAATTGAGCCCATCCCAACTAGGGGAATGCCATTGACCGAGAGCAAGTAACATTGAGTGCAACTCATTTTCAGTAACATCAACCTCCATTGCTTGTGCATCTAGAGACAAGAGAATTGAATGCACTGTTGATAACAAAAGTTGCTGTGCATGATGAATTTCAACAAAAACGAGAAGAGGAGCGACAACTACATTCCCAAAGAATGAAACCATGGCATCAGCAAGCTTATGTTTTGGAGTTGTCCAAGAGCCCCAATTGAAGCATAACCCTCTTGATGGTTTGAGAGGCCCTTGAATGGTGTAGGTGCTTAAAAAGCTCTTTCGAGGAGCATCCCTTATCCACAAATGCTCAATGTCGGGCACGAGTCTCCCATTTATCTAGTTTGTGTTTATCATTATGTTGCGGACATACATGAGCCTCACATAACGTTACCCATTCCCACTCAGTCAATGGGCACATATCAATCAAAAGTTGTATCTTTTGATAAACATAATTGGCATCCTCAACATCCCCACGTAACTGATGCATGTAGTGCTTGCCATAATCCTAAATCACCCATTGCAGGCGCATGATGAAACGATACCAAGCAATATCAAGATCAAGATACATTTGCGCGATCAGTGATGGATAACATCATGAATCATCTCGCGAAACGCCTCATGCGAGAGATAGGCATTATTGATGTGTAGCAGACGTTTCTTAGAGAGGCTGATTGCTGTGCAATCGCCCATAGCGCAAGGTCATCAGAACAGGGGCATGATCACACAACAAGGTGTGGTCTATGCATACAAACTCATCATATTGTTGCATGTTGAGGACAAACCACTGATCTGATCGTGCACAATACGAGGATTAAGCATTGAGCTGAAAAGTGTATCGACAAACATACGGACTCAAAAGGCTCAACAAATCGAGCATCCGTGTGCATGCAACAACACCGATCCAAGCCTGCAATTCCACACTCCACATGTGTGAATGTCCTAAGGTATTATCAGATAAAGCGGGCACATTGTTTAAATCACCATAAATCAAAGCATTGAAGAGCCATGAATAGGAGGACATAGCACGCCATAAAGCGCCTTGTGGCCCTGAGGCCTTGTATGCATAGACACCGCCAAATTTATAAATCTCGCCATTGATCATACATTGACCCACCATCCAACGAGCTACTAAATCATTGTAAGCAAGAACTAGTTGCAACTCATGCCTAACCATCATCAAAACACCTAAAAGCCCGTTAAACCGGCATATGCTATCCAGTAGCCTGCAAAATACGAGCATTGCCCAGCAAACTCATGTATGTAGTTAATCTCCACTTATCAGGGTTACATAAACCCCGCACATCGTATGAAATGCATTTACCACAACTACGCATTCGAGAGATATGTACAAAAGCAAAGGAAGGTGGAAACTAAGTTGACGTGTGTCACAAAGTGATGGCATGGCATGATCATTTGGCACAGAAATGGCCAAGTGGACAAGAGAAATTGAACGGACTAACTTGAAGAACTTATGAAGCACCGGCCGTGGGGCCCGAAACCCTAAAAGACAGAAGCTTGAACACTAAAGGGATTTCCATAAAATGTGCCACATGTTGACGTGGCAAATCGTACGGAGGCTGACGTGGCAACGCCGTAAGGAATTTCCGCGATTTGCGATGCAGGTGTCACGTGGCAAGCTGTACAGATTTTCACAAATTATGTTGGCTATTTTTGAGAATCTCCAGCGCTAGCTTTTGGGGACCAAGGCTTTTGGGTGAAAGTGCTTTTGAACTGATTGCTTTTGGGGCTCTGCTTTCAGGCATCCCATGTACTGTTTATAAAAGCCCTTGGAGTCGCACTCTGCAGAGCATCTGGACGTAGAGTCTAAGAGTAGAGGTCCCTCCCGAGTTGTACTTTGCAATAATTAATGATAAAGAAATACCAAAAGGGGGACCACACTTTGGGGCCAATACCTCAGGGCCCGGAACTACGTCGGGCCGTGTCTACTCTCTCTCTCTCTCTCTCTCTCTCTCTCTCTCTCTCTCTCTCTCTCTCACCAAAGCCATAGAGGTCAAGATGGAGGCCACCAAGGAAGGATGGATGGATGTCGTGCGTAAAAAAATCACAAAGGAAGTAAAGGAAGAGAAGCGACATGAAGAGACACTATGGATGCATGCCACCCTCGAGGAGAAGAAGATGCGAGAAGCCCGTATGCTCAATGTAAGGGTAAGTGGTATCAAAGAGGAGCATGGATCATCACCGGAAAGTGACGGGAGAACATTGTGTGCCAAACTTGGGTACACCAACACCCCTTTCACCAAAGCATGGAGGGTAGGGAAAGACCCTCAAAAGAGGGTGCTCATGCTACAATTCAAAGACCTTATGGACAAAATCACCTTCCTAAAGAAGAGGATTGCATTGAGAGGATTAGGAGGAGCCCCCATTTACATTGATGAGGATCTCACCAAGACACAAGTGGAGCATCCAAAGCTTTGTATGCCCAAAATCATGCAAGCAAGGAAAGAGGGCAAGAAGGCTTTCTATAGAGATGGGCGAATCTTCATAGATGGCATAGGGATTCGTAGCCTATGACACTACGGAGACCACTACAGAGGCAACACGACACGAGATCACACTCGGAGTATGGAATTGTGACGGATGCCTATGGACTCAGCCAGGCAGACTCGAGGAGGTGATAGAGGGGAGAGACATTGTGATGCTGACAGAGACACATGAGAGCCAGGAGAGAGGTCTACCACATGTTTGAGGCTACCATTGGGAGTCCACATACAGGCGATACACAGGGAGGCAGGAGACATCATGAGGATCGGGGGGGATGGGGGATTGCTCTTTTAGTGAGGAGAGAGCTACATGACAGGGTCACAGTAGTGAGCAGAGATGTAGAGGCCCGCTTCATGTGGGTGAGGATACAGCTAGCCCCAGACCGAGCCATACATGTTGCACTGTGCTACTTCCCCCCACGCGGGTCACATTTTGCAGACCATACAGAGATACGAGGAGCATCTACGACAGAGGAGGATGCCGATGAGAGTATGGTAGAGGAGGAGGAGGGACCACAGTCACAGTCACCCTTTTCGGTTCTCTCGGAGGACCTTGAAACCGGCCTGTTCAATCCAAAAAGGGCGGTAGACTTTACTTCAAACCTTGATTTAGCTTTCACCCATTATTAGTCGTCTATTCTACCTGTACTTTCAAGACACAACAAAGGGGAGAGGGATACAGGCTGCTAGATTGCACCTGTATGAGTAGACCGACACCAGATTGGCCAGGCACCCCTTTCGGTATTTCTTTGTTGTTAAAAAAGAGGGAATAAACGTTGTGGTTCCCTACAAGCTGCCCCGCACAAACTTGGCTGAATTTCAACTGTTCCGGCCCGATTATAACTATACTAGGACCCTTCACAGTCAGTATTCCCACGCATGGAATGACTTTCCCGACACATACGGGCACTTTGCAAAACCTGGCGAGAATCTGGCGAGAATCTGCAGCACGCTGAATTCTCTGTTTTCAGCCCCGAAAATGTGCCAAATCACCTATACAGCGGTCCCCTCGCGTCCCCGAACCTCCTGGGGGTATTAGGGACCGTTTAGGGCCAAAACCCTAAACCTGCAAAAATACACAGCAGGCTGTAATTTACTGTTTCGGCTCCGTTTCGCGTGCCGGTTGCATCCGTAGCAAGTCCTCGAGCTCCCCCACCTGTAGGGCTACTTGCCCTTTGAATCGGACGAGATTTCTGGCGTGAAACCTCTCCGAATTCACCTGTACCTGCGGGGATTAGCCGCTAGCTAATCCAATACCTGTGCAAGAGGCTCTTGCCTCGGCAATCGCGCATGAACCCACACAACTGTACATTGGTCAAATGAAAAGCCCACTAGAGGGACATAACATACTGCCATAGGGGAGAGAGAGGGCAGTGCGTAGCGTGCACATAACATACTGCCATAGGGGAGAGAGAGGGCAGTGCGTAGCGTGCAGGGCATCACTCCTGGCACCGCACTATACATAGGAGAGAAAGGAAGCACTCCATAGCTCTTAACCTGTGACAAAATCTGAAAATGAGCCTCTTTCCCCTTCAAATTTAGCGCCACCTTCTCTTGCATGAAGAAAGTGCACCAGAATGTGCCACTTGGCACATTTATAAGCATTTTCCCGTTTCGACGTTGCCGCCTAAAAATCTCCCAACCGGTTGCCCAGTTGACTTCACGGCAGAGTAAGAAAATGTTCTCCTTGTCATTCCGGAGGTAATGACGCAAACACATTTTCAGGTCCCAAGATAGCAGTTCCCTAAATTTTCAGGTCCCAAAATAGCGCTGACCCTTCTCTCTCTCTCTCTCTCTCTCTCTCTCTCTCTCTCTCTCTCTCTCTCTCTCTCTCTCTCTCTCTCTCTCTCCCTCTCCGTGTGTGTGCGCGCGCGCGCATGCCACGACTAGTCCAAGGGCTGGCGCTATGTGTGTGTCGATTTGCATGGCACCACTAGTTCAGGTGTTGTGAGAGGCAACGCTTGTAGGAGACCGCAAGATGAATGATCGTCGAGCAAGCAGTTCCTACAGTCCCCTCTCTTTCTCTCTACGCGTGTATGACACAAATAGATGCAAACACAATTTCACGGCGCCAAGTTCTTGTTTGGACATGCTCTCAATCTGTAGTGTCTAAGAGCGTTGCATAGATTAAGGGAGAGGTGAGTGGATGTGAGAGACAAGCAGAGGGTCAAAGCAAATAGTAAATCATGAGACCGTTACGAGAACGGGGAGCCAACGGTGAGCTTCCTGGTAGGAGCTCATTTTGACGGTCAGCATCCCCTCGTTTTGGAGGTAAGTCCATAGGGATATCATCAATGAACACATCTTGGAATCCATTTAGAAAGTTAGACTTGAATTTGATGGTTAGCATCCCCTCGTTTTGGAGGTAAGTCCATAGGGATATCATGAATAAACACATCTTGGAATCCATTTAGAAAATTAGACAAGTCTAACTATTATTAATTCCTACCATTTACATTTGATGAAACATCGGGACCTTTTAGAGACTCTTTGACAAAAATCATGTACGTAGAAATTGAGCTTTTCATTGATTTATCAAAAGCAAGAGGATTTACAAGTAGTATAGTACGACCGGACTCACTAGCATCTATATATATGCTCTTTTACCTGTAGGTGAAGTAGATTCTCCTTTCAGGAAACTTCATGTTGGCAGCCATGCGGTTGAATCATGGTGCCCCTAGGATAGCATCCTCATGTTGGAGAGGAGAGATAAAAAAGTCTTCTTTGTCGACGTAGCTTTGGACATGAAGCCTCAATTTCTCAATGAAGGGATTAACAAAGGCTTGCTGACCCTTGAAAGCTGTGTCGGCCATTACAGTATCTCCCATCTTGAAAGCTTGAATACCCAACTTGGTGGCCAAGTCCGTTGATATGAAATTGTGAGTAGAGCAAAGGTCAAACAAGATGAAGGCATCATGCTCCCTTACCTTTCTCCAAGCATAGGAGAGAGGTGATCCTTTGCAATGAGCATCCTCTTTTGGAGCTTCGATAGTGGAAGCTCTAGGAGTCTCATTGCGGGCATTTCTCTTTGGGCAAGAACGATAGCCATGTCCTTGCTCCCCACACTTAAAACATTTGTGGTCCTTGCGAAAAGCTTCAAGCTCTTTAGGAGAGAGTTTATTTTTACCTTTGTAAACTCCCTTCTCCTTGGACCGATTGTTGTTGTTGTTGTTGTTAGAATTGCCTTGGGAAGAATTTTGGGCATTGGTTTTCCCCTTTGCATCACTTCTGTCTTTGCTTTCCATGGGCTTGACAATTCTTTTACCCAAACCGACAGTTTAAGAATGGAGTCACACATGTACCCTTTATTAGAAGCAATTACTGTATCCTTGACAAACTGACAAGAAATACTCACTTCTATAGCACTAACCAAACTTTTGGACATTCCATAAGAGCAATTGCCAAACTGACAATTTGTACAGCTCTAACATTCATGTAACAGGTATTTCATTTGAGCTCACTTTAAATACCATGTACATCATTTGTTTCAAAAGCTATGGTCACACTGACAATCCATGTAGCGTTGAAACTCAAGGGGTCAAGGTAGGTTGTAAATTGAAGGCTTCAAGGTAAAGTGATAACACAGTTGGTGACTCTGCAAGTTCACCTTCTTCCATCCACTTAGCATCCATTGGTGGATAGTTTCTGAACTTTACCAAGTAACGCCTAGCAACCTTGCCTTTCACTTTCCTTTCTTTGTGTGCCAAAATCTGTTCCGGGACCAAGATCTCGTCAAGTTCGTCAACCTCCGGCTGATCTTCAGCTGGCATATCTTCTGGCACGTCACCCACATAGGGTCTGAGAAGACTCACATGAAACGTATTGTGAATCTTCCAACTCAAGCAATTTCAGCCTATATGCAACATCACTGATTATGTCGCACACTTAAAAAGGCCCATAGTAAGCCATGCTGAGCTTTGGAAACAGTCTTTCCTTGCCCTTCATCTTCTTTAACCTTGCCTTTTCAAAGCGTAGAAGCACCCAATCACCAAGTGAAAATACCACTTCACGACGGTGACAATCAGCTACTTTCTTTTGCTTTGCCTGAGTCTTTTCTAAGGCCACTTTGACCTTCTTGTACATTTCATCCATGTCCTGAACATACTTATCTGCTTCAAATATCTTGTCCTTTGTATGCAGTATGGGAGGAACTTTCTTGCCACCTTCAACTATCTCAAAAGGTGCCTTGCTAGTTGATGAATGCACTGTATTATTGTATGCATACTCCACCAATGGCAAATACTGCTCGCACTTTCCTTTATGCTCTGACACATAGCACTTCAGCAGATCTAGGACAGTAGAATTTGCCTCTTCTGACTGCCCATTTGTTTGAGGATGAAACGACGAAGAGAATTTGAGCATGGTGCCCATAAGCCTCTCCAGAACAAACTTGTCATGCGTGGATCACGGTCTCTAACAATCGACTGTGGCATGCCATGATACTTGAAAATATTGCTCATAAACAAGCATGCCATCTGATCTGGCCTTATCTTCTTCCTGACACGAATAAAATGAGCCTGCTTGCTGAATCTGCAAATGATGGTCCAAATACCATCATTTCCTGTCAGCGTTCTCGGAAGATCAAAGATAAAATCCATAGCAATACTTTCCCATGGTTTATCTGGAATAGGTAGTGGTTGCAATAACCCTGGTGCCTTTTGCCTGTCAAACTTGACCTTCTGGCAAATTAGGCATTCTCGCACAAAGGCATCCACATCTCTTCTCAATGGGGCCAATAGAAGAATGTCTCAACCGCTTTAACTGTAGCATCGATACCACAATGCCCTGCATACAATGGGACTTGACTCTCTTCCATAACTTTGCGTCGCAATGGCTTTGTGACACACAATCTGCCATGCATCATCATGAACCCGTCTTTAAGAAGATAGTGTTCATGACGTTGTCCATCCATTAGCTGCTCGAAGACCCTTGCAACATCTTCATCATTTGCATATTGTTCTCTCATATCATTTGCATCCCAAATTGCCCTGAGTGCTTTCAAACCCTGTTAGCATGCCCGTGACACTATACATGGGGTTAGGCATCATCGTTTGAGCACCCCCGAACACTGTTCCTGGCGTATAAAACTGATTTCCAGGTGCATGACCAGCCATGCTCTGGAATACCGATCCACCTCCAAAATAGTCAGGGTATACTGAAGGTGGTGGGAAGACTTGTTGCATAGCCTGTAGGTTGCTTCCCTGCCCATTAGAACCAGCTATAGGCTGTTGAAAAGTGGTTGGCTGAACTGGTACAGCTTGAAAGACTGGCATCTCAGCCACCTGTTCTTGCACCTTAGGCATACGTTGTGGAGACTGCATGTTCTCCGTCAAGTGTACAGGTGTTTCCATTGACTTTGCAGTATGAATCACCTGTGCTTGAGTCTTAACACGCTTCTCAATACGATCCAGTGACCCAACTTGCTGAGACGGAAGAGGAGGTTGCAGAAAGGCTAAAAACCTCGGGTTCTGCATTACTTGTGTGAACATAGCCACCACAGTAGCCAACTGGGTCCTGAATATATCATCATCCGTCTGTGGTGGTCTTGAAGACTCACCCACTTCATGTGTCTGTTGACCCTGTGAAGAGGAAACCTCTTCAGTCACATCGTCTGATCTGTCACCCATAATTGCAATTCCCTGTGTCTAGTCTATGATCCCCTGTGTCTTCAAGCCCAAACTAACCAAGGCTCACTTCTATGCAAAAAAAGTGATTTAATCCCGGGGATGGAACCATGAAACCGGCCTGTTCATGCCAAAAAGGACAGTAGACTTTACTTCAAACCTTGATTTAGCTTTCACCCATTATTAGTCGTCTATTCTACCTGTACTTTCAAGACACAACAAAGGGGAGAGGGATACAGGCTGCTAGATTGCACCTGTATGAGTAGACCGACACCAGATTGGCCAAGCGCACCTTTCGGTATTTCTTTGTTGTTAAAAAAGAGGGAATAAACGTTGTGGTTCCCTACAAGCTGCCCCGCACAAACTTGGTTGAATTTCAACTGTTCCGGCCCGATTATAACTGTACTAGGACCCTTCACAGTCAGTATTCCCACGCATGGACTGACTTTCCCGACGCATACGGGCACTTTGCAAAACCTGGCGAGAATCTGCAGCACGCTGAATTCTCTGTTTTCAGCAAGTCCTCGAGCTCCCGCACCTGTAGGGCTACTTGCCCTTTGAATCGGACGAGATTTATGGCGTGAAACCTCTCCGAATTCACCTGTACCTGCGGGGGATTAACCGCTAGCTAATCCAGTACCTGTGCAAGAGGCTCTTCCCTCGGCAATCGCGCATGAACCCACACAACTATACAATGGTCAAATGAAAAGATAATGCCATACGGGAGAGAGAGGGCAGTGCGTAGCGTGCAGGGCATCACTCCTGGCACCGCACTGTACATAGGAGGGAAAGGAAGCACTCCATAGCTCTTAACCTATGACAAAATCTGAAAATGAGCCTCTTTCCCCTTCAAATTCAGCGCCACCTTCTCTTGCATGAGGAAAGTGCACCAGAATGTGCCACTTGGCGCATTTACAAGCATTTTCCCGTTTCGACGTTGCCGCCTAAAAATCTCCCAACCGGTTGCCCAGTTGACCTCACGGGAGAGTAAGAAAATGTTCTCCTTGTCATTCCGGAGGTAATGACGCAAACACATTTTCAGGTCCCAAAATAGCAGTTCCCTAAATTTTAGGAGATGCTGCCATTGTATCTTTCTAGGTCATCTCACCCCCTTTGTACACTGCAGCCACACCCAAAATTGAAATGTAGCCTCTGTAGCAAAGGATTCCACTTTGGCTAGTCAATGACCCCACTTTGGCTAACCATAGTCTTTGTCCAACCTTAGTGCTCTCTTGCCCTCAGGCCTGGACTCCCTCTGGACAGTTCCACACTAGCTATGCAATGCAGGGCAGTTAGATTTCCCGAGGGGTGTTTCCAAAAAGTGAAAGTAAATAGATAATAAGAAATAAATCAACAAAAAGGATAGATAGTAGTCACACGCTGGTGACAGACCTCCTACACTACGCGGCATTGGGAGAGATCCTAGTTGTAGGCGATTTCAATGCCCGCACACAGAGCCGACAGTGCGAGATGTATGCCTTTGATGATTCCACCCTATTCCATACCATAGCAGCGGAGGATATGGGACTAGGGAGGACATCAGAGGACAGAGGGAGTGACTCTACCAGATATGGATCACACTTACTGGCACTAGGATCAGTGCACCACCTCCTGATCTACAACCGGATGTCCCGTTGGCCGATGTCAGTTGGATACACTTGCTTCCAGAAGGGAGGCAAAACAGGAAAGGGAGGCAAGAAAGGCCAGAGCAAAGTGGACTACATCTTAGGCTCCACAGGGGCCATGGATATTGTACGCTCCTTTACCATACCACCACCGCCCATTGGCACGGATCATACATATCTCAGCCTCTCTCTTAGGACCAGCTTACCGACACCACCTCCCCAGTTCCCCACGCAACATACCACTATACACTTCAGTGAGGAGCTTCCGAGATTACAAATACCATGTGTACGCAGGGATCAGCCAGCTAGACCCGGACGCCCCACTCTCCACACTCACCACTAAGCTCACCTCCATACTCCACTCAGCAACGCTCGAGAGCTTTCCCTCGACCATGCACTCCAGCGACACATGACGATATGGGACGATGCCCTAGAATAGATGGTATGATGATGAGTGCAAACAGCTATATCAGAGGCTTAAGGCACAGCATATTACTGGGCAGATATCTGAGAGACAGATGCACCGACAAATGGGTGCTCTTACTAGACGTAAGAGGAGAGCCTTTGAGGAGACATAGTGGTGGGATGTGTACCATACACTTCAGAGTCGAGAGGCAACGATCTCTTGGAGAGATATGAGACAGCGGACCCCACCCACGCCTATAGAGGACCCAGCGGTATGGCATGCATATGCAGAGACACTCTATCAGGTGCCGGCTCAGCCTTCCTTCCACACCCGGTGGCTCCCCGACCTACAGCTCCCACTCTCTTTACCATAGACATGGTGAGACGAGGCATTCAGAGTCTACAGCACCGCCGTGCCGCGGACCACACCGAGCTTCAAGGTGAGCATTTTATATACGCTACACACCCTTTGGCTCCATTGATTGCACACCTATTCAACAGGGCATTGGCAGAGGGATTTCCAGAGAGCTGGACTATGCATACTATTGTACCTTTACATAAGGCTGGAGACCGCATGGATCCAGCCAACTACAGGACTATCATGATTGGTCATATGATAACCAAGATCTATGGAGCAGTTTTAGAGTCAGAGTTGAGCAAATATGCAGAGACACAGGGGCTACGCGCCTCCAGACAGGCAGGCTTCAGACGCACATTCTCTATTGTGGACCACATCTTCACTCTCAGATGCCTGCTAGAGCAGTCACAGAGCCGAGGGAGACGCCTCTACTATTGCTTTGTGGACTTCCGCAAAGCCTTTGACACAATCCCCAGAGAGAGACTACTACAGCGACTCATATCTCTTGGGATACCCCGGACATGATATGGGCCATATATGCTTTGTATGAGAGAGTGTCAGGCAAGGTCAGATGCCCAGGAGGACTATCAGATAGCATCACTAGCACCATCGGGGTGACACAGGGGTGTCCACTCTCCCCTACTCTATTTGGTATGTACATAGATGAGATGGAGGCCTACATCCCACAGAGAGGAGGAGCAGGCGCCGACCTATCAGGCACTCAGGTACACATTATGCTATATGTTGATGACATTATTTTACTCGCAGAGTCACAGGAGGATCTCCAGCTCCACATACAGGCTCTAGACTTATTTTGCACACAGAGAGGAGTGACAATGAACCTTGGCAAGACCAAGGTTTTGTTATTCCACACATCAGGCATTGTTCGAAGGAGATCAGTTTTTCCTTTCGAGGGCAGCCAGATTGAGGTAGTAGAGTCATATGTATACTTGGGCATCACCTTTACAGCCAGCACTGGCCGCTTCTCTATGGCACAGGCAGCCCGAGATTGCACCACACGAGCGTATGCAGCTCTAGCCATACTTGAGAAGGGATGTCATCAGACACATTTCCAGGAGCCCCGCACGAAGAGCTGGCTATTTGACACTTTGGTGACACCAACTCTTCTATACGCTGCCCCAGTGTGGACCACAGGATTATCAGAGCAGGCTTGGAGCAGACTCGAGAGGCCACAGATATTGCTGCTTGCCCGGATGATCCGGAGCAAAACATCAGTCCCACATGATATTGTGAGAGCAGAGTTCGGTGCCCCACCCATGGTAGTGGAGGCGCTATTTCAGACAGTGGGATACCTCCACAGGCTGCGAGACATGAGGGCAGATAGACTACCTCGCCTTGCTCTTGAGGCCTCCCGCGGGCTAGCAGACTATGGGGATGAGAGATCATGGTACGCGAGTGTGACTAGATGGCTTCACACACAAGGCTACTCTATGGACAGATTGCCTCCCTCACAATATGATCCAGATGCACCACGCCAGGCCCTCTCACACACTGAGAGGAACACAGTTGTCAGATATGAGCTCATACAGAGGTATGTAGAGCAGACTTGGCTCACACCTTCGCGGCCATTGGCCACGAAGATGGCATATTACAGAGATCATTTCCTTATGCTCACAAAGGATAGGTTCATACAGAGGCCCCACTACATGGATATATAGCTACCACATGGCATGAGAATAGCCTTCGGACAGCTCAGAGTATCATCCCACCAGCTTGAGATTGAGAGCGGCAGAGCAGCACGGGTCCCACGCGAGGCCAAGATATGCACATTATGCAGGCAAGAGGTAGAGTGTGAGAGCCACTTCTTATGCATATGCCCTCACTATGTGGAGCTCAGATCACGGTACCCCACTCTATTTGACAGGCCAGAGGTCTCATTACAGACAGTGATCACATCATTAGATCAGAAACTACTTGGGAGACTCTTGGTGGAGATGCACCAGCATAGAGATAGAGCCCTCCAGACGGGGGAAGGTGGAGGATCGGACAGGCACACACCTTACAGACTACTTCCAGGCTAGAGTACCCATGTAGCCACAGCCATCCACACATCAGGGGATGACTTTGATACGAGCCGAGGAGATACAGCATATATTTAGAGGAGGGCAGAGCAGACATTAGACATGGCGGACATAGCCAGAGTCCTCACATCAGGCTAACGGATGTACCAGATACTACACCCTGCCATCACTACTGGATGGAGCTGATGTACCACACCACCCCCCTCCCTCCTCCCCTCACTCTCACTACACACATACATGCCTCTCTCTATGTACACCGGATGTTCTGTTATTACCCGATCACCCCCACATCTACACACCGGATGCTTTGTTATTACCCGGTCACTTACCACACTACACTCTGTACACCGGATGCTATTATTACCCGGTCATTTTGCACATACCAGATATCCAGAGGATATTCACATTCTTGTACATGGATCTGTCTCATAGGCCAGTTTTCCTTGACCTTTTAAAGAGGTAAATAAAATCTCTCTCTCTCTCTCTCTCTCTCTCTCTCTCTCTCTCTCTCTCTCTCTCTCTCTCTCTCTCTCTCTCTCTCTCTCTCTCTCTCTCTCTCTCTCTCTCTCTCTCTCTCTCTCTCTCTCAAAGTTCAATGATTTGAAGTTTCTGTTCGTGTGTTGCTATTGATTTCTCGCTTGGAGAGTCCAAGCTTGTTACAGTGGTATCAGAGCAATGACCGCTCCAGAATGAACCCGATCACGATCATGAATCTTGAATGATGATGATCGCTGATGATGAATGACTGAATGAAATTGTGGTGAGCACATCAAGAGTTCCCAAGGGATGAGATGGCCACACGGTGATAAGATGACTAGAATTGAATGATTGATCGCAATAAGAATTAGTTAATCCGGCATCAGTGAGGTCAGGTGTGGATCTAGATGCGATTGCTAAACATGTTGCCAAGAATCATGGTCCTAGATCTCGATGGATTCTATGTGATTTGATATGAATGTGATTTGATGTTCAATGACTATCGTCTTTGTGCAAGTGTTGGATTTGTGTCGTCTAGTGCGTCGGTACTTAAGAGTCAGTGTCTACTGAACTTGTTTATGGCTTATGTCTAGTTTTGCAGGCGTAATCGAGGGCGATTACAATTCTTTCAAGAGGGGGGTATGTCACAAAGTTTTGACGTGGCATGACCATTTGGTAAAGAAATGGCCAAGTGGACAAGAGAAATTGAACGGACTAACTAACTTACCAAGCACCGACCATGGGGCCCGAAACCCTTAAGAGACAGAAGCTTGAACCCTAAAAGGGATTTCCATAAAATGTGTTGACATGGCAGGGCCGTACGGAATTTCCACGATTTGCACTACAGGTGTCACGTGGCAGATTGTACTGATTTCCGCAAATTACTTTGGCTACTTTTGGGAATCTCCAGCGCTAGCTTTTGGAGACCTGAGCTTTTGAACTGATTGCTTTTGGGGCTCTGCTTTTGGGCATCCCATGTACTGTTTATAAGAGCCCTTGGGGCCTCACTCTGTAGAGCATCTCGACGCAGAGTCTAAGAGCAACGGTCCCTCGGGAGTTCTACTTTGCAATGATTAATGATAAAGAAATACGGAAAGGGGCACTAGACTTTGGGGCCAATACCTCTAGGCACGGAACTACGCCGGGCCGTGTTGACTCTCTCTCTCTCTTTCTATTAAAGTTCAGTGACTTTGAAGTTTCTGTTCGTGTGTTGCTATTGATTTCTCGCTTGGAGTGACCAAGCCTATTGCGACATTCCTATAGGCACATCAACATCAACAGATCTTGGCTCATCTACAACATCCTACATGCCCGCATCACAAGAAGTAAAGCCTACAGGTGATGAAGAAGCCCCATATCACTAGATCTCTATAAAAATGTGCAATCTTGTTCCATGCATCTGCAAGTGTGCGATTATCATTTCAAGGAAAACGTTTTTGCACCGCAATTTTCACAACAGAAGGTATATAATTACAAGAGGAAAGCTGTGAGCGTATTTTAACGGTCTTCTTGGGGGTATGCAAGGAGATCCTCCCCCCAAATCGACAATTTTCCCCTTATTCCTCGTCTCATATGCAGTTGCAAGCTTTCCCTTGCTCAGGGTGTTTGGGAAACTAGCAGATTTGACTTTGCCTTTATCCGAAGTGAATAACAGACCAGGTAGAGGCCTCAATGGAGGGCGATCTAGGGTTACAAACCTCTTTCTCATTGGAAAGAGCAAGCTCTAGATCAGCTAAAGGAGGAGGTTGTAAATTAGGCTAAGGACATTCAAATTTTACGTGTCCAAATTTTCCACAACAAACGCATGAATTTGCAAATTTCTCCCATTTGAGCTTGAAGGAGCGTTTTTCAATGAGAGGGTCCCCCAAGTCAACAGTAATGCCTTCAAGGGTGGGAACATCCCGTGTCCCAAAGCACACAAAATCGATTTATATTGGCATCGAGTTTGGGAGGACATATCACTTTCCCCACGTGAGAAGCAAGCATAGGAAGAGAAGCAAGCAGAGGAATAAAGTGTCGCCAGGTGCGTGGAAAGTCAACTATTTCCACCCATACTAGGCATTTGTGGTGGATGAGGCTTTGGTAGTCTTTTGTAAGAGCCCAATGCAATACATGTGTCATCTAAGTACCAAAAAACAATGGGGAGCAGCATAGCGCGGACATCAATGTCTACCAACAAGACTTCATAGAGTCCTCTCGCATCAAAGTAGACACCTCTGACTACCTGGCGTTTAAGAAGGAAATCTACCCACTAGCCCACGTCTTGCACAGTTGACATCTTGCCCGGAAAGAACAAAATAACCGCATTGAGATTACTGCGCCACTGGGTCCATGAGGGCTTGAATTAGAATGAGCACCTCAGTGGTAGGTTCCTGACCGTGGCATTTCGCGCATCCTCAAAATTCTCCAATAAGCAAGCTCGGATTTCACTCATTTTCGAGGACTCTGCAGCTATTTGTCTCCTGCGTTTGTAAGAGCAAATGGTAGGAAAGGTGGAATCCGTCGTACAACTGAAAAGGAGATACTCTTAATATTGAGGACGCTTATTTTTTGACACACACACACATAGATTGAGAACGAGTTGCTAGGAACTCTGTCTAGGTGGAAAAAGACTACAGAAAATAGATGCACACACAGAGGCACGGGAAGGATAGACACGCAACTGAAAGACCTCTTACACACACGCGCACACTCACACCCACACACACATGCGCAGAGCTCCCCCTAGCTGTTGTTTAGCCAACACTGTGGACGAAGACTACAAACAGGTGCTTCGGAGATAGCTGCAGCGCAGGCCTGTAGGCGAAAGACTCAACAGAGCTAGGGCAGGGGGCTCACCGACAACACAAGGGTAGAGGCTCACGCGGCAGCCCTCTCTCATACACATACTTTCACACACACACACACACACACACATATACAACCAACCATACTGCATACGCATACGGTCATGAAAGTTTGGAAAAAGTATGACTCGGACCCCTTGGAAAAACCATACGCCTTATTGCATGTGCCATACAAAAGGTACGGGAAAACATAACAAGATGCATGAAATTTCCATTATCCCCAAACAACCAAACTTTAGAACATAAAAGGAAGTTAGTATTTACAACTTGGAGTACTAGTGCACATATACCCATTACACATTAAAAATTTGCTACTACAATATTCAAAAATAGCAGCATGCTATTGAAGTTGGAATTTTTGGATAAAACAATAGTCGATTGCAAATTGAAAAAAAACAATCGCTAATAGTTTTGGGCATTAAATTTGTGTGGCCCTTAATTTTTCAGGATGGAGTATGAAATCGCATTTCTCAAAAACCGCTACGCCTACATTTTGCATCAATGAGTATGAAAAAACTCATGTGTGTGTATGTGTGTGTGTGTGTAGAGCTTCACCTGGATTCGACTGAGCAGTGTATATACAAGGGTCGGAAAGCCATGGAAACTTCGGATATGGATGCTTTACGCCTTATCAAAGAATGTTTGCATGAGGACTTCGAGGATGCACGTCAAGCCTGGGAAGGATCCGCTCCCGTCATGGAAGTGCGCATTCCTATACAGGAGCTTATGGATCCTGTTGCTCAATATGCACTTAACGCGGTGATTCTTTTTTTCTCGGGTAGAAGGCCTACAGCTTCAGATGTAGGCCAATGGGTTGATTTCTTACTCAAACGGCAAGCTGTCAGAGAGGTTTACTTTGGCACGCGAGGTTTCTATGAAGTCTTGTTGGCCGACATGGATGCTCAAGATGCTTTGCTTGAAATGTCCCCTCTTTTCTCTCTTTTCTTCAATTCGCAGATGACTCATGTACTACCCTGGGCTCTCACTCGGGACTATCAGAGTCTCATATGTTACGAGTGTCCCGTCTGGGTTGAGGTGGTCGACTTTCCTCGCACTTGGCATCACTTTCTTCCTTTGTTGGCTACTCAGCCGGGCAAAGTCATTTGCCCTCCTAAGCTCGATGCAAATACAAACCGTTTTTGTATTCTCTGGGACACAGATATCCCCACACTAGCAGATATTTCGATCGATTATGGGGATGCAGTGGTTAGAAAGCGTCCATTTAAGCTTAAATGGGGCAAATTTGCAAATTCTTGCTTCCGCTGTGGCAAATTTGGTCATATATAGTCCCGAGTGTCCGGAACCAAATCTGCAACCACCTCCTTCAGTTGTCCCTTCTCCTCAACCTCACTTACCTCCAAAATCTTCTACTGAGGTTCAAACCAAGGTGCTTCAACCTCCTCCTCGACAGCTGGGGCGAATAAAGGCAAAGGGAAACAATTATAATTGTCTGCACCTTCTACTTCTCCGAATATTAAAGACAAAGGAAAAGAACAGGTTTCAACCTCTCAAACTTGGATAGTGCCCAAGAAACCCGCTAAAGCTGCTACAGCCCGTATTCCGGCATCTTCTCGTAATTATGTGCCCTTTTTGAAGAATGTTGCTCAGAAAAAACTCCTTTGTAACGACAACACTTCTTTGGATGAAACTTGGGACAAGGTGGTTCGCTCTTACAAGGAAGTTGTTACAGGAGAAGCCTCTTCATCGCAAGGTGCCTTTATTTTCACTCATCCGAGTCCAGGTCTTGACCCACCTCCTCAGGTACCGACAACTGGGGAGGATGTGTCAATGGGCACTGATACTTAAGTTTTTTCCATAGTTACATGGGACGCCGAGTCGGGGTCGAGGTCGGGAACGGGGACGGGAACGAGGACGGGACAGCAAAAGTCAAGAAACGGGGACGAGGGTCGGGACGGAAAAAAAAAATAGTTTTTTTGGCATTTTTTGACCTACACACATGCCACACACATAGAGCATCACTTTGACCACAAATTTACACTAAATAGACCGAAGAACATGAGTCATATAGACGCAAATGTGCTAATAAACATCGAGAAATGAGGACCCAAAGGGTGGCTTTTATAGCCATTGGGGTGCTTCAAAGTTCGAACATATGGCTATTGGAGAGGAACTAACCACTAGAAATGATCAGGTTTTCAAATTTTAAAAAAAGTCCCCTCCCATCCCCTACCGTCCCCTACCGTCCCCGGCACGTTTTGCATTCGTTCCCACTTGACAGCCCTTTTTCCGTCCGTCCCCACCCGTCCTCGTCCCTAGGGTCCGTCCCCTCCTTCCCATGTAAATATGGTCACCTTCTCAAGTTGATTCCAATCATTCTATACACGGTTGACTATGCTAGTTACCATTACCTCTTAATCGAGCAGTTTCTACAAAGGGTCTTATCAAAGGGTTTGACTATGTAGATTCTAATCTAAGGGTTTAGATTGCAAAGGAAACACCCAGGGTTTCCAGTGCAATGTTTCTTGTTTTTTCACACGTGGACGACGTGTTCCTCTGTATTTGAATACGGGTAAGAGAACATTCACTTCAATCTCCAAGTACGCATCTATTGATTTGGTGTTATTCCAGTTTTTAGTATGCATTGCTTGGTTTTCTCAAGTCATTTAAATACACTTGAATATTTCAGGGCCATGCCAAGGGCATGTCAAAACAAGTATTTTGGGTCATAGTGTCCAATGTACATTGTGCTTTTAGGAATCCACTGGTAGGATTCAATTTGGCACATGTTGTCACATGGGATACAACATGGTCTAGGCACTTAAAGAGTTCAGTTTATCCAGTGTGGAGAAATGAATGAGGGTCCGTCTCACTCTTGTCGCAGAGTGTTTAGAGTTACCTCCACACACAAGTACATCTTGTACTTGAAGGATGTTCTTTTTTTAGACATCCTTAGTTGAGACATATTCCACGTGTGGCGAATATGAGTCTCTGGGACTGACACTGGTGACCCCTATTTCAAATACGTGTCATGACAAAGTCCCCAGATGCTGGTTAAATCTGTTTTCTAGACCATTTTTAGCACGACGTATTAGGAGCAATTTCAGTGGGGCCAGAAATTGTCGGATAGTTATAATGACTTGTTCAGCTACAAGTATTGCTAAACAACATTACAGATGGTTGTTTATACATATAGCAAGGCTCTAAGTTTTTAATGAAAAAGTTTCATTGTTTGTACTTAGAAGTGATCATTGTTTCACCTTCTACTATGGTTCCAACATTTCAGCAAGGCTTGAAAATGATTACCACTGAAAGTATTTAGTTTCTGTTTGGAACTATTTACATTTGTCTTTATTGTGTGCTATGCACATCACATTTGCCATAATTATTGGCAAGGATAATCATGGATATACAAGTTTGGGTCTGTTTTTTGCTAAAATTCATGCACACTAGGTGTTATGGGCCCTAGTGTTTAGCAAAGGATGATTTGAAACGGCATGCGTATTTATCAAGTGGTTGCTTATCAAGCCTTCTACACTCGGTGTGCATTATCTCAATGAGTTCACTTTTTGGTCTACCAATCACCAATAGAGGTCATGGCTCGGTTTGGGTGCTTGTGGATCTTTCACATTAACCACAATGGTTATTTAGCCAATTGTTGATTCCTCAGCAATGTGGTACGATATTGTGATTCCCGTTTACTTGCCATCTAGAATGACTGGCTGTAAACCATGGGGGAAACACACCTCAGTACTGTCACTTATCCAAGGGGATATGCAGATTAGAAAGTGTAATCTTGTGCTAAAATGATATGCAAGTGCGTACGTTAGCACCACACGATCCAATTAGTAAGCATTTATTGCTCTACTTGGAGTTTGCTTATAAAGTTAAAGCATGGTTTGACTAGGTGTAGTCTCTTCATGTATAAACCAAGTTCTTAACCTTGAACACTAGTGATGGTGGGGTTGTTTACTACTGAAATTTTCAAGGACCTAAACTTGGCTGATGAGTATGTTAGCAAGTTACTTTCATGGAAAGTGAAAAGAGGTACTCACTAGGGTACATCTTTGTGTGATAACTCATTTTGAATACTCATGTGTGTTCTAAATGGAGTCTACACACAATGATAGGATAGGAATCGGTAATACATGTTGGTTGCTAATGGACAACAATGTGGAAAATCAAGATGCTACTCTTGGTTTCATTGAACCGCCTGCGGAACCGTGTTCCGATCAACCAAACAACTAGATCCATGAGGGATACCATTTGGGAAAACATTAATGTTCTTAAGAAGAAGTTTCCCACTTTTGTTTTCGAGGACGAAAAATCTTCTTAGGGGGGAAAACATTAGTGTTCTTAAGAATAAGTTTCCCACTTTTGTTTTCGAGGACGAAAACTCTTCTTAAGGGGGAGTAATGTCAGGACACCGGCAAGGCTGGACTAGACAAGGGCAAGGCCGGGCTAGGCAGTGTGGAAAGGGAGTCCAACTAGAGCAAAGGGCCAGGGGCCATTCTATATAGTAGGTGGTTGGGTGGTGGACTCCTAGATTCTAGTTCCCCTTGTCTTACAGCCAATTTTAAGAGTGATTGCCTTGGCAATGATTTGGTATGTCATAGACATCATGGTTATGGATCACCGGTGCTTAAGATGCGAGCAACAAGCCTGTTTTGGGATAGGCTTGATAAGGCCTCTTTTCACACTCGAATCCACCGACCCATTGACAAAAGCTTGGTTTTCCATAAACATGACTGGGACCTTGAGGTCCTCCCATAAGTCCCCAAAGAATTTTTTATCAAACCATCCCACCCAGGAGACTTCTCCTTGCCAAAATCTTGCAATGCAAGCGAGAATTTCTCTTCATAAAGGGATCTTTCAAGATGATTAGCTTCAGTAGGTTGTGGATATTTTCTATTGACACTGTCGAGCAAGGTCTTTTTCCACTTCTTGAAAGTTGTACCTTGGTTGGTCAATAATTTGCCTTAGATGATTAAGCATCATCCTAGCCATCCCGTCTTGATCCTGAGTAGAATTCCATTTTCTCATCTGTGAGTGAGTGGATGGAGCCCTGACTCCTCTTGACTTTCAAGGATCTAAAGAAATGTGCTTGATTAGTGGCCTCTGGTTGGAGTAATGTCTCCTTGGAAATCACCCTCCTAACCTCCTCAAGCTATTGCTCAACAAGGTTGACTTTAGCTTCCATCCACCTCTTGTGTTCTTCTTTGGATGCATCTCAGTAGATTTTCAAGGTTAGACTAGCAACCTTATCTTCGAGCTACTTCCAGTGCTCTTTTTGCTTCTTTTTCATCATTTAAGGGACCAAGCTTTTAATCGCTTTCTATCTACTTCGAGAAAAAAAGTACCAAGCTTTAGGTTTATCAAGATTGATATCTTTATTGAGTTTACGCATAGACTTCTTGGTAAGCCTTCTAAACAGAGGGCCTTTGAACAGGTGTGCCCCAGTTACAAGAAACTTCTTACCCTCTCTTGGGGCCTAAAGCACCCCCTTGGATTTCCTGACTTTTAAATTTAGATGTATGTGATCTGACATGCTCTTTGTTGGCAACACCTTCATCCCAAATAGCGATGGGATACAGTCAGCCTGGTCAGAGAAATAGAACCTATCAAGTTGGTAAGTCATGCAAGCATATTGTAGGCTTGTGTATGTGAAGCAAAGCGTACTATTCCAGGGACCCACCTCCCATACGTCCACCATTCTCACAGAGACCCATCCACTTAGCTTTTTTAAAACTTTTTAGTAAACTCGTTGATCCTGTTCTATCCTTGCTCTTCTCCACCATATTAAAGTCACCTATCATTAGCCATTCTCCTTCAATAGGAGTATCCCTAAGAATCATCCACAATTTGGCTCTATCCTTAGCATTGCAAGGGCCTTGAATGTTTATTATGGTGATATATTGTCCTACCCAGTTGATTCTCACTCCAAGTTTCCTCCCAAAAGTGTGATTTAGGACCACATTAGGCTCCACATCCCTATCCACAATAGAGAGGATGCTACTGAACCCGTCCAAAACCTCTTCATAGAACACCAACTTCTTCCCCAATGTCTGTTTTCTTTTTCTATGAGTGTCGAGATGATGCTCTTGGATGGCCCTACAATTCACTTCCTTATCTTTTCTAACTTCCTCCCAGAAGAGCTTTGGGTCTTCAGTCTTTTCACGTTCCATGATTGGATAGCTTGAGCTTCCATCATTGGGATAGAGGGACAAATTCTTCAACATCCGATCCCTGCCCCATTTTTGACTCCAAGGAGAGTCATGAAACTCTCCATTTACCCAGAGCTTTCTTTGTCTGAAGCGCTTCAAAGGGGTTGTGGAGCGTGAGTGCACAAGAGCCTCCCTTTCATTGGGGGGGGGGGGGGGGGGGGGGGGGGGGGGGGGAGAGAGAGAGAGAGAGAGAGAGAGAGAGAGAGAGAGAGGAGAAAAAAACCTTCCAACACTTCAGTATCTTTTGACAATATAGATTCTCTTCCTACTGCCTTCCCCATTTTGATCCTCTTCAGACTGAGGACTTGCACAACCAATGAAGCTATCATTGTCAAAAGTTTTGGTGTTGAATCATGGAAGAACATCGGCTTAACATTGCATGTGCCTTCAGGGAATTGTACTTTGCGGTGTAGATTTCCCACAGACTTCTCCTGCAATTTAGTGTCCTCCTTATCACACATCATATTCTCTTTTTCATCCTCTACTCTTGACCCCCCATTACTCTTCCTTTGTATACACACACGGCTAGAGAATCTTCCTAGACCTCTCTGTTAGGGAAAAACAAGGAGGTGCCAAGCAGAATTGCAAGCAACCTGATGTTATCCCATAGTCAGCAAGGAAAACCTGCAAACTCGACCCATACAGGAAGAATTCCTTGGAGAGACTCCATTGAATCATATATTGGTTCCCATGGCACCACACACATAGTGGTCCTATTAAATACTAGGGAGCCTTATTCTAGGATGTTTGACATGTTGGAAACCTCCTTGAATCTAACTGTGAAAATTTCCTTGGCAAGGTAATTGGTGTTTTCAAATGCCCCCCCCATGACCAAGAATCTACGGTCCTTAGATCCATTTGGATTAGCTCAAATATTTTAGGGACTCTCCCACTGAATCCAACCACAAGCGTAAACTAAGCTTGCATGGCTAGCTTATTTTTAATGAGTGTTGGTAGAATTGCATAAATGATAGCCTTTGCAACCTCCACTTGCTGCGATAGAGACTTCTTTAGAGCACTATAGGCTTGATCCCCCAGCCCTTTTTCAAGAATCCCACTGCATTTAGCTTGAGAGCAAGTCCTTTTGTTACCGATTTGGTCGCCTTCTAAGTGACTGTTTACTTTCTTCAACTCTGTTCAAGCCAAGCTTTAATATCCTTCAATTTATCATGGCCCCCATTTCTTGGTGACTCATCACCCGTGACTTTAGTATAGTCTTTGTGATTTGGGCTCTTCAAGATTCTTGCGAACGAGATGCCTGGTCGAAGAGTAGTAGAGACCGTGGATCCCTTGTTCACATTTGTATCAATCTACCCTTGGAGCAAACCGGCCTTAAGGGTCTTCACCCCAAAGTTGTATTCTTGAGCAGGTTGGGCTATCTCATTTCCGTTTTCTTTCCCCAAGAGGTCCTTGTCCTCCAAAAGATTATTATTGCTAGACTAGGACGGATTCCTTGTCCCACGATGTTCTTCAACATGACGTCATTAAACAATCGTGAATACGACTGTTCCCCTTCATCCATCAATGTTGTTCTATCAGTGGTGGACATTCTTCTGGCTATGACCCTTTGCAAGAACATGATGATGTCCTCTTCATGGAGAGAGAGAGAGAGAGAGAGAGAGAGAGAGAAAATGAAATGAAATGAAATTCTATATCCTGGGGGATTCACCATGGAAAACTTACCGCACCACGTAAGTGCAAGGGAGGTATTTTTACAAGTTACATAAGCGTATAAGTTAGGGGCACGCCCCCAATAATTTATCTCCCAAGATTAAAAATAAGGGATGGGGGTATCATATTTATGGGAGGGGGAGTGAGAAAAGGGGCCGACCTTATCTCATGAGAACTTGATTAAGAAAAAGGGCTCCATTTGGTTTCCTTGCAACCCCTTGTTAATGAAACCATCTCTGAATATATGTTATATTTTTTTACTATTTGTCTTTGAAAGAAATCTAGTTGAGTGACATCTATAACACAAGGGATACCCATGCATCACATGCATATGGTGCCAATACTAACTATATGTTGTGTTGTTTCCATGGGTGCAGGTGAGGGTTACCTTCTCAACTATGGTTTTCAAATTAATTCCTTGGCTTGAAGATGGCGGACTATTATATCTTTTGGCTCTCAATTTCAGTCAAAATCCATTTTACCCACCAAAACTTAAGTGTTACAGAGGGGGATTATGGACTATAAGCTCAGGGAAACCACCCCTAGTGAAGGAGTAATGAAGAGACTCTAAAAGCAAAGGGTGCTAAAGGTAACAAGCACTTAAGATAACAAGCGTTTAAGATAACAATAACCAATTCTGAGAGCAAGGGAGCATTGAAGATGAGCTTAAGGCCTGAGAACTTAAATAAAATGCGCTTAAGAAAAGATGCGCTAAAGATGAGCCCAAGGCTTGAGAACTAAAATAATATTTTCATACGAAAGTATGTGCTGAAGTAAAATACTAGCTTTTTTATTATTATTATTTTAGTGCTTAGCATCTAGCATCCCTTGTCACCCTAAAGAGAATCTTAAAGCTTTAAACTTTTGTAACATTGATGGGTTACCCTACACAAAATCTTAAAGCTTTCAATTGTTGTAACATTGAAATTTTGTATCCAAATACTCAAAAAAGGGCTAGGTTTAATGTAATTTCACCTCCAAATTTTGAGATTTACCCCTAAATTCTAGATTTGAAAGTGAGAATGCCTACAAAGTCTAAAGAATCTAGTGCAAAAACCTTCAAATATAGTAAAAATCTACCTCTAGAACTTCTCATATGTAGGTTTTCCAAGTTTTTTGGAAAAATTATTGTGTATCTCAGTGCTCAAAAACACTTAGGTTTAGAGTAATCCCACCTATAAAATTTTGAATTTACCTTTAAATTATTGATTTAAAGGTGAGAACACCTATAGAGTTTAGAGAGATTTAGTGTAAAAGCCTTCAAATATAGTAAATTTTCCTCTAAATTTTATCGTATGTAAGTTTTCCAAGTTGTTGGAAAAAAATATTGTGTATTTGAGTGCTTGAGAGAAACTTAGGTCTATTGTACTTCTAAATTTTGAATTTGAAGGTGACAAAACCTACAAACTTTAGAGAAATTTAATGCAATAGCCTTAAAATACAATAAAAATTTCACCTATAATTTATCGTATGTAGGTTTTTCAAGTTTTAATTTTTGGGAAAATTCTTTGTGTATCCAAATGCTTAAAAAAACCCTAGGTATAGTGTAATCCCGCATGCAAAAAACCTAGGTTTACAAATTTTGAGGTTTACCTCTAAATTCTATATTTGAAGGTGAAAAAACCTACAAAGTCTAGAGAAATTTATTATAAAAACCTTCAAATATAGTAAATTCATCTGTAAAATATTCTCATATGGAGCTTTTCCAAGTTATTGGAAAAAGTCTGAAACCTACAAAGTTTAGGGAAACATAGTGTAAAAACCTTCAAATATAGTAAATTTGCCTCTAAATGTCTCATACATAGGTTTTCCAAGTTTTTTTGAGAAAAAACGTCGTGTATTTGAATGCTAAAAAAAACCCTAGGTTTAGTGTAGCCCCATCTACAACTTTTGAGATTGACCTCTAAATTCTAGATTTGAAGGTGAGGACACATACAAAGTTTAAACAAATTAAGTGGAAAAAATCTACATCTAGAGTAATCCCACCTACAAATTTTGAGATCTCTGTCTAAATTCTAATTTGAAGGTAAGAAAACCTACAAAGTCTAGAGAAACCTCAAATATTCTAGATTTGAAAGTGAGAAAACCTACAAAGTTTACGGAAATTTAGTGTAAAAACTTTCAAATATAGTAAATTTTCCTCCCAAAGATATTGTATGTAGTTGTTTCAAGTTCCAAGTTTTGAAGGTGAGGACACATACAAAGTTTAAACAAATTAAGTGGAAAAAATCTACATCTAGAGTAATCCCACCTACAAATTTTGAGATCTCCGTCTAAATTCTAATTTGAAGGTAAGAAAACCTACAAAGTCTAGAGAAACCTCAAATATTCTAGATTTGAAAGTGAGAAAACCTACAAAGTTTACGGAAATTTAGTGTAAAAACTTTCAAATATAGTAAATTTTCCTCCCAAAGATATTGTAAGTTGTTTCAAGTTCCAAGTTGTATTTGGGTTTCGTGTAATCCCACCTACAAATTTTGAGATTCACCTCTAAACTCTACATTTGAAGGTGAGAAAACTAAAACAAACAAAGATTGGAGAAATTCAATGTAAAACCTTTGAATATATTAAATTTGCCTCTAAAATCGTATATGTAGGTTTTCCAAGTTTTAGGGAAAAGCATTGGATATCCAAGTGCTAAAAACAAGCTCGATTTAGTGTAATCTTGCATACAAATTTTGAGATTTACTTCTAAATTCAAATTTGTAGATTAGAAAACCTACAGAGTTTAGAAAAACCTTGCTTTAGGTTATTCCCACCTACAAATTTTGAGCTACTTCTAAATTCATATTTGAAGATGAGAAGGCCTAGAAAGTTTAGAGAAACCTCCAAATTCTAGTTTGAACGTCAGAAAATCTACAAAGTTTAAGTAAAATTTAGTGTGAAAACCTTGAAGTATAACAAAATTTTCCTCTAAAATTTCTCATATGTAGGTTTTCTAAGTTCTTTTATGAAAAAGCAAAGAAAGACCTAGGTTTAGTGTGATCCCACCTACAAATTTTGAGATATACATCTAAATTCTAGATTACCTACATTGCTTAAACAAATTTAGTAACAAAAACCTAGGCTTAGTGTAATCCCACCTACAAATTTTGAGACCTACCTCAAAGTCCTGATTTGAAGGTGAGAAAACCTACAAAATTTAGGAAAATTTAGTATATAGACCTTCAAATACAACAAATTTACATTTAAAATTTGTCGTATGTACGTTTTCAAAGTTTTCAAGAAAAGCATTGTGTATTCAAGTGCTACAAAAAACCCACCTACAAAATTACTAGAAAATCCACAATGTTAGAGAAACCTCAAAATTCTAAATTTGAAGGTGAAAAATTCTTCAAAGTTTAGGTAAATTTATGGTAAAAATCTCAAAATACATTAAATTTACCTCTAGAATTTATGATACATAGGTCTTTCGAGCTTTTAAGAAAAAGCATTGTCTATTCAAGCTTATTGTAATCCCACCTACAAATTTTGAGATTTACCTCAAGTTTCTACATTTGAAGGTGGGTAAACCTACAAAGTTTAAAGAATTTTAATGTAAAACCTTAAAAATAGTAAATTTTTCTCTAAAAGTTCTCATATGTAAGTTTTCCATGTTTTTGGGAAAAGTAATTCTTTCCATGTTTTTTGTGTGACTTCCTAGAAAAATCCCCTAATCTTAATTTTTCCATGTTTTTTTCCATGTGCAATTCTTCTCTAAAATTTTGAGATTTACTTCTAAATTCTAATCTGAAGATGAGAAAACCTACAATATTTAGAGAAACCTCAATACCTGCAAACTCTAGAAAAATCAGGGATGGAAATTTAGAGAGCTTTTTGAGGAATCTTTTTAGGGAGCTTTTTTCTTAGTTTTTACTTGTAGGAGAAAAAATAAAAAATAGCTTCCTAGAAAGCTCCCTCAGAAAGATCACTCATGGATAGAGCTTCAAGAGGAAGCTTTCTCCCTTCTCTCTCTCTCTCTCTCTCTCTCTCTCTCTCTCTCTCTCTCTCCTTCCTTGTGGAATGGCCTCTGTGCGTCGTTCGGATACAACCACCTTTAAGGGGTTTATATACATATAAAGAACATATATATACATATATATGTATATATATACACAGACACACACACATATATGTATATGAGAGAGAGAGGGGGATAGAGAGAGAAAGATATATATATATATATATATATATATATATATATGGATGCGTTAGATGACATTATATGATCACACGGATATTGTGACGTCGTTATTAAGAGGATATCCTCAGGGAGAATAGTGCAAGGGCCAAGGCTCGATCATGGGGAACCCACAAGGAAGAACGAAATAATGATTTGGTGTGGTTCTTGATGGAAATATATCCTTGGTCGGTGTTTAAGGAGGACAAGGAAGGATGGGAACGAGGAGGCTGCGAGACGGTCGACAATATTGAAGACGTGGACAATGTCGATAGTGTCAATCTACATATATATACGTGTGTGTCTATATACACAATAATTAATATATATATATATAAACCCCTTAAAGGGGGTTCTAGCCGAACGACACGCAAAGGGGACAATAACATCTTGTGGAATGGCCTCTGCACGCCGTTCGTTTACAACCCCCTTGAAGGGGTTTATATATATATAAAGAACATGTATATACATATATATGTACACACACACATGTATAGGAAAAAATCTTTCAAAGTTTCCCCTTTTTCCCGTTTCCTCGCCCACTGTATATACCATATAGAATGCATAGTTCTTTGAATTGCATCTCCTATAATGTGCGTGGGTTATACAATCACGACAAGTGGTGGCTTACCTGGCACTATGTACAAACATGTAAAGCGGACATTGTGGTTCTTCAAGAGCATAACCAGCATCAATTTGCAGGACAGACTTCTTACTTTGCGGGCTACTAGATAGCTTATGCAAGATCAGCTAGCTATTCTAGAGTCCTTATACTTGTTCGACATGAACTCTTCCCGAGCTTGGTTTTCAATGACCCGGTTGGGAGATGGATGGTCATTCAATGTATTGTTAATGGGGAAGTTTTCAAATTTGGAGAATTATATGCATACACAGCTTCTGCAGATAGGGCACGGTTGTGGAGTGCTATCTCCTCTTATTGTTGGCGTCCCAATGCATTTCTCTATGGGGATTTTAATAATGCACCAAACCTTGCGGATAATACTACTGGGCATTCTCACATCCTTCATTTGGAAAGCCAATCATGGGATCAATTTATGTTGACATGTAATGGGCTTGATTTATGGCCCTTTTTGCATGCGACTAATCCAGGATTCACTTTTCAGCATAATGCTCAATCTATGTATCGCGCTCGACTGAATCGCTGGTATCTTTTTCCAGAGTAACAGGGAACGGGCAGAACGGGCCCCTCCCGTTCTCAGAACACGTTCCCATGGGGGTCGGACAGCGCGAACGGAAACGGGCACATTTCGGAACACTCGCCGGAACGAGCCGAACGTCGGCGCAACGGGCGGCCTGGCGGAACGGCAGTTTTAAAAATATTGTCCGTTAGTTAAAAAAACGGACGTTTGGGTTTTTTAAATTCTGAACGCCATGGGTTTTGGGGGGAGATCTTCCCTATATAATAAGCAAGGCTCAATGCAATGAAGCAAGCCAAGGCTCAAGGCATTGGGCAAGGTTTCAAGCTTGACGCTCCACCTCTCCATCTCTCCCTCAAGGCTCAAGCTCCACCTCTCCATCTCTCTCATTCATCACCTCTCTCGAGTCTCCTCTCCCTTGGGCCTCAAGGCTTTAAGCCTCAAGGCTCAACCTTGACGCTCCACCTCTAGAGCTCCACCTCTCCATCTCTCTCATTCATCACCACTCTCGAGTCTCCTCTCCCTTGGGCCTCAAGGCTTTAAGCCTCAAGGCTCAAGCTTGAGATTCAAGAATCAAGACTCCACCTCTCCATCACTCTCTACCACGCCATCATCCCCTCTCTCTCTCTCTCTCTCTCTCTCTCTCTCTCTCTCTCTCTCTCTCTCTCTCTCTCTCTCTCTCAAGATTCCTTCCTCTATCGAGTCTCATCACTTATGGCGCAAGCTTCCGCATCAAGTGAACGTGATCCCTTGGGTGCCAAGAAGAAGAAGGACGAAGCATCATGGTGGGATAAAGTGCATTCCCGACTGTTGGGACAGTCCGGTGGTGCACGCGCATGGAAGTGCAAACTATGCGGCTTCGAACGGCAATCCGGTACAACCAAAGTCCGTACTCATCTCCTTAAGCTTGAGGGACAACAAGTAGCAATATGCAAGGCCGTCAACGAGCAACGATTGAAGGAATTTGAAGCCAAGCATGCCACCATGAAAGCCAACAAAGGAGAGAAAGAATCGGCAAGGCCTAAGCGTTCTGCAATCGACCCCAACAACTTGGTTTTTCCTCTTCTACACCTTCTTCATCGGTTGGTAGTGATAGCAATGCGACAACGACGGAGACGGCGACGACATCTTTTCGCTCCGGTCTCCACCCCCAACTCTCAACAACGCACCCTACATACCACTTGGGATCCAAAAAGGAAGGAGGATGTGGATGCAAGTGTTGCCCGCTTTTTCTATCACGATCACATCCCCTTCATAAAGGCTCGGTAAGACTTACTATCAGTTTCAATACAATCAAATAGTAAATTCTCAATTAAATAGTAAATACTAATACCTCTTGTGTGCAATGTCTAGGTCGGAGTACTTCAAGACCATGTGCACGAGGATTGGAGAGTATGGGGCATGCTACGTGCCACCCTCTTCCGAGGCCCTCCGCACTACTCTACTCGATAGAGAGAAAGCCGTAGTGGAGATGGCAACCCTCAACATGAAGAGGCAATGGACGAAGTATGGAGTGACCCTCATTGCGGATGGATGGAGCGACACTAGGAGGAGGTCCATCCATGGCATTGTTGCCTATTCCAAAGGGGAGATGTATTTTGCCCACTCCCATGACGCCACGAAGACAGGAAAATCAACAGATGTCCTTGCGGGTGAGTGGGCCTCCGCCGTAGAGACCATTGGGTCGGACCTTGTGATAGGTTTGGTCACCGATGGGGAGGCATCAAACAGAGCAGCCGGAGCTATTTTGGAAGGCACTTATCCTCACATCACGGTGTCTTTTTGCATGGCACATTGCCTTAACAACCTCTTGAAGGATTTCGGCAAACTACCTTGGATAGAGCCTCTAATTGCATCCACGTCCAAGGTGGTTGCTTTCATCAACAACCACAACATACTTTGAGCCGAGTTCTTGAAGCGGTCGGGGGGCAAAGTGCTTCTAAAGTATTGTGAGACCCGCTTCGCCTACAACTATCTAATGGTGAGCCGCTTTGTAGAGTGTCAAAGTGCAGTGCGGCAGCTCTTCATCAGTACAGAGTTTGCTAAGACTACCCATGCAAGTACAGTCGTAGGGATCATTTGTACAGGGAAGGTGGAGGATCCCGAGTTCTGGGAGTCCCTAAAGAGTATTGACAAAAGGGTGAAACCAGTGATCCACTTGCTTAGAGAGATGGATGGTATGCAACCTTGCATTGGCAAGGTCTATGAAGCAATGGATCGCATGGTCGAGGCCCTTGAAGAGTATGAGCAGGACCCAGATAGGCTCAAAGACATCAAAGAGCTTTGCAGTAGCAGGTGGAATGCCTATAGTTCACCTCTTCATGGTGCAGCTTTTGTGGTGGACCCAGAGTTCCAGGGTGCAGGGCAGGAGCATGATTCGGAGGTAAATACACATTGGAACACCATCTTGAAGAAGCTTCACCCTGAACGTGACATGCAACGCAAGATAAAGGATCAGCTTGCATTTTTTAGGGATATGCGAGGATCATTTGGGACAGCCGATGCCCAAATTGATCGCACCAAGATTTCCTCTGTCTTGTGGTGACAAGAAAATGGTTCAGATGGTCCCGATCTTCAGCGACTTGCCGTCCGCATTCTTAGCTAAGCGGTTAGCTCCTCTTGCTTGGAGCAATTGTGGAGTGTATATAGCCACATTGCATCTAGAAAGAGGAACCGACTTGGAGTGGAGAAAGCAAATGACCTTGTTTTTGTCAATGCAAACTTAAGAATGCTTTGCAAGTCAGCATCCAAAGTGACAGATCCCTTTCTACAGTGGGAGATGGAGGCAGAGGCAGAGGTGCTTGGAGAGGCAGGAGGATCTACGCATGAGGATGAGCCTATGCAGGAGGATTGGGATGATATTCACGACGTCCAGGACTCCACTACAAATTGGGAGGGGGGATGCTCTTCTGCCCCTACCTAGAGGTGAACTTCAGTCATGAGTCATGACTCATTGCTCATTGGTTTTTGATATTTGTTTCCTTTGTGGCCACCCGCTTTGTCCCCTTTTTGTATTGCACTACCATATGAGTGATTGAGTCTTGACATGTCACCTATTGACTCTTACAGTTGTTATTTAGCACGCTTAGCCTCTACATGTCTTTTTGTAGCGCCTTAACTGGCCTTGTAAGCCATCTTTTTAATTTATGATCTATCATCTTTTTCCTCCAAGCTTTTGTGTAGAGCATGGACTCTAGATTCTATTCTTCAACTCTGAGTTAATGTTCTTTCTATGAACGATCAAGATTCAAGATGCTTTTGTGAAGGATGATCTCAATTCCTGTATTGTGTATTGCGCAATCGTGTGTAAACCTTGGGCCTTAAGACTGAAGCTTGGGCCGGGTTCCCACCTCAAGTACAACCCTAGCATCTCAAGCACGACAAGCACCTCAAGCATCTCAGCCATCAAGCACCTCAAGCATCTCAATCATCAAGCACGACAAGCACCTCAAGGCCGGGTTCCCACTTGCCTAAGGTCAAAGAACTTTCAACAATAACCATTGGAGGTCTTTATTGAAGCTAACCCTAAGGTCTTTAAGCTCCATTAGCTAGCCTTTCTCTTTGACAGATCATCTCTCATTTGGATCCCTTTACCATTAGCCCCGTGTTGAGATTCGCTTGTTAGCACATGTCTATATTCTAACTCTTGTTCTCGTTTATTATCCCACATCAAACGATCAATTTAATTTGAGAAAATCATTTGAGTTGGCTAGATATTAGATTTTATGACATTACTCTTTCTTGAAATCATAGTCGTCCTCGACTATGAGGTAGAAGAGATAAAGTCTTGGTCATAGTCAATGTTTCTTAGTGGATAGAGGATCCCTTTTTACCCTTCGACATCATTCTTAGATGGATGACCAATCCATTTGGTGCTTGGGAGACATAGCTGCCGCAAGCATGTTTGCTCTTTAGTCCATTCCATTCTCCCAAAGTAGAGTGACAAATTTTACTTGGTGTTTGAGTGACGTCTTCATCATAAACATGATTGAAAGCATGTATACTATTTAAATTTGTGCACAAAATTAGTCTTATAAAACAAAAACATTGATCATTTAAAAGAAACATGTACATTTGCTTACTCTAACGTAGCATTGTAAGCATTGACAAGGTTCATACTATCTTTAAGTCGTGTTCCTTGCATCCATCTAGCATCTTCAAAAGGATAATTTTTGAATTAATAAGATACGTCGGATAATCTTACCATGTCGTAGTACCTTGTCTTCATGCTGAAGGATAGCTTTGGGCTGTAGCACCTCTTCTTGGTCTTCAATTTCGGGAGGGTCTTCAATAATTGGCTCACTTGGTGGCTCTCCTTTGTAGGGCTTAAGTAGGCTCACATGAAAACATTGTGTATGAGCAAATGGTTGGGCAACTTAGTTGATAAACCATCTCATTGATTGGCTTCAAGATTTGAAAAGGACCATAGTATCTTTTTGCTAGTTTAGCATAATACTTTTGATGGCCCGTAGGATTTTTGCCCGTCGTTTGCCTCAATCAAGCCTTGGGAAACATAAGTAAGACCCAATCATTCTCTTTGAACGTTAAGGCCTTTCTGTGCTTGTCAGCAACAACTTTTTGCCTTTGTTGAGAGATGGATATAGCCTCCTTAATCTTTTGAAACGATTCTTGTAGGTCACGGCTATACTCATTGGCAGCGAAGATCTTCCCATGTACTTTAAGTAGCAAGGTACTTTTAGGTCTTCCTTCTATGATTTCAAAAGGTGCTTTTCCCATAGAAGTATGGACAATATTATTGTACGCATACTCTAGAAGAGGTAAGTACTTTTCCCATTGAGAGCGTTGATCTACTTCTGTAACATAAGTCTTCAGTAGATCAAGAATCGTAAAACTAGCTATCTCACTATGGCCATCCGTTTGTGGGTGATAGGCCAAAGAGAAATTCAATCTTGTACCTAGATTTTCAAAGAGACCTTTCCAAAAATTACTGGTCATTCTAGGATCTCTATCTGACACGATGGATATTGGCAATCCATGGTGTTTGAAAATTTAGGATATAAAGAGAGTTGCCATTTGATGTGCCTTAATAGTCTTTTTGACTGGAATAAAGTGTGCTTGCTTGCTTAACCTGTCGAATATTGTCCATATTCCCGTATTCCCATGGATAGACTTGGATAATCCAAAGATAAAATTCATGGATACACTCTCCCATGGTGAATTAGGAATTGACAATGATTGGAGTAATCCAGGTTGCTTCCCTCTATCATACTTAGTCTTTTCGCATACCATATATTTTGAAACATACTTTTGTATGTCCACTTTCATTGTAGGTCGATAGAAGTATATCTCTACGTCTCGAAGAGTAGGTTGAATGCCTCTATGCCCCGCATAGGGAGGAGCATGGGATTCATAAATGACTTTCTCACGAAGGGAGTGGGTAACACAGCCTATTGCCATGGAGAAGATAACCATCCTGCAAGGTGAATGGTTCTTCTTTCTTCCCCAAAGCAAGGGCTGACATTATGTCTTTAAAGTCGGGGTCAAAAGCATACTCATCTATCATAGAAGATAGATCATTGTGGGTTGCTATAGACACCGCATTAACTTTTGGTCGTCCTGAAAGTGCATCGACCACTTGATTGTGCTTACCAACAATGTGAGCAATATGAAAATAAAATTGCGAGAGAAAATTTGCCTACCTCATTTGTTTGTCGGAAAGCTTGGTTTGCGTCATGAAGTACTTGAAATTTTGGTGGCCTATTCGTAAAATAAATGGAGTCCCCAATAGATAGTGCTTTCATGTGTCTAGGGCATATAGAACAACTAAAAGCTCTTTTCCGTATATGCCCAAGACTCGCTCATCGGTATTGAGCCTTCGGCTCTCATATGCTATGGCATGATGTCCTTCTTGAAGCAAGACTGCTCCAAGGCAATCACCACAAGCATGACATTGGACCTCAAATGGCTTTGAGAGATCCGGAAGCATAAGGACCGGTTGGGAGGTAAGCTTCTCTTTGAGCTTGTCAAAAGCATTTTGCTCCTTAGCAGTCCATGAGTACCTAACGTTCTCCTTTGTCAAGTCCTTGTAATGGTCCTGCTATTTGGGAGAATTTTTCTATGAAGCGTCTATAGTATGCACACATACCAATAAAGTTTCTTAGCTCATGTAGATTCCTTGGATTAGGCCACGCTTTTATTACCTCTAACTTCGATGGATCCATAGGAATACCATCTTGAGAGATAATATGACCTAAGTATTGAATCTCTTGAAGGAAAAATTCGCTTTTCTTTTGATTGATAAAAAGCTTGTTCTTCCTCAATGCTTGAAAAATCACCTGGAGATGTTGCTTATGTTCCTCCAAGGACTTGGAGTAGATAATAAAGAACACTCCATTGAATTTGCGGTAGGGTCTAAAGATTTTTTCCATTAAACGATCGAACGCGGCTGGTGCATTAGTCAAGCCAAAAGGCATGACTGAATACTCATAAAGGCCGAACGTTGTATGAAACACGGTCTTTAGGATATCTTCATTCGCTATCCTTATTTGATGATAGCCGATTTTAGGTCAATCCTACTCAAGTAGGGGGTACCAGCTGATTTTTATTCATAAAATAAAGAGCATCTTGGAAGATCCTCTAGAGGCAGGAGGAGTTGAGTTGGCCCGTATTTCCCTCTCTTTCTATTGAGGGGCGGCCCACCTGGACCTGGTTTACCTCTCTCTCTCTCTCTCTCTCTCTCTCTCTCTCTCTCTCTCTCTCTCTCTCTCTCTCTCTCTCTACGTTGTGCGTAGCTCTGTCTCTCTTAGGTTGAGGCGAGGATGAGGGCAGCGCTGACCCTTCTCTCTCTCTCTCTCTCTCTCTCTCTCTCTCTCTCTCTCTCTCTCTCTCTCTCTCTCTCTCTCTCTCTCTCTCTCTCTCTCTCTCTCCGTGTGTGTGCGCATGCACGCATGCCACGACTAGTCCAAGGACTGGCGCTATGTGTGTGTCGATTTGCATGGCACCACTCGTTCAGGTGTTGTGAGAGGCAACGCTTGTAGGAGACCGCAAGATGAATGATCGTCGAGCAAGCAGTTCCTATAGTCCCCTCTCTTTCTCTCTACGCGTGTATGACACAAATAGATGCAAACACAATTTCACGGCGCCAAGTTCTTGTTTGGACATGCTCTCAATCTGTAGTGTCTAAGAGCGTTGCATAGATTAAGGGAGAGGTGAGTGGATGTGAGAGACAAGCAGAGGGTCAAAGCAAATAGTAAATCATGAGACCGTAACGAGAACGGGGAGCCAACGGTGAGCTTCCTGGTAGGAGCTCATTTTGACGGTCAGCATCTCCTCGTTTTGGAGGTAAGTCCATAGGGATATCATCAATGAACACATCTTGGAATCCATTTAGATAGTTAGACTTGAATTTGATGGTTAGCATCCCCTCGTTTTGGAGGTAAGTCCATAGGGATATCATGAATAAACACATCTTGGAATCCATTTAGAAAATTAGACAAGTCTAACTATTATTAATTCCTACCATTTACATTTGATGAAACATCGGGACCTTTTAGAGACTCTTTGACAAAAATCATGTACGTAGAAATTGAGCTTTTCATTGATTTATCAAAAGCAAGAGGATTTACAAGTAGTATAGTACGACCGGACTCACTAGCATCTATATATATGCTCTTTTACCTGTAGGTGAAGTAGATTCTCCTTTCAGGAAACTTCATGTTGGCAGCCATGCGGTTGAATCATGGTGCCCCTAGGATAGCATCCTCATGTTGGAGAAGAGAGATGAAAAAGTCTTCTTTGTCGACGTAGCTTTGGACATGAAGCCTCAATTTCTCAATGAAGGGATTAACAAAGGCTTGCTGACCCTTGAAAGCTGTGTCGGCCATTACAGTATCTCCCATCTTGAAAGCTTGAATACCCAACTTGGTGGCCAAGTCCGTTGATATGAAATTGTGAGTAGAGCAAAGGTCAAACAAGATGAAGGCATCATGCTCCCTTACCTTTCTCCAAGCATAGGAGAGAGGTGATCCTTTGCAATGAGCATCCTCTTTTGGAGCTTCGATAGTGGAAGCTCTAGGAGTCTCATTGCGGGCATTTCTCTTTGGGCAAGAACGATAGCCATGTCCTTGCTCCCCACACTTAAAACATTTGTGGTCCTTGCGAAAAGCTTCAAGCTCTTTAGGAGAGAGTTTATTTTTACCTTTGTAAACTCCCTTCTCCTTGGACCGATTGTTGTTGTTGTTGTTGTTAGAATTGCCTTGAAAAGAATTTTGGGCATTGGTTTTCCCCTTTGCATCACTTTTGTCTTTGCTTTCCATGGGCTTGACATTCCTTCTAGCCCCTTGTTGGAAATTGATGCGTGAAGCAACCATAGTGTGGTTCGATAGAACCAGGCTGTTGGGAGTTGACGTACTCGTCAATCTCTTCAGGTAATTCCGCACATAATTATTGCTTTTGCTCGGCAAAGTCTATATTTTGAAAGACAGTAGCCTTGAGATATAAATCCCAAAACTTGTCTACATATTTGTGGATAGACTCGTGGGAGAGAAGCTTCAAACTCTGCCATTCGGTAAGCACTATTTCCTTTGCATCGCTTGCAAGGAATTGCTTCATGATGGAAACACGTAGAGTTTTCTATGTCTTTGGGGCTTCGCCATAGCCACGAAGGCTAGCCCATAATCGACAAGCGGATTTCAGGAAGTGCATAGATACATAGCGTAGCTTGGAGGACTCCGTGAAGCCCTCGTCTCTAAAGGCCGCATCAAATTGCTGGATGAAGGCCAATACTTTGTCGGTAGCACCAAAGGTGCCATCATAGGTGAGGAAAGAGATACTCTTTCCTCCCTCTTTGAACTTCTTGAGCTTTTGGGACCTTCACCATGCAGGGTAAGATTTGCGATCTCCTCCCCTCTTCTATTCTCTAGGAGAATAGCTGTAGCTTTCGACGGAAGAGGAAGAAAGTGAAGAAGAAGGAGAAGAGGGTGACCTCTTTCTTACCTTTTTCTTCCTTTGTTTCCTCTCTTTCCTTTCGGAGTGACGAGGAGGAGGACTGTGAGTTGACCGTTTCCTCTTGGGGGGAGTTGGCGACCGTCTAGACCTCCGTCTTTGTGGAGCCACATCTTCAAAGGAACTTAGGGATTCATTACTTTCTCGTTCTTTGAATTCCTCCTCTCATATGGGAGAGAGTCTTCTGTTGGGGGTCTCATCAAGAGGCCTACTAAGCTCTCTTCCCTCTTGGAGAGGAAGGGAAATCCCATAAGCACGAAGTTGTTGAGTAACTTCGGCTTGCAAAGCAGGGTTGCCCATAGCTTGCTGCAACCTAGTAACAAGATAATTGACAAACATGGGGGCATCATCATTAGCACCTTCATGTGCAGTTATTAATGTTCATTCTACTCTCTTGGTTATTGTTAGCCATGCTAATTATACTTATGTATAGAATCACTTTGTGCTTTGGTACCCTCTAAAACCTTAGTCACTACTAGGTGATGCAATGAGATGGAAAGCTTCATGCATCATGAGCATAACATAGACTTTGTAAAAAACATTAACCATCCCGAGCCTCAGTCCCAAGGCCTCAAACACCTTCAAAGGTGGAGAGTTGATAAATGCATAAACAATTAATTAAATTAACTAAATTTTCATTGGACCCCTTGGGCGGCCAACCAATAGGCTTTAGGCACAACATGAGGGCAACATGAAGGGGAGCTTGACATGTGTCCTTGTTGCCTCCTTGATCAAGGCTTGCCTTGTGTGAGGGTATGTGTGTTCTCTCTCATGCCCCTACTTGTAGGGCTCACCCCCTCCTTGTACGGATCCTTGTTGACTTTTATGACACCTCAAGCCCCTCAACCTTGGACCCAATTCCCACGAGAAGCTTGGCCCTTAAGCCCCTTAAGCTTGGGCCGGGTTCCCACCTCAAGTACAACCCTAGCATCTCAAGCATGACTAGCACCTCAAGCATCTCAGTCATCAAGCACGACAAGCACCTCAAGCTTGGGCCGGGTTCCCACCTCAAGCATAGCCCTAGCTTGCCTAAGGTCAAAGGACTTTTAACACTAACCATTGGAGGTCTTTAATGAAGCTAACCCTAAGGTCTTTAAGCTCCATTAGCTAGCCTTGCTCTTTGAGAGATCAACTCTCATGTGGACCCCTTTGCCATTGGCCCCATGTTGAGATAGGCCCGTAAGCATATGTCTATATTCTAACCCTTGTTCCCGTTTATTATCCCACATTAAATGATCAGTTTAATTTGAGAAAATCATTTGGGTTGGTTAGATATTAGATTTTATGACAACTTTGACTGTATCAAGACGTATCACAAGGTCTGATGATCTGTTTGGACAACAAAATGAGAACCTAGTAGGTAGTGTTTCCAACTTGAAAGCGCATGAATCACGGCTAGTAGCTCTTTCTCATAGATTTGCGTAGTCTTTTGTGGCCCTTGCAAGATTCTGCTCTCATAAGCTACTATCCGACCATCTTGCATTAACACTACCCCAACACTATTGCAACTGGACCGCAAATGACTTCCTAAGATCTGGTAAAAGAGTTACCTAGATCCAAAGTCATCTTTAACCATAATAGATTAAAAGCTTAAACTTTGAAAGGGACCTCTTTCTTTTGTAGAGCATGAAGGGTGAAGCAATCTCGGCAAAGTTCCCGATAAACCTTCTGTAGTAAGAGTATAAGCCCAAGAAGCTATGGACATCCTGCACAATCTTTAAATTTGGGCATGTCTTAATTGCTTCAACCTTGGCAGGATTAATTCGGACACTATCCTTTGACACTATGTGGCCAAGAAAGTGGATCTCCTTCGAGAAGAATTCACTTTTCTTAGGATTGACAAGCAACCTGTGACTGCATAGCTCTTCGAACACAATGGTCAAGTGACGCCTATGCTCCTCTTCATTCTTTGAATAGACTATCATGTCATCGAAGAATGCGCCGACAAACTTTTGATGTGGACGGAAGATTCGATCCATCATCCTATCGAACGTAGGAGGAGCATTTGTAAGACCGAACGGCATCACCAAGAACTCATACAGACCAAATGTCGTCCTAAACGCAGTCTTGTGCACATCCTTTGGCTTGATACAAGTTTGATGGTACCCATTCTTGAGGTCTATCCTACTGAAAATTGCAACATCCTCTAGATAGTCAAGAATACCATCAATCCTTGGGATAGGAAACCTGTTCTTGATGGTGGTATTCTTATTCAATGCACGGTAATCAATACACATGCGCCAAGAGCCATCCTTCTTTTGCACTAGAAGCACTGGGGAGCAAAAGGATGAAGAACTAGGTTGAATCAGCCCTTTTTCTAACAGCTCCTCTACTTAGCCCATAATCTTTTTCTGGTGAGCCGCACTAACCCTGTAGGGAGGTCTATTTGGTGGGCTACAACCTGGCACCAAACCTATCGCATGATCCTCAGGCCTCTCGGGTGGCAAGCGAGACAATAATGAGTTGGAAAAACAATCACTAAACTCTCGCAAAAATGCTGACCTTTCTTTATCTAGCACATATAATTTTGTTGACAATTATTTGAAACATCATGTGCAAAAATCAAGTACGCAAAAAGATGATTCTTAATTACAGAAGTGAGAGCCGAAGCAGATACAATAGGGACAGACTCCCCTTTAAGCTTTACATCCAGGATGTGAGTTTTGCCCCCATGCTGAAGGGTGATCTTTTAGTTGAAAACATCCGACACTCACATCCACGGAGCATCGCACCCTTTCAATGGCATGATATAGAATTCCTGTGTGTCCACATATGACTGTATATGCAGACACAATTTTCCAATGATAGGAAGAACACACATTGAGTGGCCAGGACATGCCAACCATGCCTGTGCCATGTACCCCGTCTCTTCAGCTTTGATGCCGCCCAACTTGATGGCCAACTCTGGTAGGATAAAGTTTGCTTTAGCACCTTGTAAGGTGCAGCGGAAGTGATTGTTGAACTTTGCTCAAGATGAGTGCTCCGAACTGTGCTCAAAGTTCCTTTTACTTACGGAAAGGAGAGCCTCCCGTTTCTTTAATGAGAGAGTGCAAGTGATCACGAACAAAGTGGATAAACACTGTGAATGAAGGTACATGAGACTGAGAGATAGAAAGAGAAGAGAATACGACACCAGAATGTTGTCAAACCCTCCTCCGAAGGCCCCACTCTCTATGGCGAGAGCGGTCTACTTATGATTGCACAAATCTCTACAATGCTTGGACTTGCCGACGATGTCGACGACGATGAGGACGACGACGAGACGGGCTGAAATCTGAAAATGCTAAGGGCTGAAATCTGCAAATCTTTATCTGGTAAATTCTGACTCTATGTCGATGACGATGATGCGACGAGACGCGCTGAAAACGCAGATGCTGAAATCTGCCTTTTCCGGGCTGAATCTGCAAACTTCGTGGGATCTGACTTTGCGGTGAGGATCTGCTGCGGGAAGGTGAGATCTGCGAGGTTCGGGACTTCTTCTGCGGGTGCTGACTGCTGAAAACTGAAAATGCTAGTGTTCTTGATGGTCTTGTCGCGAAGATCTACAAAAACGCTGAGGTCCAGGCTGATCAAAAAACGCTAGGCTGATTTCTGTCTGTTGCGGGAAATCTGCTAACGCTAGGGCTGATCTGCTGATGCAAACTGCTAACGCTAGGGTTGATCTGTCTTTTGTTGTCGGCCAAGAATCTGCAATTGCAAAAACATTGGCTGATCTGATGCAAAAACGCTAGGTTCTCAGATGGCTGAAAACGCTAGGTCTACTGCGGGTGTTGGTCTTGCTGAGAAGTTGCCTGTTGAGCAAGGTGCTCCTGCTGCCTCTTCTGCCAGAAAGTGCTAGCCCTAGGTTTCTATTTATACAACTTAGCAAAATTGCCCTACCTACTTTCCAACAAAAGTCACTTAAAAATAATATGTGAAAATTATCAAAAATAGGGGAAATAGGTCTATGCACTGTAAAAATGCTCCTTATGGGATCTGATGGAAATCTGATGATCATGTTGTGTGCAACCAGAGGATATGCATCTAATCTAAGTGTTTGGACATGCACGGTCTGCGAACAGACTCACAAAAGTGTCAAAACACTTCCTAATCTAGGCTGACTGAATTGAACTAAACCCATGTCATGAAGAAGCTTGTCCATGTGCACATAGGGTTAAATGTGTCACGTGACACACCTGGATCAAAGAAGATAAGTGTTGTGTGGTCTCTGACTTTACCCCACGCTCTGCATAACTCACACGCATGTGAACTTGGCCTGTCACCCACCATATTTGGCACTAAACGTGCTCAAGGTTTGGGCTCTTTCCTTTCCTATCCTCTTTATCATGCAAATCGGTGGTCTACTTCTTTGTGGACAATCTGTAGCAAAGTGACCAGGCTGCTCGTATATGAAACATTTGTTCTCAGCCATTTTCCTCGAACAAAAGGCTTCCTTTTCTGTTTCTTAGCCTACGCACCAGACGTTTCGGCTGAGTCCTTGTCTTTGTTTGCCTTTCTTGACCCCTGTGACGCTTCAGGAGCCGCTTTTGCTAAGGGCTTCTCTGCTGAATTTTTCTTGGGCTAGTCTCCTTTCACGTTGCCCTGGAATCCACTGTCTTCTCCTTTCAACAAAGCATTTTCAATGTTGGCAACCTCCATAAGTTGACTAAGGGTGGCCACTTTGTTCTGTGTAGTATTTTCAAAGCCCTCTAGGCAGCCCACAACAATACTGCTCAATCTGCTCTATCAATGGCACAAACTTGTAGGAGGTTTCTGAGAGCAACGCTTTGTTTTGAAACATAGATCCACCCCTGAAATACCCAGGATGTAGTGTGGGTGGTGAAAAAACCTATTGCATAGCTTGCAAACTGGTTCCATGTTCACTTAATGCAACATTCGGACGCTGAAAGATGGCTGGTTGAACTGGCAAAGCCTGTGGAATAGGCGTTCTAACCACCTATTCTTGCAGCCCCAACTAACTCCGCAACATGTGGGTGCTCCCTGCTCTGCTAGGACGCACAAGGGACCTTGGCTTGAGCCTTAACAAGCTCTACTTCATGAGACAATTTTACTGGTGACGCTTGCAGAAATTCCATAAACCTAGGATTTTGAGAAAACACATTCACAGCAGCAACCAACTCCTAAACGCATCCTACCCAGTCATAAACCCCTGACCTTGTGGAGCATTCAAATCAACAAAAGGTACAGACAGGGGTGGCCGTGAACTCTCGTCACGCTCGAACATTGGAGGAAGAACAGCCTGTGTGTCATGTGAAGAGGAACCCTCCTCCTTGGTGTCGTTTACTATGTCAGCCATAGCGTAATTCCAAGTTCTTGTGCTCTGTGTCTTCGCCGAAATCCAACCAAGGCTCACTCTTTAAATTAAAAGTGATTCCGTCTTGGCAACTTTTCTTGACTTTACGACACAAAGAAACTTTACGAATAAACCTGTGACTGGAATTAACACTTTTGTTGGGGTATAAAGCCCAATGTGGTCGCCCAGGTAAGTGGGCGGGCCGCCAGGTATGTACACATATTCTTTTGTAAAAACCTAATAAGAACTCACTATGCTCTACACATTACAGTAGAGCAAGTTCACCATATCGTCGTGCTCTTCTTCTCGCACTCTCTCTCGCGTCGCACTTCCGCTTGTACTCCTTCAACTGGTATCAGAGCTCAAATCGAGGCTCGGGGCAGCACTGCAGGAGGCTAGAGTCACCAACTCAGATTGGAGTGAAATTCGACACGCGAACACACGGCCCCAAATCTCGTGGGAAAGGCCGAAGGGCTGGGTGTTGTCAGAATTTCATTCTGAGGTCATCTCGGCCACCGTTCGGCTTCGACAAAGTTCTGCGCAGGCCATTTTCGACTACGTGGTCTCGACGGGTGCAGATCCGACTCTGCAAATTTGGGGTTTTCGGCCTACGACTGCAGGTGCTGAGGATATCGACACTCCCAGAGTGTTGATTTGTGGCTGTCTACACATCGAAGGACGGCTCACAGTTCTTGGAGGCGTGTCACATACGACACGGGCGCATCTACACACAGACTGTAGGCGACATCCACTAGTTCATCAGGTAGCTTGTGTTTGCTGCTTGATATTCCAGATTTCATCCTGACATTGCAGGTACTTGCACATGGGATGTATTGTCAGAGATGATGTATGTTTGTTGAGGGTTTGCTGGCTGTGAGTCACGCAACAAACAACCGCCGCAGCGGTTACAACATATAGTGGGAAATTTGTGGATGTATGACTTTGTGGGAAGTCTATGTACTGTCAGATTTACTACAGCCTTTGTTGAGGGTCGAGTGAGGTTTTATTGAGCTGGGGGATTCTCGAATGTTGAGATCCTTTCAGTGATACAGGTCTTGGAGCGATCCCTCGAGCACCCTTAGATAGGCAGCTAGGATGTATTGACTGTGAGTTAGACAGTTGGGATTGCATCTTTGCTTTACTGCCGTTGAGGCATTGTCGCAATCTATGCTTACAGGACAGTGACAGGACAGTCAGAGACAGTACAGGTGCAGGACAGGTTTACCCGCAGCTTACAGTGTCAGAGAGACAGTGTTTTTTGAGCTGTTTTTTGGTCTGTTTTTTGAGTACACCAGAGCCATTTTACAAAGGAGACTCTGCCGAAATTTATGCAGAATCTGAAGCTTTCTTGGTTCATTTGACAGGTTGATATTGGTTCAGAGGTCAGTTTACAGGGGAAACTCTGCCGAATTTTTCCCAGGGAAGTAAACCACTATGAAGCGTAGCTATGGCTGGATCACAGGACACTGCTCTTTACAATATCAAGAAGCGGGATGGAACCAATTTCCCATTGTGGAAGAAGCAGATTTGGCACGTGTTGGTACAAAAGAAGCAGATAAAACCTATAAAGCTCAAGGGGATAAAACCAGAAGATATGGACGAAGATGAATGGAGCGAAATGGATGAATTGGCACTTTCTACCATTATGCTGACTTTGGCAGAAAGCGTTTACTTCAATGTAGCAGATGAGATGTCGGCTTATCAAGCATGGTTAAAGCTGAGTGATCTTTATGAGAAGCAGAGTGCAGCTTCACAGGTATACTGGCTTAAGAAGCTTGTTGACTTGAAGATGAAAGAAGGGACACCTATGTCCAATCATCTGAATGAATTCAACACCATCTACAATCAGTTGTCAGCTCAAGGTGTCAAGTTTGATGAACCTGTTAGAGCTATGTTCCTGTTGATCACATTGCCGGAAAGTTGGGACACTTTTCGCACAGCTTTTGAGTAATTCTGCACCTCCAGATGATTTGAACATAGCAGGTGTAGAAGGAAGTCTGCTTACTGAAGAAACCAATAGAAAGACAATGGACAAAGGCAAAGGAACAGCCTTAGTTGTCAGGGGAAGGACCAAAGAAAAGTACAAAGGTGGAAAGAGGAATCAGTCTCGTAGCAAGTCCCGCAGTGCTAAAGGCAAGAGTGACATAGAATGCTACCATTGTGGTAAGAAGGGTCACATGAAAAGAGACTGCAGAGAATGGAAAGCAGAAAAACTTAAAAGGCAAAGAGAAAGCTAAAGACCATGGTGAGAAGAACAAGTCCTCAGTGAAGATTCAAGAAATAAATGTGACAAACACTGTTGCAGAGAATGACAGTCTAGTGTCAGGAGACATCTACTTCTTGAAGAATACAATGGACTCTGCTCTTCTTACAGCATCTGATGGAAATGCACTGAGTGACTGGATTATAGACTCAGGGGCATCACTTCATGTGTCTCCAAACAAGGAGTGGTTTACTTCTTATGTGACCACTAAAGATCATGTTCGGCTAGGCAATGGGCAGACATGTGAGATCTTAGGTGTTGGAGATGTTCAATTGAAGTTTCAGAATGGCTCTTCTTTCACGCTGAAGAATGTGAGACATGTTCCCGCAATTACAAAGAGCTTGATCAGCACAGGTTTACTTGATGATGCTGGCTACGTCACCACTTTTGGACAGAACATGTGGAAGATATCCAAGGGTTCTATGACAGTAGCACATGGAGTAAAGTCTGGAGGACTTTACATGATTTATGTATCAAATGTCTCTAAAAATGTAATCAATGTAACCGAGCAGCCGAACGTTTCTTTGTGGCACAGCCGGTTAGGACATATGTCCAAGAAGGGAATGGAAATGTTGTCTCGTTCTGGTTATTTGCCTGGCTTTTCATTTAATGATTTTGAATTCTGTGAACATTGTCTATATGGTAAGCAAACACAGCAGCCACATAAGCATAGAAGCAGTAGAAGAGATACACAGTTGCCACTTGTTCATAGTGATTTGTGTGGACCTATGCCTAACCTATCTCTAGGGGGAGCTTCTTACTTTATGACATTTATAGATGATTACTCGAGGAAAGTATGGGTTTACTTTCTCAGGCACAAGGATGAAGCGTTTAGTGTTTTCAAAACGTTTGTGACACTTGTGGAGAATCAGAGTGGCAAGAAGCTTAAATGCTTACGCACTGACAATGGTGGAGAGTATGTTTCAAAGGCCTTTCAAGACTTTTGTGAGTCAAAAGGTATAAAACGTGAACTTACTGCTCCTTACAATCCTCCTCAAAATGGTGTTGCTGAGAGGATGAATAGGACCATACAAGAGAAGGTCAGAAGTATGTTCTCTAATGCACAACTGCCTAATGGGTTTTGGGCTGAAGCTGTATCAACAGCTGTTCATCTTGTAAATAGATCTCCTAGCAAGGTTTTGCAAGAGGATTCAGTGCCAGAGATGGTATGGTCAGGCAAAATGCCCTCATACAAGCATCTCAGAGTCTTTGGCTGTGAGGCATATACTCACGTTCCAAAGGAATTTAGGAACAAACTTGAGCCAAAGAGTAGAAAGTGCATCTTTCTAGGCTATGGTAATTCTGGTGAGATGGGATACAGACTTTGGGATCCCGAATCCAGAAAGGTTGTCCGCAGCAATGATGTTTACTTTAATGAATCCAAATATCATTCTAAACCAGAGAGGGTTGAGGAGATTAGAAGAGTTGTCTTCCAAGAAGATGGACCTGCACGTGCAAGACAAAATGTCAGGGCTCGAGAGGAGCAAGGACAGGATAGAGTGGAACCACAGGTTGTGGCTGAGCCTGAGCCACCTATTGTGCGTAGATCTGGACGTGTCACGCGACCTCTTGATAGGTTTGTTCCATCTACGAACTATGTCATGTTGACTGATTGCAATGAGCCTTCATGTTACAAGGAAGCAGTGCAAATGAAGGACTCCGGGAATTGGCAATTGGCCATGCAGTCAGAGATGACAGCTCTGCATAAAACCCAGACATGGAAGCTAGTTAAATTACCACAGGGCAAAAAGGCTCTACCTTGTAAATGGGTTTACAGGTATAAGATCACCGCTCATGATAGTCAGCCAAAGTACAAAGCAAGGCTTGTTGCCAAGGGCTTTAAGCAAGAACAAGGCATTGACTTTGATGAAGTCTTCTCTCCGGTGGTCAAGATAACTACATTGAGATGCTTTCTTGCATTGGTTGCCATATTAGATTTGGTGTTGCACCAAATGGATGTCAAGATAGCGTTCTTGCATGGTGATTTAGATGTGGAAATTTACATGCAGCAGCCAGAAGGTTTTGTTGAGAAAGGCAAGGAAGATTGGGTATGCCAGTTGTTAAAGAGTCTTTATGGCTTAAAACAATCACCCAGGGCATGGTACCATAAATTCCACAAGTTTATGCTTTCTCAAGGCTACAAACGTAGTGAGTTCGATCACTGTCTATATACAAAGAAGGCTAAAGATGGTAGTTGGTTGATCCTTATTTTGTATGTGGATGACATGTTGATTGCTGGCAAGCACTTGGAAGAAATTTCAGCTTTGAAGTCAAAGATGGCAAAATCGTTTGACATGAAAGACATGGGTGAGGCAAGTCATATACTTGGTATGCGCATTGAGAGAGAGATCAAAGAAGTTGATTTGGTTATCTCAAATAGAGTATATTGACAAGGTTTTGCAACGTTTCAATATGGAGAAGGGAAAGGCATTGAGTGTTCCATTGCCACCATATGTGAAACTTAGTAAACAAGATTGTCCTGTGTCTGAGGAAGAACGGGCTGAAATGGATAAGATTCCATATGCGTCTGCAGTGGGTAGTTTGATGTATGCAATGATTGCTACTCGCCCAGACATTGCATTTGCAGTGGGAGTAGTAAGTCGATACATGTCAAACCTAGGCAAGAAACATTGGGAGGCAGTGAAAGGAATATTGAGATACCTGAAAGCTACAAAGAGTATGCGTATATGCTACGGGAGTCAGGAGCTAAGTGTAAAGGGTTTTACAGACTCAGATTATGCAAGTGACTTAGACAACCGAAGGTCTACGTCAGGGTATGTCTTTACATTGGCTGGTGGAGCAGTATCATGGCGTTCTAGATTACAAGATTGTGTTACTCAGTCTACTACAGAGGCTGAATATGTTGCAGCATCAGAGGCATGCAAAGAATCAATTTGGCTTAATCGACTAGTAACAGATTTGGGAATCAAAGAAGAGATGTCTGTGTTATATTGTGATAGTCAAAGTGCTATACAATTGGCTCGCAACCCAGTTTATCACTCAAAGACAAAGCATGTGGATGTGAAGTATCATTTCATCAGGGAAATGCTCGAGGATAAGCAACTTCAGCTTGTCAAAGTTCACACCACAGAAAATCCTGCTGATCTACTTACAAAAGGACTTCCCTCGGAGAGCTTTGCGCATTTTCGCAAGCAGTTAGGTGTAGGGTAGTACATCACTTCTCTACATCTCTTGTATATTAGCTTGTATAGTAGCTTCTCTCACACTTAAAGTACCACATTGGACTTTAAGTGGGAGGTTGTTGGGGTATAAAGCCCAATGTGGTCGCCCAGGTAAGTGGGCGGGCCGCCAGGTATGTACACATATTCTTTTGTAAAAACCTAATAAGAACTCACTATGCTCTACACATTACAGTAGAGCGAGTTCACCATATCGTCGTGCTCTTCTTCTCGCACTCTCTCTCGCGTCGCACTTCCGCTCATACTCCTTCAACTTCAACCAAAGCACGGCCTGGGAGCTAGACTGCTTCCAAGCAGACAACGACACCATGTATGCCCCAAAGACTGGCACATCTTTTGGTATTACTTTATTCTTATAAAACTTGGGAGAAAACTTGCAAGTTCCTACGAGCTGTCTCGCTTTTACCGGGCTGAAAATGACCTACTCTAGCCCGATTTCAGTAGCATAACCGTAGTAGGAGGCTTCACAATCAAAATCCCCATGTAAAAGGTGACTTTCCTGGCGCATATGAGCACTTTCCCAAAACTGGCGAGAACTTGCAGCACGTTGAATTCTCCGTTTTCTACCCCGAAAATGCACCAGATCACGTGTACAATGATTGCCTCGCTTCCCCAAAGCCTATTAGGGATCAATTAGGGTCAAAACCCTAAACTTGCAAAATTACATAGCATGCTGTAATTTACTGTTTTGGGATTCATTTCGTGTGTCGGTCGCATCCGTAACAATTCCTCGAGCTCCTGCACCTATAGGGCTACTTGCCCTTTGAATCGGACGAGATCTATCACGTGAAATCTCTCCGAGTTCAGCTGTACCTGCGGGGGGATTAGCAATTAGCTAATCGAGTACGTGTGCAAGAGGCTCTTGCCTCGCAAAACGCGCATGAACCCACACAACTATACATACAGATGGAAAGCCCTTGAGCTTGATTACGATTTGGTATTCAAAGGGGAGAGAGGTGCACCAGAGCGGAATCGTCGTGCTACATAGAATAGGGGAGAAGGCAAGCTTTCCATTAAAGTTGTGATCACCTCCATCCACTACTCATACACACAGTACTTCACAATGTGGAAAAATCAGCTCCTCTCTCATGCTGGGTCGATTTTGGGCGTCCCCTTTGTTGACTAAACTTGCAAAATCACTTGGAGCCAGCATGTGTCAAGTTGCCTCTTTTGAGTTGTACCCAACAACTTATAAAGTGTAATGCGGTGTTACGTGCAGCGGAATAAATGTTTGCGCTTTGCTCAAGATGAGTGCTCCGAACTGTGCTCAAGGTTCCTTTTGTTCTTATGGAAGGTAGAGCCTTCCGTTCTTAATGAGAGAATGCTATGATCACAAACAAAGTGAATGGACACTGTGCGTGCAAGTGTATGAGACTGAGAGAGAGAGAGACAAGAGAGATACGACACCAAAGACGTTGTAAAACCCTCCTCCGAAGGCCCCACTCTCGTTGGCGAGAGTGCTCTACGATTGATTGCACAAACGGGTACAATGATGATGCATAAAACTGATGCAGATCTAGGCTATGTCGACGACAACAACCGGGATGGCGACAATGACAATAGGGCTGAAAACTGAGCGATGCTAACTGCTGTCCAAAAACGCTAACTGCTGAAATCTGCTGCGGATGATTTGCTGAAATTCGGGGCTGTTTTGGGCTGCTGAAAAACGCTGCAATGCTATGATGAAAAACATTGTTTTGTTGCTGTGATTAGGGCTGAAAACGCTGCCTGATTTGATGCGAATGAAGGCTGAAAACGCAGCTTGTTCCGATGCTGAAAACGTTGGAAAACTCAGCTCTCTAGCGATGATGAAAAACGTTGGCCCTTGCAGCTTGCTGGCGATTTGGAAAACGCTGGCTCCAAAGGTGTGAACCCGCGAGGTAAGTGCTGAAAACGCCAAGGCAATGGTTGGCGAGGATGCAACAGAAAACGCTAGGCTGAGGGTAAGGGAAAAACGCCAAGGGACAGTGGGTGCTTGATGGTTCTTGCTGAGAGAGGGGAGGACCTGTCACCAAAGGCCTGCTGTACTCCTGGCTCATCTGCCATTTAGTGCTAACTTTTGTTTGCTTATATATTTTCTTACCCAAATTGCCCTACCTACTTTTGTTGGAAAGTCACTTAAATTAATAAGTGAAAAATGCCAAAAATAGGTAAAATAGGTTAAATGCACTGGAAAATTCCCCTAACTGCTTCTAATGGATTCTGATAGAATGCTTATGATTATGCTGCGTGCAACCAGAGGATATGCATCTATACTAAGTGACTGGGCATGCACGGTCTACGAATAGACTCACAAAAAGTGCCAAATCACTTCTAAACTAGACTGATTGGACTTGATGAAAACCCTGTTCTGGTGTAGCTTGTCCACGGACACATAGGGTTGGATGTGTCACGTGACATCCCCTCCTTTTTAAAGTGAGGTATTGGTACCGAGCTATATGGCGTCGAGGGAGATCGCGAATAGCATCCGGAATCCTGGAAGGAACTCTTCGCCAGCCCACTCTGAGGTGTAGGTCGTGCGGTACTTAAACTTCATAAAGGTCTGCAACGCTTGCTTCTTTGGGCCACGCCGAAAGCGACACAAAGTCTTATGTGGCTCCTTCAATGCTTCAACTTCATCTAGAGTCATGCTTCTTCCTTCTTCAAGAATCTCCATGGCTGAAAATTCCTAAAACCATTTCCAACACAAAATCATGAACATACCTATTCCATGTAAAGTGAGTGGAAAAAATCTTGTCTTCCTCAAAGATTGTGCATGCAATGTAGATAAACAAATAGACGGAGTGCCAAACCGTTCACCACACACACGCAAACAATGAGATCGAATCTTGTCTTTCTAATCTAAAGCAATCAACTGTGGAAAAACACAATGGAAATGCCCATGCTTGGTACTCATACTTCCATGTGCTCTTTCTACAATTGTGTCATGCCAAGAAAGAGACATAGAATGTGACTTCCTTGAATGCATACTTTTCAGCTTTTCATGAGAAATCCGCATACATCCGTGCTCATTCATGAGTGAAACATGCTCAACGTACAGTATGTCATGCCTAGTAAAAGGGATCACACAAAGACGCTGACTAAAATACAAGAAATGATCACGAATGAAACACTCGAACAATGTGTGCGTATCAATCATGCGAACACATAGTACTTCCTGTAATGGTTCTTTGGACCTAGGCTCGAGAGCCAAGATCGATCCTTCGTGATTGATCGAATCTGCAACGAGATTAGCTTCGCTAGAAAACGCATCAACTAACACATCATCCTTGTGAACAATCACATCATCTTCATGCAACTCATCATGCTTGTGAGAAATCACATCTTGATCATGGAAATCATCGTGCTTGTCAGTGTCATCCAAATCATCATGCTTTTCACAATCATGCAAATCCTGTGTGTCATGCTTTGGAGAAGAAGAGACTGAGAGAGTCTACGTCTCCTGAATCTCTTCCATCTGTGCCGGCACTTAAGAAAAGAGTCGCAACAACTCTTGCATGTGTCGCTCGCGCTGTTCATGTCTTGCCTTTCTTTCTGCTTCTCTTTCTGCTTTGTCTTTTGCGTGTCTGCGTTTCATTTCTGTCATTCTTTCTGCATTTCTTGCTTCGCGTTCTAAATTCAGCTCCAGAAACATCAGCTCCAAAGCCTCCATAGGAGTTAGTGCAATCCTTGATGTAGATGGAAAAGGGGAGAGTCAAAAAAACCTCTTGGTGGGAAAAATTCTTCTTCGCCTCTCTCATGCTCATCACCTCTAAGCGAAGTATCCGTTCCGCTTCGAGTGATGACCATTCTGAAGTCGTGGGTTCTTGTGGGTTCTTGTGGTCTTGGGTTCTTAAGTTCACGAGGAACTTGGGTTCTTGGGTTCTTGAGGGTCTTGAGGTCTTCAGGTTCTTGAGGTTTTCTTTCGCTTGCAATCTGTGTTAGAGAAGGATCTTCTCTTCACCCAAGTTCTACTCCTTTCCGCGGGCGCACCCCTTGGCGGCCTTGCGCTCACACCAAGGTTGCTTTTTCCCACCTCATGTCGATTGGCCGGCCGCTAAGTGCACGGTCCGCTCTCAATGAGTGAAAAGAGACACAAGGGGAGGCTAGACAAGCCCTTCTTTCTTGGGATTCTTGTCACTCTTCAAAAAGCACGATTAGGAATCGACAAGCCCAAGCAAACTTGGGTTCGTGCAACCGCAACAAGCAAAAAAAATTCTTGTGATTCTTGTGCTTCTTTCCTTGAGTGATACAGAACACTGCCAAAGCTCTGATACCAATGTAAGGTGCAACGGAATGAATGTTTGCGCTTTGCTCAAGATGAGTGCTCCGAACTGTGCTCAAGGTTCCTTTTGTTTTTATGGAAGGTAGAGCCTTCCGTTCTTAATGAGAGAAGGCTATTATCACAAACAAAGTGAATGGACACTGTGCGTGCAAGTGTATGAGACTGAGAGATAGAGAGAGAAGAGAGATACGACACCAAAGACGTTGTAAAACCCTCCTCCGAAGGCCCCACTCTCGTTGGCGAGAGAGCTCTACGATTGATTGCACAAACGGGTACAATGATGATGCATAAAACTGATGCAGATCTAGGCTATGTCAACGACAACAAGCGGGATGGCGATGACGACAATAGGGCTGAAAACTGAGCGATGCTAACTGCTGTCCAAAAACGCTAACTGCTGAAATCTGCTGCGGATGATTTGCTGAAATTCGGGGCTGTTTTGGGCTGCTGAAAAACGCTGCAATGCTATGATGAAAAACACTGTTTTGTTGCTGTGATTAGGGCTGAAAACGCTGCCTGATTTGATGCGAATGAAGGCTGAAAACGCAGCTTGTTCCGATGCTGAAAACGTTGGAAAATTCAGCTCTCTAGCGATGATGAAAAACGTTGGCCCTTGCAGCTTGCTGGCGATTTGGAAAACGCTGGCTCCAAAGGTGTGAACCCGCGAGGTAAGTGCTGAAAACGCCAAGGCAATGGTTGGCGAGGATGCAACAGAAAACGCTAGGCTGAGGGTAAGGGAAAAACGCCAAGGGACAGTGGGTGCTTGATGGTTCTTGCTGAGAGAGGGGAGGACCTGTCGCCAAAGGCCTGCTGTACTCCTGGCTCATCTACCATTTAGTGCTAAGTTTGGTTTGCTTATATATTTTCTTCCCAAATTTCCCTACCTACTTCTGTTGGAAAGTCACTTAAATTAATAAGTGAAAATGCCAAAAATAGGTAAAATAGGCTAAATGCACTGCAAAATTCCCCTAACTGCTTCTAATGGATTCTGATGGGAATGCTTATGATCATGTTGTGTGCAACCAGAGGATATGCATCTATAATGAGTGACTGGGCATGCACGGTCTACGAATAGACTCACAAAAAGTGTCAGATCACTTATAATCTAGACTGACTGGACTTGACGGAAACCCTATTATGGTGTAGCTTGTCCACGGACACATAGGGTTGGATGTGTCACGTGACATGCAGGGCCTAAATGACTTTGAACTGAGCCTAGACACCCTTTTACTACTCGGATTTTGGTGTCGATTGGCCCAACCATCTGGTGGTGACTTCCCCTTCCCAACTACGAATGAAACTATCGGCCGTTGGCCGTCTCACAGTGGCCACACAATATCCGGCCATTTGTGACTTTAAAAAGAGGGTCCCAAAAATCAATAAAAATCAAGGGAAAGAAACCACAACTAACTTACTTAGGTTAGTAGTTGCCACAGCCTCATGACACCGTTCGCCTTGTGAGGCATATTTTCTCTCTTGTCGTGGCCTTCATGTTGTTCATGATGTGGTTGATGAGGTGGGCTACACCTTCCAGTTTCCACCGTAGCTCTGGAGAGCGCTTTAACAGATGCTAGCTGATTTTTTACCCATTCCGCCTTTAGCTGATGGTAGCCGCATGCTTGATTGGAATTTTCGGGACACGGCTTTTTAGGCTATTTCTGCTAGTCAAGTTTATGGTCTTCTTTAACCGCGGCCTTGGCTTGCTGACCATTATAATGACCTATGGTCTATGCATAAGTTTGATACCTGGTGGAGGAAACCTCTCTTTGCCCTTTGGAAGAGCCACTTGCCTATGAAGGAGCGTTTGTTTCTTTGTTGATGCTTGCTTGGAGTTCTCCCGATGGGCACTTTTCCAGTGCACCTCATATTTGCTCTTCTCGTTGTGTCCGCTGCTCAACTTCAAAGGAGATTGTTAGTCACCTGTTCTGGGATTGTTCCTTTGCCGCCTATCAGCTCGTATGTGGCTCCATTTCCACTCGATGGTCTTCCACAAACGGTTTTGGGCCTTTGGGATTCTCCCACCTCCCTTACAATGATTTGCGATCTTCTTCATGTGGCGCCATCGTAATGGTTGTATATTCCACCGCTTTGCTGCAGATCCATATCAGTTTTTCAAGCTTTCCCTTAGGCAATCTTTACATTTTGCCTTGTAAGTTGGTGATATCATCTTAGAGATACATCAACTCTCCTATGAATTTTTTTAGCCCTCTTTCTCAGCCAAATACTTATGTCTTCTTTCTTTTGTATATGATCATTTCTGTGGGTTTTCCTCGCCTTGAGGTTTCTCGCTCCCAAAAATTTACAAAAAAGGTGTGTGTGTGTGTGCGTGTGTGTGTTCTTGTTTGATATAAACTAAAATACCCACAACTGAATAGAAAAACTGTTGCAAATGACAACTGACAAACCACAGTTAAGCGGTTTGTTCTGAAATCCAAGTACTTTCTAGATTTCGTACAAGAGTGATGAAGTCTTTTTCAAAAAATGTTTATCTACAGTTTACATTCATACACTCTTCGTGTATGTATGTGTGTGTGTGTGTGTGTCTATGTATATGTGTGTGTGTAGCGCGCGCGACTATGTGTGTGTCAGCAAGAAGGTCGCGATTTACTCCAGCGCCTGCGACTGTGTGTGTGTGTCAGGGAGAAGGGCGTGAATTTAGAATAACAGGAAATGGGCGGAACGGGTCCCTCCCGTTCCCGGAACTCATTCCCATGGGGGTCGGACAGCCGGAACGGAAACGGGCACATTTCGGAACGCCTGCCGGAACGCTTACCAGAACGACGGCCAGAACGAACCCTGGAACGGGCAGAACGGGGGCGGAACGGGCGGCCTGGCGGAACGGCAGTTTTAAAAATACTGTCCGTTGGTTAAAAAAACGGGCGTTTGGGTTTTTTAAATTTTCAACGCCATGGGTTTTGGGGGGAGATCTTCCCTATATAATAAGCAAGGCTCAATGCAATGAAGCAAGCCAAGGCTCAAGGCATTGGGCAAGGTTTCAAGCTTGACGCTCCACCTCTCAAGCTCCACCTCTCCATCAAGCTCCACCTCTCCATCTCTCCCTCAAGGCTCAAGCTCCACCTCTCCATCTCTCTCATTCATCACCTCTCTCGAGTCTCCTCTCCCTTGGGCCTCAAGGCTTTACGCCTCAAGGCCCAAGCTTGAGATTCAAGAATCAAGACTCCACCTCTCCATCACTCTCTACCGCGCCATCATCCCCTCTCTCTCTCTCTCTCTCTCTCTCTCTCTCTCTCTCTCTCTCTCTCTCTCTCTCTCTCTCTCTCAAGATTCCTTCCTCTATCGAGTCTCATCACTTATGGCGCAAGCTTCCGCATCAAGTGAACGTGATCCCTTGGGTGCCAAGAAGAAGAAGGACGAAGCATCATGGTGGGACGAAGTGCATTCCCGAGTGTTGGGAAAGTCCGGTGGTGCACGCGCATGGAAGTGCAAACTATGCGGCTTCGAACGGCAATCCGGTACAACCAAAATCCGTGCTCATCTCCTTAAGCTTGAGGGACAACAAGTAGCAATATGCAAGGCCGTCAACGAGCAACGGTTGAAGGAATTTGATGGCAAGGATGCCGCCATGAAAGCCAACAAAGGAGAGAAAGAATCGGCAAGGCCTAAGCGTTCTACAATCGACCCCAACAACTTGGTTTTTCCCTCTTCTACACCTTCTTCATCGGTTGGTGGTGATAGCAATGCGACAACGACGGAGACGGCGACGACATCTTTTCGCTCGGCATTTTCAATGCCTAATACTACTCCAGTCTCCACCCCCAACTCTCAACAACGCACCCTACATACCACTTGGGATCCAAAAAGGCAGAAGGATGTGGATGCAAGTGTTGCCCGCTTTTTCTATCACGCTCACATCCCCTTCATAAAGGCTCGGTAAGACTTACTATCATTTTCAAATACAATCAAATAGTAAATTCTCAATTAAATAGTAAATACTAATACCTCTTATGTGCAATGTCTAGCTCGGAGTACTTCAAGCCCATGTGCACGAGGATTGGAGAGTATGGGGCACGCTACGTGCCACCCTCTTCCGAGGCCCTCCGCACTACTCTGCTCGATAGAGAGAAAGCCGTAGTGGAGATGGCAACCCTTAACATGAAGAGGCAATGGACGAAGTATGGAGTGACCCTCATTGAGGATGGATGAAGCGACACTAGGAGGAGGTCCATCCATGGCATTGTTGCCTATTCCAAAGGGGAGATGTATTTTGCCCACTCCCATGACGCCACGGAGACAGGAAAATCAGCAGATGTCCTTGCGGGTGAGTGGGCCTTCGCCGTAGAGACCATTGGGTCGGACCTTGTGATAGGTTTGGTCACCGATGGGGAGGCATCAAACAGAGCAGCCGGAGCTATTTTGGAAGGCACTTATCCTCACATCACGGTGTCTTTTTGCATGGCACATTGTCTTAACAACCTCTTGAAGGATTTCGGCAAACTACCTTGGATAGAGCCTCTCATTGCATCCACGTCCAAGGTGGTTGCTTTCATCAACAACCACAACATACTTCGAGCCGAGTTCTTGAAGCGGTCGGGGGGCAAAGTGCTTCTAAAGTATTGTGAGACCCGCTTCGCCTACAACTATCTAATGGTGAGCCGCTTTATAGAGTGTCAAAGTGCAGTGCGGCAGCTCTTCATCAGTACAGAGTTTGCTCAGACTACCCATGCAAGTACAGTCGTAGGGATCATTTGTACAGGGAAGGTGGAGGATCCCGAGTTCTGGGAGTCCCTAAAGAGTATTGACAAAATGGTGAAACCAGTGATCCACTTGCTTAGAGAGATGGATGGTATGCAACCTTGCATTGGCAAGGTCTATGAAGCAATGGATCGCATGGTCAAGGCCCTTGAAGAGTATGAGCAGGACCCAGATAGGCTCAAAGAAATCAAAGAGCTTTGCAGTAGCAGGTGGAATGCCTATAGTTCACCTCTTCATGGTGCAGCTTTTGTGTTGGACCCAGAGTTCCAGGGTGCAAGGCAGGAGCATGATTCGGAGGTAAATACACATTGGAACACCATCTTGAAGAAGCTTCACCCTGAACGTGACATGCAACGCAAGATAAAGGATCAGCTTGCATTTTTTAGGGATATGCGAGGATCATTTGGGACAGCCGATGCCCAAATTGATCGCACCAAGATTTCCTCTGTCTTGTGGTGACAAGAAAATGGTTCAGATGGTCCCGATCTTCAGCGACTTGCCGTCCGCATTCTTAGCTAAGCGGTTAGCTCCTCTTGCTTGGAGCAATTGTGGAGTGTATATAGCCACATTGCATCTAGAAAGAGGAACCGACTTGGAGTGGAGAAAGCAAATGACCTTGTTTTTGTCAATGCAAACTTAAGAATGCTTTGCAAGTCAGCATCCAAAGTGACAGATCCCTTTCTACAGTGGGAGATGGAGGCAGAGGCAGAGGTGCTTGGAGAGGCAGGAGGATCTACGCATGAGGATGAGCCTATGCAGGAGGATTGGGATGATATTCACGACGTCCAGGACTCCACTACAAATTGGGAGGGGGGGTGCTCTTCTGCCCCTACCTAGAGGTGAACTTCAGTCATGAGTCATGACTCATTGCTCATTGGTTTTTGATATTTGTTTCCTTTGTGGCCGCCAGCTTTGCCCCCTTTTTGTATTGCACTACCATATGAGTGATTGAGTCTTGACATGTCACCTATTGACTCTTACAGTTGTTATTTAGCACTCTTAGCCTCTACATGTCTTTTTGTAGCGCCTTGGCTGGTCTTGTAAGCCATCTTTATAATCTATGATCTATCATCTTTTTCCTCCAAGCTTTTGTGTAGAGCATGGACTCTAGATTCTATTCTTCAACTCTGAGTTAATGTTCTTTCTATTAAGGATCAAGATTCAAGATGCTTTTGTGAAGGATGATCCCAATTCATGTATTGTGTATTGCGTAATCGTGTGTAAGCCTTGGCCCTTAAGACTGAAGAATCATTGCAGAGCATGCCTGAATAGGATTCTACTTGGACTAATGGGTGTGTATGGCTCTCTACTAACATATAGGTCAAATCCAACCTAATTTAAGCATATTTTAAACTTACCGTTCCGGGCCCCGTTCCCGTTCCGCCTTTTTGGGGGGGTGCCGTTCCGGAAATGTTCCCGAGGGCCCCGTTCCCATTCCGGGTAACTTTGCGTGAATTACTTATGCGCACTGCTGCGTTCTCTGAACCTGCACCTGCTCCTACTGTAGTGTTTTGCGCCAGCGTCAATGACTCAGCAGTGCCTGCGAGGTCTCCCACTTGCCCTACGTGACTGCTCCGGGCCTTGCCTTTGCTGCCCTCAGCCTACTCGTCAACTGTCAGCCTACTGCAACCTGCTACAGAATTTTCCAGGTAGAGACAGGACACATACAATTTTTTAGTTTTGCTCCTAAATCCTAAAGTCCATATCAGCATTCAGTTTTACAGGTTTTTTGCGAGATGTATGTCCTCTATGGGAGATGTACATATTTCTGAGGGCTTTGTAAATAGATACTGCAAATCAAAATACAAAAAAAGTCTTTGTTTTGGTCTTCGCTCATGGTTAGCTTGTTGTATGTCAGAAATTCAGTGTGTTTTCAAGCGTCGTAAAGCCATGGACAATGTCTCAGAGAGTGCTTCATAAATCAAAAGCTGCCTGTATGAGGACTTTGAAGAGGCCAGAAAAGCATGGAATGGACAGGCACCTGCCCTTGAGGTGTGAATTCCTGTACAAGACCTGATGGATCCGATCGCGCAATATGCCATGAATGCGGTCATTTTGTTTTTCCCGGGCAAAATGCCTATTGTGCAGGATGTCGAACAATGGGTTGATTTTCTTCTCAAACGCCAAGCTGTCCGAGAAGTTTATTTTGGTGCTCGGGGTTTCTATGAGGTTTTACTGGCAGACACTGAAGCTAGAAACCTTTTGTTGGAGATGTCTCCACTCTTTTTTGGCACGCAGATGACTCATGTTCTTCCGTGGGCACTGACGAAGGACTATCAAAGCCTTATTCGTCACAAATGTCCTATGTGGGTGGAAATTGTTGATTTCCCTTGCACGTGGCGGCATTTCCTTCCGTTGCTGGCTACTCAGCTAAGCAAGGTAATTTGCCCTCCGAAATTGGATGCGAATACCAATAGATTTTGCATTCTTTGGGATACGGATAAGCATACCCCGGATAAAATTATGGCGGATTCAGGGGATCCATGGGTTGGCAAGTGTCCCTTTAAACTCAAATGGGGCAAATTTGCAAACTCCTGCTTCCGTTGTGGTAGATTTGGTCACATGCAATCTGAATGTCTTGAACCAATTCTTCAGTCCCCTCTTTCACCTGTTCCTGCTTCTACCCCTGCCGCTATAGGCAAATCTGTTGGTGAAGCTAAATTGAATGGTGTTTCTACTGTGAAGGGGATTCCCAATGTAGACAAAGAGAAAACAAAAATCTGCAGTCTGCTGATGTAGGGAATGTAAATGCAGGGAAAGGCAAAAATGTTGGGTCAGGTGATGTTGGCTCATGGACGGTGCCTAAAAAGACAGTGAAAATTCGTACTCCACCTTCCTCCCGTAATTATGTTCCTCTTGTTAATGCAAACAAGAATGTATCATTTAAACAGCTTCCCTGCAATGACAATCACACATTGATTGATGCCTGGGAAAAAGGGATGCATTCTTATAAGGATGTGCTTTTGGGTGAGGCTTCCACCTCTCAGGCAGTTTCTATGGGCAAATCTCCTGCTTTCACTCAACGGACAGGTTCTAGCATAGATGTGGTGGATGGAGATGTCCATATGGGCATCTCGACTTAATCCATGTGTTTTTTTGCCGTTGTACATATGGTTTCTAATGCACAATCGCATTAAATGCATTACATACAATGTGCATGGGTTATGTAACCTTGACAAATGGAGATTGACTTGGCACTATGTACATACATGTAGGACAGACATAGTGGTTTTGCAGGAACACAACCAGCATGACTTGGTTGGCCAGTGTTCCTATTTTACTGGTTATTGGATCGCATATGCTGGTTTGCAAGATTATTCAGGTTTATTGATGCTGATTCGACATGAGCTTCAGCCAGCTCTCTTGTACAATGATCCGCAAGGCCGCCGGATGGTGGTTCAATGTCTGTTGAACGGTCGGGTTTATGAATTTGGAGGTGTTTATGCACGTACAACATCTGGGCAACGAGCTGCTTTATGGCGGGATATCTCTTCTCGTTTGTGGACTTCAAATGCATTCCTTTGTGGTGATTTTAATAATACCCCTACGATGCATGATAGTACCACAGGTAATTCGCACATGTTGTCTACGGAAAGGCGAGAATGGAATATCTGTTTGCTACTACTTCGATGATTGATTTATGGAGGCATTTGCACCCAGATGCTCTGGATTTACTTTTCAGCATGTTGCCCACTCTTCTTATCGAGCGCGGTTGGATCGATGGTATTTGCTCAATCTACAACAATATGAGGATTTTGTGTGTGAGGCCAGCATTGATTACACCTTGCAGTTATCTGATCATTACCCTGTTTTGTTGAATCTGAGTTTTGGGCAGTCTCTTTGCGAGCGCAATGATTGTTTGCGCTTTGCTCAAGATGAGTGCTCCGAACTGTGCTCAAGGTTCCTTTTGTTCTTATGGAAGGTAGAGCCTTCCGTTCTTAATGAGAGAATGCTATGATCACAAACAAAGTGAATGGACACTGTGCGTGCAAGTGTATGAGACTGAGAGATAGAGAGAGAAGAGAGATACGACACCAGAGACGTTGTAAAACCCTCCTCCGAAGGCCACACTCTCGTCGGTGAGAGTGGTCCACTTATTGATTGCACATAGTGGTACAATGATGATGCATGGAAACTGATGCAAATGGGGACTATGCCGGTGACGGGACGGTGATGACGACGACAGCTTAAGGGCTGAAATCTGCGGTCTTCTATCTGCTGTCCATAAAAACGCTATGGCTGAAAATCTGGGACTGTTTCGGTTGGCTGAAAAACGCTGTTTTGGCTGCGTTTTTGAAGGCTGAAAATGACGATATCTTGCATGCATCTAGGGTTGTATATGCTGCTGTATGGATGCTGAAAACGCTACTGCAAATGCTTCACTTCAGGCTGAAAATGAAAATGCTGGCAGACGTGGGGAGCGTTAGTAAAAACGCTAGGGATCTGGGATTGATGGCGATGCTACAAAACGCTAGGCTTGATGTTAGCGGTGACAGCAAAGCTGAAAACGCCAGAGGAATGTGGGCCATGAGGGAAAACTGAAAACGCCAGGGCTAGGGGTTGGGGTCGACCAAAAACGCCAAGGTGTAGAGGTTCTTGATGGTTCCTGCTGAGAAGGTGCCTGTTGAGCGGGGAGCTCCTGCTGCCTCTTCTGCCATTTAGTGCTAACTTGGGTTTGCTTATATACAAACTTAGCAAAATTGCCCTGCCTACTTTTGTTGGGAAGTCACTTAAATTAATAAGTGAAAAATGTCAAAAATAGGGAAAATAGGCTAAATGCATTGGAAAAATCCCCTAACTGATTCTAATGGATTCTAATGGGAATACTCATGATCATGTTGTGTGCAACCAGAGGATATGCATCTATGCTAAGTGACTGGGCATGCACGGTCTACGAATAGACTCACAAAAGTGCCAGATCACTTCTAATCTAGACTTGACTGGATTGACTGAACCATGTTATGGTGTAGCTTGTCCACGGACAGATAGGGTTGGATGTGTCATGTGACATCCCCTCCTTTTCAAAGTGAGGTACTGGTACTGAACTGTATGGCATCCAGGGAGATCGCCAATAGCATCCGGAATCTTGGAAGGGACTCTTCGCCGGCCCAGTCTGATGTATGGGTCGTGCGGTACTTGAACTTCATAAAGGTCTGCAACCGCTTGCTTCTTTGGGCTGCGCCGAAAGTGACAGTCTTCTGTGGCTCCTTCGATGCTTCAACTTCGTCTAGAGTCATGCTTCTTTCTTCTTCAAGAATCTCCATGGCTGAAAATTCCTGAAACCATTTCCAACACAAAACCATGAACATATCTATTCCGTGTAAAGTGAGAGGAAAAAATATTCTTCCTAAAAGACTGTGCATGCAATGTAGATGAACCAATAGACGGAATGCCAAACCGTTCATCACATACATGCAAACAATGAGATCGAATCTTTCTCTTATGATCTAGAGCAATCAACTTTGGCATTTCACAACGGAAATGCCCATGCTTGGTGCTCATACTTTCATGTGCTCGTTCTACGAATGTGTCGTGCCAAGGAAGAGACATGGACGGAGTCTTCCTTGAATGCATACTTTTCGGCTTTTCATGAAAAATCTGCATACATTCGTGCTCATCCATGAGAGAAACATGCTCAACATACAATAAATCATGCCTAGGAAAAGGGATCACATAAAGATGATGACTAAAATACAGGAAACGATCACGAATGAAACAATCGAACAATGCGTGCGCATCTATCATGCGAACACATAATACTTCCTGTGAGGTTTCTTGAGACCTAGGCTCGAGAGCCAAGATCGGTTCTTCTTGAATGATCGAATCGTCCTGTGAGGGTTCTTTGGACCTCGACTCGAAAGCCAAGATCGGTTCTTCGTGATTGATCGAATCTACAACGAGGTTAGCTTCACTAGAAAAAGCATCAACTACCACATCATCCTTGTGAACAATCACATCTTCTGCATGCAAATCATCATGCTTGTGAGAAATCACATCTTGATCATGAGAAATCACATCTTGATCATGCAAATCATCATGCTTGTCATTGGCATCCAAATCATCATGCTTAGCAATATCATTCAAATCATCATGCTTATCTTTGTCATCCAAATCATCATGCTTGTCATTCAAATCATCATGCAAAGCATTGTGCTTATCATTGTCGTTCAAAACATCATACAAGTCATTGTCAATCAAATCATCATCATGCTTCACACAATCATGCAAATCCTGTGTATCATGCGTTGGAGAAGAAGAGACTGAGAGAGTCTCCTTTCCCCAAATCTCTTGCATCTGTTCTCGCGATCAAATTTGGCTTGACTTTCTTTTTCTTCCAAGTCGTATTGACGTTGTACGGCTGCCATTCCTTCTTTGTATTCACGATCTATGGCTCCCCTTTGTTCTTCGTAGGCCTTTCTTTCTGCTTCTCTTTGTGCTTTTCTTTCTTCGCGTTCTAACTTTCTTTCCTTAAACAATTGCTTCAACTCCTCCATAGGAGTTAGTGCAATCTTTGTCGTAGATGGCGAAGGGGGAGGGTCGGAAAAACCTCCTGGTGGGGAAAATTCTTCTTCACCTCTCTCATGCTCATCACCTCTAAGCAAAGTATCCATTCCGCTTCGAGTGATGACCATTCTGCAATCGTGGGTTCTTGTGGGTTCTTGTGGTTCTTAAGTTCACGAGGAACTTGGGTTCTTGCGGTTCTTGAGTTCTTAAGTTCACGAGGAACTTGGGTTCTTGGGAGTCTCGGTTCTTGAGGTTCTTGAGGTTTTATGTTGCTTGCAAACCTCGTTTGAGAAGGATCTTCTCTTCACCCGAGTTCTACTCCTTTCCGCAGGTGCACCCCTTGGCGACCTTGCGCTCACACCAAGGTTGCTTTTTCCCACCTCACGTCGATTGGCCAGCCGCTAAGTGCACGGTCCGCTCTCAATGAGTGAAAAGAGACACAAGGGGAGACTGGACAAGCCCTTCTTTCTTGGGATTCCTGTCACTCTTCGATTAGGAATCGACACGCCCAAGCGAACTTAGGTTCGTGCGACCACAAGAAGCAAAAAAATTCTTGTGATTCTTGTGGTTCTTTCCTTGAGTGATACAGAACACTGCCAAAGCTCTGATACCACTGTTAGGTGCAGCGGAATGATTGTTTGCGCTTTGCTCAAGATGAGTGCTCCGAACTGTGCTCAAGGTTCCTTTTGTTCTTATGGAAGGTAGAGCCTTCCGTTCTTAATGAGAGAATGCTATGATCACAAACAAAGTGAATGGACACTGTGCGTGCAAGTGTATGAGATTGAGAGATAGAGAGAGAGAAGAGAGATACGACACCAGAGACGTTGTAAAACCCTCCTCCGAAGGCCCCACTCTCGTCGGTGAGAGTGGTCTACTTATTGATTGCACAAAGTGGTACAATGATGATGCATGGAAACTGATGCAATTGGGGACTATGCCGGTGACGGGACGGTGATGACGACGACAGCTTAAGGGCTGAAATCTGCGGTCTTCTATCTGCTGTCCATAAAAACGCTATGGCTGAAAATATGGGACTGTTTCGGATGGCTGAAAAACGCTGTTTTGGCTGCGTTTTTGAAGGCTGAAAATGACGATATCCTGCATGCATCTAGGGTTGAATCTGTTGCTGTATGGAATGCTGAAAACGCTGCTGCAAATGCTTCACTTCAGGCTGAAAATGAAAACGTTGGCAGACGTGGGGAGCGTTAGTAAAAACGCTAGGGATCTGGGATTGATGGCGATGCTACAAAACGCTAGGGTTGATGTTGGGCGTGATGGCAAAGCTGAAAACGCCAGAGGACTATGGGCCATGAGGGAAAACTGAAAACGCCAAGGCTAGGGGTTGGGGTCGACCAAAAACGCCAAGGTGTAGAGGTTCTTGATGGTTCCTGCTGAGAAGGTGCCAAATGAGCGGGGAGCTCCTGCTGCCTCTTCTACCATTTAGTGCTAACTTGCGTTTGCTTATATACAAACTTAGCAAAATTGCCCTACCTACTTTTGTTGGGAAGTCACTTAAATTAATAAGTGAAAAATGTCAAAAATAGGGAAAATAGGCTAAATGCACTGGAAAAATCCCCTAACTGATTCTAATGGATTCTGATGAGAATACTGATGATCATGATGTGTGCAACCAGAGGATATGCATCTATGCTAAGTGACTGGGCATGCACGGTCTACAAATAGACTCACAAAAGTGCCAGATCACTTCTAATCTAGACTTGACTCGATTGACTCAACCATGTTATGGTGTAGGTTGTCCACGGACACATAGGGTTGGATGTGTCACGTGACAGGTACATTCGTGGATGCCCTCTTGCTTCCACTTTAGTGTCTGCCTGGAAAGAGGTTACGATTCATCTTTCATGGAATCCTCGACGGGAAGGTGATTCAATTCATTTGGAGAGCGTCCACTGGAGTCGTGCATTTTCTCTTACTTTGGTCGATCGCTCCCCTTGCCGGGCTTACTGTCTCTCTGGCCGTGGTGTTCGTGTGGTTGAGGATGTAGTCGATGAGGTTGGATATACTTTTGAGTTTCCCCTCGCCGCTCGCCGTTTTGGATTGGATATGCATTACCGTCACTTTTGGAGAGAACTTCAATGTATGCTGCTTGACTTTTTGTCAGTTTCGCCCTTACCTGATAGTGATCGCATGTCTGATTGGGATCTTCGAGAAACGCCTTTTCGAGATATTTCTGCGGGTTGCATTTATGCTCTTCTTCTACCACAATCATGGCTTGCTGATCGTTGTAATGATCTTGGGCATATGCATAAATCGGATCTCTAGTGGAGGAAGCTTCTCACTGCCTTGTGGAAAAGCCATTTGCCGTTGAAAGAGCGACTGTTTCTTTGGCGCTATTTGCTTGGAGTGCTTCCTGTTGGCACTTTTCTTAGCGCACGTCATATTCGCCCTTCCTCTTGCGTCCGTTGCTCCAATGCAAAAGAGGATATTTGCCACTTGTTGTGGGATTGCTGCACTACTAGAGATTTCCTTCGCCGTGTATCGGCATGTATGTGGCTCTGCTTTCCTGGGGTTGTTTTTCACAAACGGTTCTGGGTATTTGGCATTTTCTCATCGACACTACAGCGGTTTGCGCTTTTCTTTTATGTGGGTCAGATATTGGGCTTATTGGACCCTGTTGTCACGTGACACATCCAACCCTATGTGTCCGTGGACAAGCTACAACACGATCAGGGTTCAGTCAATCCAATCAGTCTAGATTTAGAACTGATCTAGCACTTTTGTAAGTCAGTTCGCAGACCGTGCATGTCCAGACACTTAGTGTAGATGCATATCCTCTGGTTGCACACAGCATGATAATAAGCATTCCCATCAGAATCCTTCAGGGGAATTTTCCAATGCATTTACCCTATTTTCCCTATTTTTCACATTTTTCACTTATTATTTTTAAGTGACTTTTGTTGGAAAGTAGGTAAGGCAATTTTGCTAAGTTTGTATATAAGCAAACTAGAGCTAGACTAAATGGCAGAAGAGGCAACAGGAGCCAAGCTCAGCTGGCAACTTCTCCAACAAGACCCTTGGTGTTTTCCCTCCAAGCAAAGAACCCCATCACTAGCGTTTCCTCCAACAAGAATCCATCGCCATCCACAAGCATCCCCAGTTTTTGCATCAAGCATCATCGCCCAAGCAAGCCTCAGCATTGGCGTTTTTGCATCCGATCTTCCCGCAAGCATTCCACAACACTTAGCGTTTTTGTTCCCCATCAGCCTAGCGTTTTTGTTCCTCATAAACCTAGCGTTTTTGGCAGTACTCAGCAGGCGTTTTCAGCAGTGAAGTACCTTCAAGTTCAACCCTAAAAGACCAACAAGATCAGCCCTAAAGAGTAGCAGATTCAGCCCGGAAAGACCATCAGTTTCAGCCTAAAGACACCTCAGTTTTCAGTCCTAAACTTGCAGATTTTCAACGTCAAAGACCTACAGAAACAGCCCCAAAATCAGCGTTTTTGGACTAGTCGCAGATTTCAGCCCATAGCGTTTTTGGACAGCAGTAGAAAGATTGCAGATTTCAGCCCTTAGGTCGACTTCGTCATCACCTTTGTCATCGTCGACATAGCCTAGACTTGCATCAGTCCCATGCATTCCATTTGTACCAAATTGTGCAATCATAAGTAGACCACTCTCGCCGACGAGAGTGGAGCCTTAGGAGGAGGGTTTTACAACGTCTCTGGTATCGTATCTCTCTTCTCTCTCTATCTCTCAGTCTCATACACTCGCACGCACAGTGTCCATTCACTTTGTTTGTGATAATAGCATTCTCTCATTACGAACGGAAGGCTCTCCCTTCCATAAGAACAAAAAGAACCCTTGAGAACAGTTCGGAGCACTCATCTTGAGCAAAGCACAAACATTCATTCCGCTACACCTTACACCTGTGGAGTCAGCGTAATGCCTGCATGTTTCGTCATACTCATGCAGACCCGTTCCCACTCTTCAAGCTTTCCCTGAGGCAATTGTTACGATTTGCTTTTGAAGTTGGTGATATCACTGCAGAGATACATCGGCTTTCCTATGACTGTTTCTAGCTACTCTGTACAGCTGAGTAGTTCTGTGTTCTTCGCATTGTATATTACCCTTTTGGTGGGTTTTCCTCACTTTGAGGTTTCCCACTGGTAAATTAATCAAATAGATTTACAAAAAAAAAAAGTGTGGTTGTAATATATGTATATATGTGTATATATACATGTTCAAGTTCTCTTGATTGTTTTATCCAAAGAACGGTGGGCAAGTAGAGATTACCAACTCAGTGGTGATAAGACTTGTTGAATTACTATATATTTGATCAAAACTCTCAATGGGACAAGTATTTTCCATTGGAGGCATTTGCTTACAACGACAAGGTTCATACGTCTATTGGCAAGGCACTATTTGAGATAGTCCAAGGTGGCAAAAAGGTTCCACCTATCATCTACACTAAGGACGAGATCTTTCACGCTATGACTTTGTTGAGGATCTTTAAGGAGGCTTTGCAAAAGTCTTAGGACATGCATGAGGGAGCCGGATAAGCGTCGACACGACTTTCTCAAAAGGCATATACATATTATTGCACGCTCTAGGATGTGTGCAAATGTTTCTCTTGCTCTCACTTGCCTTACTAATGCTTTTGTGCTCTTTCAATCTCAGCCAAGTAAGGAGGTCGTGAGTCTTCGGTGCAATTTCGACGGCAGCTGCCAAAGGATACGGAGACAAAGGAGCGACCAGAGAGAGGAAACTCCTCAACCCGAGTGGATCTAGCATATGATGAAAGGAAAGTAGAACTACCTTGCTCTTGATGCCAAGGGGATGGAGGAGGACTTGGCAAATACTCCCTAGTTGTCAATGCTTTACCTTGAGGCTTTTGGGTTGGCAACGACCTTTCCAAAAGTGGAGGTCGATTTAGCAGTTGATAGTGCATTGCCCGCTCCGCGGGGGGGCAGATCGAGACTAGTGTCAACCATTTTGTCTTTGGCGTTTTGGGGGTACTAAGCTGACAGTACTCTGTCTTGTGACTACTATATAGGTACATGTGTTATGGCTTGAATGAAATGTATTATTACAAAAAAGATGTTTACTCTTTTAAATTTGAATGTTTGTTTGAGTATGTGAGAAAGAATGTCTACAACATTTTAACTCTCTTCATTAGTGAGGTAATGAAGATGAATTTAGGCTATCAAGGCATCTGTTAAAGGTCAGCGAGGCCCGGATGTAATGGCTAGAGGATTTAATGAGGATCACGGTTTGCATGTGAATTCCAACGGCAACCAAGATTGTTGTCCGAAATCGAGTGTGGATTAGGATATGTGCTTTTGCATGCTTTGTAATTGTATTGTCTTGTGTGTGATGGTAAATTAGCATGTCTGCATGGAATTAATGTTTATTGAATCTTGGTTCATGTCTATTTTGGAGGCACAATCATGGGCGATTACTCTGCTTTCATGGGGGGGTATGTCACAACTTGGTGACATAGGATGACGGTGCCGGAGCGGAAGAGGAAGAGTAGATCCAAAGCATAGTTGCCATGAGTTTCAGTAAAGGAGAATGGTTGGGAAACGAGAGAAATGGAGTTTCGAGCCTGAGAGGAAACAGGGAAATGTAAAACGAGAACATAAATAAAGATATAAAACATATTGTAAGGAGAGTTGTAGGCCGTATTGAAGAAATGGAGTTTCGAGCCTGGGAGGAAACCGGGACATGCAAAACGGGAACATAAATTAATATATGAACAGACTATGTAGTATATTTTGAAGAGATGTTAGTTGTAGCCCGTATTAAAACTTATAACACTTGACATTTGTCATTAACCATTATATACACATGACCTTTTGTATTTCAAAGTTCACTACAACCTACAAATCATTAGATAAGAGGGGAAAGAATTGAACTTCCCAAAATGGCCCAAAAGGGCGGAACGTTTAGGAGAAGGACCTAAAACGTCATTTCCGGCAACTATGATCCAAAGCCGATCGGAGCTGAACCCCCGCGCACAAACACGCATGTAGCAGCCTGGAAATGTTGGTTCGAATTGTGACACGATTCACTGCTTGTACAAACTACAACGGGCTGACTTGTGAGGTTGTTGATGTTGCAAATGGTATGACATCTGTTGGCTTGGAACTTGTCACGCAAGGTGCAAACAGATGACCCGTAGTGCTTTTGAACACTTTGCTAATCAAACTTGTAAAGCTACTGCTTTTAGGCCCAATGCCTTCAAACATGAGGCCAAGGTGAGCATCAGCACTTAAATGTGAGGAGTGGGCTCAAAGTGGCAGTTGTAACAGACAACCTGAGCAATAGAATAAAGAAGTATCGCAAGGGGTACCTAGTTTAGGGGCCAATGTCTCTGAGTGGGGAACTCTGCTCCACTATATCTCGTCTCCAATGTTCTCTCTCATTTAAACTTTAAAGTTTGTTGATTTCAATTAGTTTGTGGTAATTTGTTTCACATGCCAAAGAACTGTAACACCCCAACCCTTCCTATTTTTTAATGGCATAGGAAATCCTTCATATGGTACTCAAGGAGGTGTATCATGCTTTTTTCATACTTTCATACCCGTATGATTGGTGTATGAAAAATCTATGGTTTATGCATTTATCAAGTCCTCTCTCTCAAAGGGGAAAGGGGGACACTTGTCCCAAGGCTACCCTTGTTGCTTGATATGCACTAAGCATGTGATTGGCCACGCTTGAGGTTTAATCAAGTGCCAGCTAGTGCTAGAAGAGGGGGTCAACCAAAGCAAGGAGGGGGCTAGCTTGGGGGGTAATACTCTCCTCCACACACACTCTCATTGTGTGAAGTGCAAAGTACAAGAGCTCCATCTCCTTCTCCAAGCTAGTAGAGAAGTTGAGAGCCTACACCAACACTCTTGGCTATGGAATGCAAATCCAACCAAGAGCCATGCTTCAATGCTTCAGCTTGCCATCTTCATTACTATGCTATTATGTATGCTGGCAAGAAGAGTGATGATAAGTGAGGGACTATATATTTCTCCTATGAATGTTTCTTCTTCCTCTTCCCTACCCTCGTTCCCCGCTAGCTCTCTCCACCTTTGAAGGTGTTTGAGGCCTTGGGACTGAGGCTGGGGATGGTTAATGCTTTTTACAAAGTCTATGTTATGCTCGTGATGCATGAAGCTTTCCATCTTCATTGCATCACCTAGGTCACAAGGAACACAAAGATTGTATTGTACCAAGTCTCTCTTGATGGGAGAATCTATATTACAAAAGCCTATTGGAGAGGGGACGGCTCCACATAAATCCGGTCTCAGTTGTTGTCAAGTTCTCTAAACTCTCTCTCTCTTGCAAAAGTATTGTTCATGCCAAGTTAATTAAGTAATATGATTAAGTTATTACCGCTAAATAAGTTCACCCTCTACATTCTCATTGTCTCACAAAAATGCTCTCTTTAATTCTCGTAATTCCGCTATTCTCAAAGTTCGTAGGCCATTTCCATTAGAAAAGTTATCCGAAAAGCATGTGATTGGTAAACATTCCCTCTATGTTCCACTTTCAAATTTTGCATGTTGAAAGCAAGAAGAATGTTGTGGTTGATACGTTATCCAGAAAGCCACAAATCTTTGAGCAGTTGCAAGATGGGCAATGCCATGAGCACTACCTCCTCAAGGATGGTTTTATGATGATGAATGGAAGGCTATGTGTCACTAGGCCATTGTGACATAAGGTAATGGTAGAAAGCCATGTCCCACCGTATGCAGGGCATCGTGGTATAGATGTGACTAAAAAAGCAACATTCTTTTGATGGCCTACTTTGTGGAGAGATGTGGATGTCTTTGTGCGAGCATGCGTGATTGCCAAAAGGTCAAGTTTGACAGGCAAAAGGCACTAGGATTGTTACAGCCACTGCCTATTCCAGATAACCCATGGAAAAGTATCGCTATGGATTTTATCTTTGATCTTCCAAGAACGCCGACAGGGAATAATGAAATATGGACCATTATTTGCAAGTTCAGCAAGCAAGCCCATTTTATTCTTGTCAAGAAAAACGATAAAATCTAATCAAGTGGCATGATTGTTTATGTATAATGTTTTCAAGTACCATGGTATGCCACAGTCTATTGTCATTGATCGTGATCCTCGTATGACAAGCATGTTCTAGAGAGGCTTGTTTGAAAACATGGGCACCGCGCTCAAGCTTTCTTCCTTATTTCATCCACAAACTGATGGACAGTCAGAAGAGGCTAATTCTATTATCTTAGATCTGCTGAAATGTTATGTGTTAGATAATAAGGGCAAGTGGGAACAGTATCTACCCATGCTTGAGTATGCGTACAACAATAAGGTGCATTCATCAACAGGCAAGGCACCTTCTGAGATTGTTGAGGGCTACAAAAAGGTTCCTCCCATTTTGCACACAAAGGACAAGATTTTTGCGGCAGATCGATATGTAAAGAACATGGATGAAATGTATAAGAAGATCAAGGTTGCCTTGGAGAAGACTCAACAAATCAGGAAAGGGTTGTTGATCGTCACCAACGTGAATTGTTGTTTTCACCTGGTGATTGGGTACTTTTACAGTTTGAAAAGGCAAGGTTAAAGAAGATGAAGGGCAAGAAAAGATTATTTTTCAAGCTCAGCATGTATTACTATTGGCCTTTTCAAGTACTTGACAAGATCAACGATCTTGCTTATAGACTGAAATTACCTGATACTTGGAAGATTCATAATGTGTTTCACGTGAGTCTTCTAAGACCCTTCGTGGGAGAGGTGCCAAAATCAACCGGAAGTTGAGAAACTTCATGCGATCTTGGTACCTGAGTATATTTTGGCACATAAGGAAAGAAAAGTTGCATGACGGTATTTGGTGAAGTTCAGGAGCTAACCACCTATGGATGCAAAGTGGATGGAAAAGTGTGAACAGTTAGAGTCACCAAATGTATTGCAGCTTTACCTTGAGGCCTTTGGGTTACAACCTACGTATGCCCCAACTCAACGTGCTCAAAGGAGGGGTCATAATAGAGCTAGCACATCAAATGTTCATACGGATTCAGTGCAATAGAAGTATACACTACTCTACAAATGCTAAAGGTATAACATTCATTTCTATCGTAGATAGAAATGGCAAAAGTATTAGGTTTCATTAAGTCATTTGTATCTATGTTACACGACCTTTCTTGCAAATACATGTGATGATAAAAGGGTGCTAATCACACTAAACCATCTATGGCATGTATATTTGGCATGCAATCGAAGACGTTTGCGATTTCAAGAGGGGGGTATGTCACGAGGCTGTGGCAACCACTAACCTTAGTTGTTGGTTTCTTTCCCTTGATTTGTATTTGGGACTCTCTTTTTGAAGTCGTAAATGGGCGGACATTCTGTGGCCAGTGTGAAATGGCCGACAACCGAGAGTTTCACCCACAGTCGGGAAGGGCAAATCGCCACAAGATGGTCAGGCCAGTGGGCACTGAAATCCGAGCAATAAAAGGGTGTCTCTAGGCTCATTTCAAAGTCATTTAGGCCCGCGCTACACTTAATAAGTTCGTGAGTACTAGGAATTTAACTCAAAAGAGGCCAGTTGGACACATGGCGGCCCCAAGTAATTTTGCTGGTCTAGTCAACAAAGGGGGCGCCCAAAATCGACCCAGCATGAGAGAGGAGCTGATTTTTCCACATTGTGAACTACTATGTGTGTGAGTAGTGGGTGCAAGTGATCACATCTTTAATGGAAAGCTTGCCTTCTCCCCTGTTCTATGTAGCACGATCATTCCGCTCTCGTGCACCTCTCTCATCCTTTGAATACAGAATCGTAATGCCAAGCTCAAGGGCTTTCCATTTTTATGTACAATTGTGTGGGTTCATGCACGTTTGCCAAGGCAAGAGCCTCTTGCACAAGTACTATAATAGTTAATTGCTAATCCTCCGCAAGTACAGGTGAACTCGAAGAGATAAATCTCGTTCGATTCAAAGGGCAAGTAGCCCCCTACAGGTGCAGGAGCTCGAGGAATTGCTACGGATGCGACCACCACACGAAACGGAGCCCAAAACAGTAAATTACAGACTTTTGCAAGTTTAGGGTTTTAACCCTAATTGATCGCTCGTACCCCCAGGAGATTTGGGAAAGCGAGGGGATCACTGTACGGGTGATCTAGTGCATTTTCGGGGCAGAAAACAGCATGCTGCAAGTCTCTTGCCAGTTTTGAGAAAGTGCTCGTATGCGTTGGGAAAGTCACCTCTTACATGGGGATTTTGACTGTGAAGCCTCCTACTACTGTTATGCTGTCAAAATCGGGCTAGAGTAGGTCATTTTCAGCCTGGTAAAACTAGGATAGCTCGTAGGAACTTACAAGTTTTCTCCCAAGTTTTATAAGAACAAAGAAATACCAAAAGGGGCGCCAGTCTTTGGGGCCTACAGGGTGTCGTTGTCTACTTGGAAGCACTCTAGCTCCCAGGCTATGCTTTGTTTGAAGTGTTAATTCTAGTCACATGTTTATTCGTAAAGTTTCTCTGTGTCGTAAAGTCAAGTAAAATTTATCAAGTAAAGATTCGGGTGAAAGCTAAAGTCTACTGCCCTACGGACCAATTTCAAACGGTCAACCAAAGTAAGAGAATGCCTGGCTCCTATGAAGACTCTCCAAACGAAGCGAATTCCATCCCGCTGTTGTCGATCGTGCCATGATAAATGACTTGTTACATCTTTCCAAGCAGAAATCAAACCGGAAGCAAAAGAACAAGGAATGTGAGTAGTCCATAATGTGAATGATCATGCTCAAGGATCTGAGCGCTGAGCATCATCCTCTGCCTCATCCTCTTCACTCTCTCCACTGGAAGAAGAGGAAGAGGACTCTGATGCACTCATTGAAGCTACAATTGCACTAGTGCTAGCAACTTGAGCAACTCTCCTTTTCGTCCCCACTCTCCCCTTGTATCATGAGTTGGAGCAATAGCCTCCTCATAGAGCAAGGCATACTAATCACGCTCTTGTTGTGGGATATCTGGAATGTCATGCACCTTCTCAATGTCAATTTTATCGACATTGACCTGTGTAGGCTCAGGGGAATCAGAAAGCTTCTCCAACAATTGTAAGTTGCAATTATAAAACACCAATCGCTCAAGTTGCAAGGTTGTCTGCTTATTTCTCTTCTTTGTATGGAAGAGGGCCCAAGTACTCCAATTTCTCTCACAAGGACCAACAACACAATCTTGTGAGAGGACTCGAATGGCAAGGCGTTTCTACAAACAACACATGATAATAAAGGGGGAAAAGTTGCATTTAACACTTGGTTTTGCAAAGCCTAAATGGCAAAGCCTAGAATGTATTATGGGAGATTAAGAAAGTGTATTTACCAAAGTAGGTGCACAATTCCCATACTTCTCCCACCATGAGATAGAGGTTGGAGTTGTGTGTCCCGAAGCTTTGCAGTGGCTCGATCAAAGTGACTGCTGTGATTCCGAAAGGCCAGCAAATCATCTTCTATTCTTCTTGCGACCGTTACATCACCGCGCATGTACTTTGCCACATACTCTTGAAATCCCTTGTCTAGCTCATCTGACAAAAAATGGTCTTCACTACGCCATAAAGGGTGTAACACATGCGCCACAGCATGGATTGGTTTGTGAAACCAATTCCATCGTGTTTTCCACACCTCCCTCAACTCATCAACCCTGTGACATCAAATGGCAAGACACGTATGACTTAAACAAAGGGACAAATAAAATTCAGCCAGTTATAACATGAGATTGTAAGTAGCTACAAATGAGATAGGACTTACTTTTCCGATGGCAAGTATGTATTCCTGTTGAGAGCTTCCCCAATTTTATCCATGTACTCGTAGAGTAGGCCTAATGTGCTCCCCTCCATGTCGGTGATGCGTAGAACCATGTAGATTGGATTCAAGGATTTTACCAATGCCTCTGCCTCCACCCACCAAGATTCATTGAAAATATTACGCCGGAACTCGAGGAACCTTGGCTTAGTAATGTCATTCCAAGCAAGCCATTCATCACAGCTAATGGTGCGTATAAGATTTGGCCGCACTCTAATGAGACGCTCAAGCACAATGAACATGTAAGCAAACCTAGTGGAGGAGGGCTTCAAGAGCTCCAAAGTACATGTTGAGTGCTTTAGGCCTATAACCAATCTACCACACTTGGGTGATAGAAAGGTTATACCATTTTCCTCTTTTTATTAGCACACACACACACCCGAGAAGAAGAGAGTTTTAACGTCGTAGGAAACTATCCCAAGAGACCTTAAAGATCTAGCCGACGAGGAGAGTTGAACTCAAGACCTGTTATTCAAGAGGGAAATGGCATAACCAATCTATCACACTTGGGTGATAGAAAGGTTATACCATTTTCCTCTTTTTATTAGCACACACACACACACCCGAGAAGAAGAGAGTTTTAACGTTGTAGGAAACTATCCCAAGAGACCTTAAAGATCTAGCCGACGAGGAGAGTTGAACTCAAGACCTGTTATTCAAGAGGGAAATGGCATAACCAATCTACCACACTTGGGTAATAGAAAGATTATACCATTTTCCTCTTTTTATTAGCGCACACACACACCCGAGAAGAAGAGAGTTTTAACGTCGTAGAAAACTATCCCAAGAGACCTTAAAGATCTAGCCAACGAGGAGAGTTGAACTCAAGGCCTGTTATTCAAGAGGGAAATGGCATAACCAATCTACCACACTTGGGTGTAGAAAGGTTATACCATTTTCCTCTTTTTATTAGCGTGCACACACACACACACCCGAGAAGAAGAGATTTTTAACGTCGTAGGAAACTATACCAAGAGACCTTAAAGATCTAGTCAACGAGGAGAGTTGAACTCAAGACCTGTTATTCTAGAGGGAAATGGCATAGCCAATCTACCACACTTGGGTGATAAAAAAGTTATTCCATTTTCCTCTGTTATTAGCGCGCACACACACACCCACACACACACACCTGAGAAGAAGAGAGTTTTAACGTTGTAGGAAACTATCCCAAGAGACCTTACAGATCTAGCCGACGAGGAGAGTTGAACTCAAGACCTGTTATTCAAGAGGGAAATGGCATAACCAATCTACCACACTTGGGTGATAGAAAAGTTATACCATTTTCCTCTTTTTATTAGCGCACACACACACACCCGAGAAGAAGAGAGTTTTAACATCGTAGGAAACTATCCCAAGAGACCTTAAAGATCTAGCCGACGAGGAAAGTTGAACTCAAGACCTGTTATTCAAGAGGGAAATGGCATAACTAATCTACCGTACTTGGGTGATAGAAAGGTTATACCATTTTCCTCTTTTTATTAGCACGCACGCACACACACACACACACACACACACACACCCGAAGAAGAGAGTTTTAACGTCGTAGGAAACTATCCCAAGAGACCTTAAAGATCTTCCCAACGAGGAGAGTTGAACTCAAGGCCTGTTATTCAAGAGGGAAATGGCATAACCAATCTACCACACTTGGGTGATAGAAAGGTTATACCATTTTCCTCTTTTTATTAGCCTGCGCACACACACCCACACACACCCGAGAAGAAGAGAGAGAGGTAGCGCTGGTTGCAGAGAAGAGGGCAACGTACATTTTAGAATTCTAAAACTTCAAGTGATTAGGTTTTTGGTACTCTTTTATTAAAATGGGCCATTTGGCCAATCGGACAATGTGAAACCTTTAAAAATAGTCCAAGTGGTCCAAAGGCCAATAAAGGAAGTATAATGCCTATACAAGCCCAAATTGGTGGGCTAAAAATGTACTAAAAATATACATGTGAAGCTCTCAATCAGAGCTACATGGTGGAAATAGTCCAGAGGTGACATCTCGACACGATATGTATTTAAGACCCTCGAAAAAAATGTGATTAATCAATGACTAATGTCTTTGTAGAAGTACTGGCTTGGTGCAGTCTAGTCATGAGTACATAGAGTCACTGTCTACTAAAGAAAGGTTCTCTCCGAGGTCGGTCACAATTCTTTCAAGGGGGGAATGTCACAAACTGATGACGTGGCACGCCCATCTAGAAGGGAAATGGCCAAGTGGACAAGAGAAGCTGAACCAACCAACCTAAAGACCTTTTGTGCACCGGCTGAGGGGCCTAACCCTAAAAATCTCAAAGCTTGAACTCTGAGGAGGATTTCCATAAAACACGCTGACAGGCTGACGTGGCAGCCGTACGAACGATGACATGGCAGGACTGTATGGATCTTTGCACGTTTTGCGCTGAGGATGCTACATGGCAGGCTATACATATTTCCACAAATTTCCTTAGCTGATTTCAACGCTAGCTTTTGGGAGCATATGCTTTTGGGGCTTTGCTTTCAGGCATCCCTTGTATTGTTTACAAGTGCCCCGGGGGCCTCACTCTGCAAAGCAATTAAAGGCAAATTCTGAGAGCAAAGGACCCTCGAGAGTTGTAAGAAATACCAAAAGGGGCTACAATCTATGGGGCCAGTGCTTCAACTCCGCCATCCATCTCTCTCTCTCTCTCTCTCTCTCTCTCTCTCTCTCTCTCTCTCTCTCTCTCTCTCTCTCTCTCTCTCTCTCTCTCTCTCTCTCTCTCAAAGTTCGGTGATTTTGCAATTTCCATTCGTGTGTTGCTATTTATTTCTCGCTTAAAGTGTCCAAGCCTATACCAGTGGTATCAAAGCTTTAGGAATGTGCTTTTGTGAAAGCATACCAGTCCTTCAAGAACACACAGAGCAGTCAAATCAAAGAATCTTTTGTCTTGGCCCCGGACTTATTAGCAACTTCCACCCTTAGTCCACCGCATCGCGTACACTACCGCCTTTATCGCTTTGTCTGAAGGGGCATAAGATATAAAGAACCCAAGAGTGGGGGGCACTTTGAAATGCCAGCCACAGACAAATTTTCGGCGGGGGAGTTTGTCGACGCTCAGTTCTAACTCTATCTAGAGACTTATGGGACATGCTAAGCAAGGATTTGAAATGCATGGTAGCTCATTGACTTATCCTACGAACACGATAGTATCCACCTCAACACGGCAAGAGTCTTACAATGCAAAGAATGAATCAAGGGAACCGAATGACAGCTCATCACAAGATTTTGGGGCAGTAAGGAAATCAGATGGTAGCGCGACCGAGGGTTCCAACGAACTAAAGGAAGCAAATGCAAGCTCAACCGAGGACTCAAAAGGAGAAAGGGGATCAAATGATAGTGCGTTTCAGGGTCCCGACGATTGCGACTGACGTGCCAACAGACAGGGGAGGCTAGCGAGGCTACCCACAATCCCAAGGCACAAGGAAAGAAAGCAAAGGGCATCAGCTGGTAGGTCAAAGAATTCCACAGATACCAATTGAGGTGCCAAGGACAGGGAGGCCAGCAAGGCTACCAAGAGGCACAAGAAAAGAACAAAAAGGTAAGCTAGGTCCACCGTATATTTGGTCAAGGGTAATTTTTGCCCCTCAATGCAAAGTGGATGGCGGAGGAGAACCTTGCAAATTCTCTTCAGAGAGAGTTGTACCTTGAAGCTTTTGGGCCATTAGATGTCACAAATAGTGACGTGTCAAGCCACTGAAGAACGGAGCCAACTTGCAGATCCCGGTCAAGGGGCCTAAACCCTAAGAAGAAGAAGCATAAGGAGTCCCCGACCAACTCACACATCAGCTACCGAGGGGCTTTAAAACCCTAAAAGTCGAAGAAAACTTGTTTAAAGCGCTCGAAATTGGATGAAACAAAGTGAGACAAATTTATGACCTCAAAATATGATGACGTGGCATCGATACGGATATCCCGGAATTCGCGGCATATTTTTAGATAAATCCCAAAATTTTAGGAAAGCTTTTTTTGTGCTCAGCTTTTCATATTTGATGCTTTGAGACTTTGGGCCTTTAAATATGAGCCTTGGGGGCCCTCTCAGCACTCTTCAACGCGCAGATCGCAGAGGAGGTGCTCTCTGGCTGTTGTACTTTGCGAGTCAACAATAATAAAGAAATACCAAAAGGGGTGCCAATGTTTGGGGCCAGTGCTCTCTTGGGGTGGAACTCTGCCACTCTCCGTCTTGTGTCGTGCATCTCTTTCAGTTCAGTTGTTAATTGAAGTGCTTAAAGTTGTTTAGTTTGTTCTTTTCCATTGGCACGTGTTGCCCTTCCCCGTGATAGTGGCATCAGAGCTTCAGGCGTGTGCTTTTCTGAAAGCATATCGGTCCTACCAAAGAGGAGACAGAGCAAGATGGCGCTTCCAAGCTTTACATGAAACTATATTAAAGAATCTTTGTGTCTCAACCCCGGACTTTATAGGCACTCTCACCCTTACTTCATCGCGTATCGGACACGCTCCCGTCTTCATCGCTCTATCTTACAGGGCATAAGCCATAAAGATCACTTACAAGACAAGGATCAAAGATTTTTCAAACCACTTTTTTCTCAGAGGCAGTGCCATGAAGTGGTGGAAGTCTGTAGCTACCAAGCCGCACACTCCAAGGACTCGGCAAGCTTTCAAAAAAACTTTTTGCCCAAAGTTATATGCCTTCTGACATCTGCCTTCGGAGTACAGCTTCTGGCAGAGTGGGGGTATTATGAAATGCTTGCCACAAAAACCCTAGCAGATTATAACTAGAAATTTCTCAACATCTTGCAATAGGTGTTTCTTCTCGAGCTGATAATCCTGGGGGCCCAGTGTGATTTCTATACCTTGGGGCTACCATCACCATTACACGGACATTGTCTATCCAAGAGCTTATGGACCATGGTGTGGTTGGCTACAACCTTATGGAAGAATTCTAACCCTAATTTTGATGCAAGTTTCAAGACGGAAGCCCTGTCGACTTTTGAGCTCGATTGATGTCGAGAATGGAGTTCTGTTTGAGAAATTGTATGATGATCTTGTTTGGCATTTGTTTGAAATGGATGGTATCTGTTTTAAACCTGTCTTGGTTCCAATTTGAACTGTTTGACTTTGGTTTGAATACTAGTTTCAATGCTTGGTGATTTACTCCTGAATGGAGTAGTGAGAAATGATGTTTGAAAATGCTTGCACATACTCATGGCCCGGACCCTTGTGGTTATTTGCGGGGAAAGTGTTGAATGTTTGAAAAGTGTTGTTTTTTATTCATGTCGTGAAGATCACATGATTGATTCGTGGTAGTACACCACTGAACCGGCCACCTTACAGAGTTAGCCGAGGCCAAGATAAAGAAACAATGAACCAGAATAAATTTCCACATTAGGAGGATCGCTGATATACTCAACAGACTTCAGAATTCTACTTATCGAATTGATATGATCAGTGATTACCATCAAATCTGTATTGCTTCTAAAGACGTCAATAAGACTACTTTCAGGACGACTTTTTAGATTTTCACAGACTACCAATTATTTGTGGGTTCTCCAGACATTGAGGAAGCATAAATTGTGGGTTTTCCAAACACTGAGGAAGCATAAATTGCTTATAAATGTGAAAAAAAAGAGCGCTTTTTTCTTGCCTGAGTTACATTTCTTGAGACACATCGTCTCAGTAGAAAGCGTACATATAGACCCGGCCAAATACAGTTTGACGTCGCCTTCTCTGGAGAGTGGCTCTCAAAACATTCAATGGTTACTCTCAGCACCTCCAAACGACGTAGGCTGCGGTCTGGGAAGCGTTTGGTTGTAAAAGGCCTCTATATCTCATGGCCCGAACCTTTTTAGGTTATTTGCGGAAGGAGTGATGAGGAAGTCATTGAACAACTCATGGCCCTGGTTATTTGTGGGGGGAATGTTCATCGGCGGCTTTATGTTTCTATGTCTTGTAACATGCATATGTGAGCATTTGTGTTGCATTGTGATGTGCCAACCACTGAATACTCCTTATTGAATGAGAGTTTTCTAGGAAACCAACGACCCAGGATATCAAGAGCTCCAATCTGGAATGAGACTCCTTATTGAATGAGATACTTATGGGAACCAACGACTCAGGATATCAAGAGCTCCGATCTGGAATGAGACTCCTTATTGGATAAGATACTTCTGAAAAACCAACGACTCAAGATATCAAGAGCTCCGATCTGGATTGAGAAAACTAATTGTCCCTCGGAATGACCCTCGGAAATTTTTGAGCTAACTTGAGTTGTTTTGCAGATATACGGTAATCGCAAACGATTACTTTCTTTCAAGAAGGGGGGATGTCACAAATTGCTGACGTGTCAAGCCACTAAAAAACGGAGCCAACTTGCAGATCCCGACTGAGGGGCCTAAACCCTAAGAAGAAGCAGAAGGAATCCCCGACTAACTCATAGATCAATGGTCGAGGGGCCTAAAAACCCTAAAAGTCGAAGAAAACTTGTTTAAAGTGGCCGAAACGAAGTGAGACAAGTTTATAACCTCAAAATATGATGGCACTTCAGATAATAACTGAACTGAAAGAGATGCACGACATGAGATGGGGAGTCTGTTCTTTTCCGTTGGCACGTGGTGCCCGTCTCCGTGATATTAGCAATGTCTATGCCAAAAGCTACCGATGAATCAACAAGTTGAATCTGGTGCGGTGCGGATTGCACAAGAGGGGAGCCACTCCACTCCTTTGTCACTGATTGCCTAATTTCTCGTTGAGATTTTAGGGTATTGACACGCTAACAATATTTTTTGCGGAATGACTTTATGAACAAATGTGCACTGAACTGGAAATTTCCTTAATTGAATTGAAAACATGTGCTCTTTCATGTGTGTATTGTTAGAGACATGTAGAAAAAGATGAAATGTCTATAACATTTTGTCTGATGAATGATTTGAACTTAGTGCGTGTAAAGAAAACGGGCACCACATGCCAACCGAAAAGAATAGACTGAGTGGTGCAAGATAGACGTCCATGTTCTTTGCCTTGTACTTTCCTGGGACAATGAGTGACACCAACAGATGGCCCTTAAGCACTTCAAATAAAAACTGAACTTAAAGAGATGCACGACACACGAGACACGGAGTGGCGGAGTTCCATCCCAAGAGAGCACTCGCCCCAAACCCTAGTGCCCCTTTCAGTATTTCTTTATATTGCATCAAAAAGGTACAACTCCCATGGCTTTGCTCTGCATCCCCCGTGGGTAGACTACCAGAGTGGGATCCCATGGATCATATTTAAAGGCCCTTAGCCTCTAAAAGCGGTTACATGAAAAGCTTCAAGTTCTAAAAGCATCTGGCTTCCAAAAAGCATCAGCGCGTTTCACAAAAATCTGTACTACCACATCAGCAGTCATTGCATTTCGCGGAAGATCGTACAGTTTGCCACATCATCAGTGTAAAGCGTGGGCGTCCGTGCAACTACCACGTCATAAACAATTTCGCACGAGATTGAGTGTGTGTGTGTGGGGGGGGGGGGGGGGGGGTCCTGCTTTATTCTATTCCAAAGGAAAGAAAATTGTTCCAGAATCTGACTCTAAGTCTGACCACACAAATTCTATTGACCTCATGACACTAAATAAAAGACTAAGCAAGCAAAAGCATCTCCAAAGGAATTCTTACATGCTGAGACAGTTTATTCGAATTTGGAGCCGTTTCAAATGTTGTATGTAGGGGCCAGGCGGATGGTACTGGATTGGAAAGCAATGAGTTATCACACTCAACCAGTATGTAAACTGCCTCCACATCCAAGTTGTATCCAAGTACTGGAAAGAGTCCCAGAATGGTGTGTAACCCCTGATGATGTGGCACTAAATCCACTTCTGAAGAACTTTGCCACTGACAACTTGAAGTCGTTTGGATTGAAATTGGGAATGTTGCTCGGCACTAAACCCACATACCATTGCATGAAAGACATCAAAATTCAGGTCAAAAGAGATGTTAATTCAGATGCAGAGTGCCAGAGGAATACTGGATCAAAGGATCAGAGCTCTCCTGGAAGACAATGCCACCAGCAACAGGGGACCAGAGACACGAATGACACTAAGAGAACAAGAACAGAATCTGAAAAGCTTATTTCATCTGGTTCAAATCACTAGAAAGATGATGCAGCAGCAAAACCAAATGGTACTAAACTTCTTAGAATTTGTTCCAGACTCACCAGTACTGGTGTATGCCATTCGGGCCAAAGCGGTAGAGCTTCCACGCTTTTTCCCAGCTCTCTACCCCACACACCCTGAGCCAGCAGACCAAACAACAATATGTCAAGGTAGTGGACACGGGCTCAGGATTGGTATGAAGAAGCCACTACTGAGTGGCTGGCCTAGAATCAAGTGTTGCAAGACGCTCTGAAGAAAAACCAGCTCGATGAGCTGAAACAATCTTCACAATTTTCAATTAAGGATGGGTCAGTGGAAGGTGCTAATCAGAAGGCTAATCAAGATTACAAATCAACTACTACAGCTCATGGTCGAAGCCTTCAAGATCGTTGAGAAGGAATTAGCCAACAAAGCATCCTTTGAACCCCAGTTCAGAGAGATGGCTGAAATCTTGTTTGAAACTAGAATAAAATGCAACCAACCACTACCTCAAGGATGGATGCACACTGCAAGCTGGCCAGAGCCCGGCTTACCAGAGGAAAACGAACATTGTATGATCCTGACACCAAGACCTGGAATGCTCTCACTCCATATAACTTTGAGATGCAGACTGTCAGAAAGGATCAACTGGAGCAGAAGCTCTATACCGACTCCTTTCGAAGGACAATGCTGGTCCAAGCACCCCGGTCTCACACAAACCTCCCAAGAAGAAGGTGCCAGGCAAGAAGCGAGTCACATGGACTGACACTGGATAAATGTTGAAGACTCCTGAAAATTTTGGTATACACCAAAATTTAGGAAAGGGGAGGAGGAATGTAGATGGCGGGAATGGCCCTTACCAGGCAGCTGGCGGATGATTGTACTGGAAGCTTTCAGAGACAGTAATTACCGACAGTTACTTTAGTAACTGCCACAGGATACAGACAGTCAGAAGCCTAGTCAAAGGCCTATAAATAGGGGCCATTACTTCATTTTGGGGATCTGATCTTATCTTATCTTATCTTGGCTTGAGCTATCCCGAACCTCTTGTATCTTGGAGCTATATGCTCTTGTGATTCAAAAACATACTTCTCAACATTGTATTTGTCTCTATCTGAATATACAATCCAGTTCCAATGCTCATTTCCAGTTTTCATTTCCAGTTGTAGTCTCAATGTTCATTTCCGTTTCCAGTTTCACTATCTGGACTGATTTGAAGTCTCATGCCTGATCTAAACTAACTCTAACAACCAACCTAGAATAGCTGACTGAAAAGTCCAGCTCATTCCACACCTTGTGGCCATTTAAGCCTAGTTACTCGACAGAATCTCCATTTTCTCAATCTCCTCTAGGCTATCTACCTCTCCCCTCCCCCCCCAAACCAATTCGCGTTGCCCTCCTTTGGCCGTTCCCATTCCCATTCCGTCCCCCGTTCCATGTCTCTATGGGATCGTGCAATCATAAATTGGTCATGTTTTGTTTAATGGCTCTTATCATCACCTCTAATGGACTCCATCCCACTTGTAGCATGTATGCCACTCAATATAGCATGTTGCATCTTCTGAATATTTGGCACCCAATTCTGGCACAGTAATTTCACCAAACAGGCAGTCATTTGGCATACACCCCACAGGAGTAAAGGGAAACCATCCAGATAATCACATTCAAGCAGGACATACAGAAAAGAAGAAGCACCATTGAGACCACCCTTCTTCATGCAGACTAAATCAATCCTAGCCAGGGCACTCAAGACCCTATATGAATGGCAGTTCCAAAGCAAAGCTTTGATCTTCGATGCCTTAGTGCAACAAAGCAATCCATCACAGTAGCAATTATTGACAGAAAGAGACGTATTATAACTGAGCATGTGTTGCCACTGTGAACAAGCACTTCCCTGGAATGCTAAGGTTTTCTTCCTGCAAGTTATAAAACATGAAACTACTCATGATGGACTCACAAACTGCATTTTCAAACTTAAACTTGTAAAGATATGTGCATCCCTAGAGTATACTGACATCACAGTCTCACAATTGAGAAGCTTAAATCGCTGCTAATGAAAAGTTCTACAATAATACTTCATCAAACCTGATGAAGACCTAGCAAGGCACTCCATTAACACTGACAAAGCCCCAGCTTTCTTGATAGAAACCTTTCCTTGGTCAGAGGCCGCAGAAATTCCAATAAGACATTCAAGGCAATCCACCAGTATGGTGTCCTTTGGCCTGCATGACCCACACAAGCTATTAAAAAAAAATCAAAAGCTCTCTTGAGGTCTGTGATCTGCAAACAGTAAGACATCCCCAGACCCACAACAAGAAGAACCAGATGACTAAAAGCTCAGCATACCTTTTCTTTAAAATCTCCAGTAGTGTAGGGATCTTCTCGGTTATTTCATCTGATGCAGCTAACTCGGGTACTCTGCAGAATGCTGAAAGTACTGAAATCGACAATTGTACATAAGCCTCCTTTTGCTCTGCAGTCCCCTGTACTCCTGTCATTTGACCAATGAGCTTAACATAGCTTCTATATGTCTGATATATGGAAATTCAGTAAAGCCAACAACTTATAATAGAACAAGACCGTACCAAAAAACTGTGAGACCAAATCATAAACCACAGAAGCGAGGAGAAAGCATGTCAAAAACCATGCGTATGGTAATAGTCAAAGTCCTAAAACAATTACTTTGATCACAGAGAACATGCAGACAGTCACATAGAGAAGCAATCATGGACACAAGGAGTTGAGGCTTTTTAACAACTGATCTTGAGGGTCAAAATAAAAACTGATCTCAAGGGTCAAAATAAGCTTCAAATAACAGAACAAGTGACAAGTCAAAAATTGGCACTGAATCATGCACACAGAGACCTCAAGAGTCAAAATAGTATGAGTTACGAACCAGAATTGAGAAGTCTATTTATGAACTGGATGCCAACAGCATCAAAAATTTGAACAACAGAACTCGTGTCATCTCCTTGTACATACTTCGTTGCAAGTAGCAAACCCACCAAACGTTGCTCATCATTGTTCCCTTTTAAGAAACTTAAACAATTTTCTAAACATCCAGCAGAATCCTGGGTCTGCCAAAAGAAGAAAAGTCTTAGAGTGATGACTTGAAGCCTTAACACATTTCATACACTTTTTTAGCGATTCATGAAGGACTCGACAGCTTTACACTACATATTTTAGTGAGGGACAAAGGGCCACAACCTATTAAAACGTGGCTAGTGCAGGTATAGCCTCGTCGCAGTTGCAAATCCTATTCAGCATCCCTAGTGTTTTTGCATTTTCAGCCCTTAGCCTCGCACATCCAAGCATCTACCGCAAGATCCCACCAGCATCTAGGACAACTGTATCAGCATTTGTGCAATCTAAAGCAAATACCTCTCTAAAGATAGAGAGGAGGGCCCTTCGAGGGGGTTTTGGGACCCCATCTGGTGTTAGTCTTCTCGCTCTCTCTCTCTCTCTCTCATGGGTCTCTCACTGTTTTTAGGGTTTCGTCACTTCTTTCTTTGCTGTTTTTAGGGTTTCAAAATTGCTCTTTGGCGGTTTTTAGGATTTTGTCACTATTTTTTTGTTGTTTTTAGGGTTTTGAAACTATTTTTTGTCTGTTTTATAGAGTTTGGTCACTGTTTTTTGCTGATTTTTAGGGTTTTGTCACTGTTTCTTGCTGTTTATAGAGTTTTGCCACTGTTTTTTCTATTTTTTTAGGGTTTCAAATCGGTGTTTTACTGTTTTTTTAAGTTTCACAAGCATTTCTTGCTGTTTCTAGAGTTTCTTGTATTTTTTTGTTGTTTTTAGACTCTCTCTCTCTCTCTCTCTCTCTCTCTCTCTCTCTCTCTCTCTCTCTCTCTCTAGTATCTAGTTCTTTTGTACCCAGACATGGTATTAGATTCACCATTTTGTAACAGATTGGTCTCGTAGGTCATTTTGGCCTTTTGAAGAGTTAATATAACATTTCATTTCATTTCTCTCTCTCTCTCTCTCTCTCTCTCTCTCTCTCTCTCTCTCTCTCTCTCTCTCTCTCTCTGTGTGTGTGTGTGTGTGTGTGTGTGTGTGTGTGTGGGGAAGCATTAGAGAAGTGCGAACGGCTTCCCCCACGTATAAGAAGACACATCCATCGTCTGTCGCCCACAAAGCCTCTTTCATGCGAACAGGGAAGAGGAGGCCAGTAATAGAGAAGGAAATGAGAGAATGGAGAAACAAAGTGGAAGAGTGGAGGAAGGAAAGGAGCACTATTCTTCAAAGATGAACCGAAGAAAGAGATGGCATACGTAGCAGGATCGCTTCGCTCAAGGAGAAAGTGGTCATCCAAGATTCCATCATCCGAAATCTACAAGCAAAAAGTGGACGGCTCGAGGAAGGAGAAATTCAGCCATCCATGATGGAAGAATTGAATACCATGAGAGAAGAAATACGGACTATCAAGGAAGATAGAGAGAAGAAGTCATGGGCCGCGGTCATCTCCGCAACACAAAAGAAAGTAGAGGCCGAAAATTGGATTGAGGTTGCCAAGAAAGGGAAAGGTAAGGAAGCTCCTTGTACACCCACTCTTATTAAAATGACCCTCGAAGAGAAACAAAGGAGGATGTGGGCTCTACATGTAAGGGTAACCGGCCTCAAGACATAAACAATGAGGAAAAAGAGGTCACAAGCCTCACATCCATGATGGGGGTGGACAAGCCTTCACACACAAAGGCATGGAGAGTGGGCAAGAAGAGTGATGGCCCGGGAGAATCTTCAGAAGGGAGAGCTCTGATACTACGCTTCCCCTCCTTGGAAGAGAAGGAGGAATTCTTGAGAAAGAGGCCTAGTCTCAAGAAGACAGATATTTTCCTTGGTGATGATCTCACTCTCTCACAGCTTGCGCATATGAGAGAGGTAATGCCAGAGATTACTGCGACAAGGGAGAAGGTAAAGATGGCCTTTTACAGAGATGGTCGGGTGGTGATTGTAGAGCGGCGCTCTACATGACTGTGTGAGACCTATGGGACCACACTGAAGATGGCTACTTGGAATTGTAATGGATCTATGAGGTTGGACGTTGGTGCCTTTGAGGACAGTTTCAGAGATAGGGACATTGTTTTCTTCTCACAGACTCGTCAAGCCCCTGGACAACTTATGCCACATGTGGTGGGATACAGATGGGAGACAGCCCACAGGACAATCGTGAGATCTGAGCATGGGTGTAGAGGTTCAAGATGAGTAGCAGTGCTATTTAGAAAGGAGTTATAGCCACTACTACTTACTGTACGGAGAGATGATCATGCTAGATACATGTGGGTGAGGGTGAGAGCTGACACAGGCCGATTTCTATACATTGCCATATGTTACTTCCCCCCAGTACATCAGTATATGCTACATCCAGTGGACAGTCGCCTTTCTCTATACTAGGTGGTGATATATGGGAGTTTTCTAAGGATGGTGATATCATCCTCCTTCAATGCCCGAACGGGCAACTCTCAGACAGTCTTCTACGACACTTCAGATGAGATGTTTAGAGAGATGGATGTCAGTGAGTTGGGGCTTGACAGATGCTCACATGACACAAAGCAGACGGAGTATGGGAGATGACGACTACACATGGGTTAGCCATACTTAATGGCTTACAACGATTTCCTGGAGCCGTCGGTTTCACATGCTTTCCACACAGACACGGAGCCGGTATAGTGGACTATGTTACGGCACAACCGAGCTTTATTCCTTGTATTCAGGATTTCATAGTGGAAGCAAGAGCTAGACCAGTGGGCATAGCAGTGGATCATGCTTTTTTGACATTCTCTGTATCATTTCAGTATAGTACAGCCCAGACATCAGGAGGCAGGTCACTTACAACGATTTCCTGGAGCCGCCGGTTTCACATGCTTTCCACACAGACACGGGGCCAGTATAGTGGACTATTGTACGGCGCAGCCGAGCTTTATTCCTTGTATTCAGGATATCATAGTGGAAGCAGGGGCCAGACCAATGGGCTTAGCAGTGGATCGTGCTCTTTTGACATTCTCTGTATCATTTCAGTATAGTACAGCCCAAACATCAGGAGGCAAGTCACATACTCGTTATACGTTTACACCAGAGATTGACTAGGTTTATACAAAGGAGATTTATAGCTGTCTATGCACAGCTTGTCCTGGCCTCTCAGTGGAGGAGTGCACCACTTTACTGTCTGAGAAACTGCATGGTGTAGCATCAGAGACATACCCACACACTCAGCCGCGTCAGGGGCGACATTCTGGGAGTACCCCATAATAGTTGGTATGATGAGGAGTGCAAAGAGATGAGAGCCCAACTTCAAATGGATCTACTTTTAGGAGTCATCACTTACAAACAATCTCGGATTGCTTCCCAACGCCTTGTGCGACGGAAGAAACGAGCTTACTTGGCCCAGATAGAGCAAGACTTGTATCAGCTGTTCTGTTCTTGAGTAGAGACTCAGGAGAGGCATGGCAATTCTTTCATGAGCACTCTCTTCCATTTTACCTATTTTTTGTATTTTTCACTTATTAATTTAAGTGACTTTCCAACAAAAGTAGGTAGGGCAATTTGGGTAAGAAAATATATAAGCAAACCAAAGTTAGCACTATTTGGCAGAAGAGGCAACAAGAGCCAAGCTCAGCAGGCATCTTCTCAACAGGACCTTGGTGGACTTCCTCCAAGCAAGAACCCCATCATCAGCGTTTTCTCCATCAGCAGATCTTCGCCACAACCCTACCACAGCCTGGCATTTTTGCATCAGGGCACCCTGCCAAGGAACCCCACCCTCTAGCGTTTTTGCAGAGAAGCCAGCTGCCAACGTTTTTGCATCCCTAGCATTTTTGCATGAACCAGCGTTAGCAGATTTCAGCATTTTTCAGCCACAGCAGCCTAGCGTTTTCAGCCATGAAGAGTCAGCAAGACTCGGCCCCTAAAGGTAGCAGATTCAGCCCATGAAGAAGTAGCAGATTCAGCCCCAGCAAGACCTTCTGTGTAAATATAGTTCACGACTAGTTCACACTGCATTTATACTTGCAGCTCAGAAAATTTAGTTTTTGAGTTCACATTTCAAAAAAGTTCACTGTAAGTTTAATTTGGGTTTGACATAATGGACATCCACCCTGACAGCCCTGATTAACTCTGCCATGGCCTCGTCTTCTCTTCCCATGGAGCATCTCTTAGTAAGCTAGCTCTGCCATGGCCTCGTGGACTCTAGCAGTTCCAATCCCTATGCCAAGACCTCTCTCTCTCTCTCTCTCTCTCTCTCAACACACAAAGACAGAGAAGTACCACGGTGCGTTGCAGAGACGAACTTACGTCCATGTTCCAGACTAATTTGAAAAGCGTTGGGTGCAGGCCTCCGCGCCAAATAGCATGGCGTTCTACCAAGGTGAGAACCTTGGTACTTACAAGGGCCTCTCCGTTAGCCTAAGGATAGAATTCTTGCTATGGGGTAAAACCTTATATTATTGTTTAACCACGATGGAGTGAGAGCTGAGTCTTCGCTGGATTGTGGGTTCAAATCTTGCTAGCCTGCATGTTGTTCTTTTACAAACCATGTTCTTTAACAACCCACGAGGTGTGTCTAGCTTTTGAGCTCCTATTTTTTTACACAATGGATTAGAGAACGTTCTTGCTTTTCCTTTGTGCGAGTTTGAATGCAGAAATTCCTTCTTTGTCTCATAGCCCTCAAACAGGTCATTCGCTGCTTCACATGGCAAGCGTGCTTGATTGTTGTTTCAGTCTCCTTAAGCTCACCTTGTAGCTAAATCAAGATTAGATTTATATGGCGAGCTTCATGCGGCATGTTTACACTTATTGGCCGTAACACCCGTTAATATTTCTAAAATTCATCCGTAAAGTTTAAATCAAACGATGAGCAAACCACACAGTTTGGACAAATTTATCCTTCCAACATCTTAAATTCTCTACATGCAGGTTGTGGCAAAGGGTTATCATCAAAGGGTCTTTGAACCACCTCTTGAAATGAAGTATTATCTTCTCTAATTGTGAGTAGGAGTATTTCATCTGCAAAATTTTTGTAGTGGTCTTGAGATTTCCTAACATTACTCTAAGCAACGTGTAACCTATCAAAATGTTCTTGTAAAAATAATTTGACCAAATGTACACCTTCATTGGCCAAACACACTCTTATTGTGGATCTAGAATTGATATCCATACAAGAGCATAAATCGAATGAAGCTCATAGATACATCTTCATCACTATTGGAAGCAAAGCTCAAAATTCCTCCGAAAGCTTTTGACCAGATGCCATCATAAGAAGAGGAGAAAAGTTGATGCTCACCAAGAGGATGCTCAATCTAAAAATTTGAATACACATTTCTACTACTGTGATAACTTGTCTATGAACTTCAAAAAAAAACATTGTCAAAACACCTACAACCAACAAGAGTCAAATATCTCGGCTCAACAATGTGATTTTTGTTTTTTGCTTACTCACGCATATAAATCCAACTTATAATCCAATTAAATTTGTTTACTTCCTTTGGCATGGGAATTAGCTCTAACTAAAACAAGTAGGTATAAAACATATCCCAAGGCCTAAAACAGAGTGCTAGTAATATAAGACTTCAATAAGTTGGCTTGCACAACTCAACGTAGCCCTTGTAGAGGCTCTCGCTGCCAATGCTACAGAGGCAAAACTTGTCGAGAATCACAAGGTGCCCAGCTTCGAAATTTGCCTTACTTGCAATGCGAAGGTCAACCTTGGACATTCCCGCCACAAGAGGCGCTTCTCTCGTAACTCTTGAATCTAAAAAAGTAGAGCCCAATGCCGAAAAAGGGCACCAATGATTGTTCTTGCGTAGAAGGAAAACCTAAGGAGATCGACTAAAGGTCTAATGCTACTATAGGATCCTCTGCAATGTTGTCCTCTTCTCCACGCAGCCCCTCCTATTTATAAGAGCCCCACCCCTTTCCTCTAACATCATTGCTAAGGCTTTGGCCTTATCTTGTAGATCTTGGCCTAGGAGGATTAGATTTGTTTCGTAAGAGCTAGAGTAAGCCTGCCTTGTGAAAGAGTGATCATACATTTTTAGTCACACTGATAATGGGTTTGTGCCCCTCCATTAGTGACTTTGCCCATATTTAGGCACATTGCCTTAGTTGAGTACATTATCTTCATTTTGGAAGGCCCCTTGAATATTGGGATACTCTTTGTTTGGGTATGCTACCTCCTTTTTGTATGCTTTACACTCTCATTTGCAATTCTCTGATAAATTGATTACAGCAAACACTTTTCTGTACCTTCTTTATTCACAACCATAATCCATTGATGCCCAATTTACTCCTTTAAACTTCTAGTAAAGGGTACCACTACCACGAGCTTGTTTTCTACTTGTGCGAGAGAAAAGAGGGCCTTTTCTATTTTTTCCATCATAATAATACGTAATAATATGTCCAATTTGCATCCATTAGAGAGAGAAGAAGAAGAAGAGTGGAGAATATATGGAAGAAGAAGAAGATTCATTGTACTCATACATAAAGAAATATACATAGGCTCCTTTTGTTTGTAATAGGTCTTCAATGCAAAATTCATTTGCACCTAGGGGTAGAGGTCCATATATTTGCTCATATCTTGCAAGCCTAGTCTCTATATCAATAATTATGGCATCTTTCTTTGTCAACTTTGTTTACAAACTTGCTCCACTTTCTCCTTGGCTTCATAGGGATGCCCCTCGTGTTGCCATCTCCATAATGTGCTCGTGCTCTTTTGGCAGTAGCACAATGGGCCTTTTTCTCATAGGTGGGGTACACTCTCCTCATCATGCCACTGTTCTTTCCTATATATAATCTCCTCAAAATAGGCTCAATCAAATCTATCACCTTCCTTTGGAGGGATTCCATTAGCTTCCAATCTTGAATCAAACTCAATCAGATGAAGGAAACAATAGCATGTCCCATATATCATAAAATAAATCTCTTCCTTGCAAGTATCATATCCTTCAAAAACTTATAGGGACTTGTAGCAATAGAAAATTCTTGATAACCTATAAAACACACATACTCTTACCTACTAGACATAAACAAATATAATAGATTTATCTCTTTTATATCCAAGTATTTTAAATCATAATTTTACTATGACAAGATTTGAATTTATCTTATTTTCTAATATCAAGAAAAGTCTTAAGAAATAGAAATTCAGATTTCATGATCCATTCTTAATTTAAATTCTTAAATTTACCCCACGCAAGAGATGCCTCCAATGCCTAAATCCATGCACCATGCCTAGTATATCTTGCTTGGGGTAAATTCTTAAAATTACCCCAAGCAAGAGATGCCTCCAATGCCTAGATACATGCACCATGCCTAGTAAATCTTAATCATGACACACATAGTTCACTTTATGTTTACCATATATTATTGATCCATATGTAATCATTGTTTTCTCTAATACAAATACACACCCTGATCTTTCCCCGTTTGCATCAAACAAAACACGAAGAGTTTACCCACTTTATAGAATTTCAAAACAATACTCAACACCTCGTCCTTGTAATGTATCAAAGGCTAAACAAAAATTAGAGTTTCTCACCAAACGCTCATCCTCTCTAGTCAAACCGATCAATGGATTGAAACCAAAAAAAGACTCCTTTTGGTGTGCTCTCTCATATTTGGTGTGCCCTCTCATATTGTGCTAAACCCATTAAACTTCCCACACCTCACACAATCTTTAGTTTATTCCAGTCAGCTATAGCCTTCCTCACCCTTTGAATACACAAAGGTGACATCCAAGAAAACAACAACAAAGACATCAACATATATTATTTATCAAACCCATCAAAGTGGGAGGGGCACTCAAATCCAAAAGCAAGCCCATTGAATTTACAATATCCATAGTGAGTGTTTTGGTCCTTTGCCTTACTTTTATACTTTTCAATTTCTCTATTTTCTTTTAAAATCAAAACCTTTTTCTTGTAATCATTTAGAACACAAGGAGAGCACGGTCAACTAGCTTCTATACAAGATCAGGTTTGCACATGTCAACCACATAAATGTTGTTCATTTTTTAAGCATAAAAGTAGATTTACAAAAGTAAACTAAAATATAATGCTTCCTTGCCAACTCTAAAGGTCTTATAATGTGAAAATCAAATATAAAATTCATGTTTCTTATAGGTTTTGATTACATGAAACAATGTACTACCCAAATCAACAAAAAAATACTACCTTTGTGCTTATGTTTCCCCAAATATAGCTACACATGAATTTAATAGTTGCTAAAAGGAAATCATGCATCTCATAAAAAGGATAGGTACTTAGCTCCTTCACCGGCCTCCTTGATCCTTGCCATGTCCAATTGGTTCCTCTTTGCTTGCAAAAATCTAATTCAAAAGAAATTTTTTAGAATCTTCCTACTTGTTCGTAGCTTCCATGTTTGCAAGGTTGGTTTGCTATGATACCATTTGTAACATGCCTCATGATCTTCATAAGAAATGCATCATAATATGTCCAATTTGTATATGTGAGAGAGAGGAGAAGAATAAGAGCATAGAAGAGATGGGAGGAGAAAAAAAGTCCTTGTACCGATATCAATGATTACAATAGCACAACTTGTCACATTTATCTAAACAATGCACAACTTCTTACAACCGATGCTTTAAAGTTGTAGGTCCATGTTAATTTTTTAAGTATTGTGAGATTCCGAGGATTGGGAAACCCACGTGAGCAAAGGTACTGGGTTACAAGTGTCTGGTTTTGTGCAAGTCTTCATTATACAATCAAAATTGTGTACAATTTGAAAATGCTCGTGATTGTAAGTTTAACATATTGACATAGTGATGCATATAGAGTTTTCTTATTATTCAATGGCCTAAGAATGAGTAGGAAACTCAATTTGGAATGACTTTTTTAAAAAATTTCTCTTAATTCAATGGCCTAGCAATGAACTTGCAATTTACATTTAAATGACATTTTTTCTAATACTACCACTTTTTGAGGGGGAGAAAATGGGAGTTGAGATGAGGTGTTAGCATGGAGAGAGGAATCGAGGATATTGGGAGAAAGGGAAGGGCAAGAAGGTAGAGATAAGAGAGGGCAAGCATGCAACAAAGAGGGAAAGGGGAGAGATAGGTGAGAAGGAAGCCTACAAGAGCAGAGGCATGGGGAGTTGTAGCCATTGTCGAGCGAAGTAGCAAGAGAAATAGAAAGAGAGAGAGAGAGAGAGAGAGAGAGAGAGAGAGAGAGAGAGAGAGAGAGATTTTATTATCGTCCTTGAAGGTCAAATATGACCTATGGGACCAAAGTTACATGTGATGTAGTGTGTATGTGGCTGATGAGTGACTCTCGATGCTCCAAAATTGTGGTGATGAGAGAGCCAAATTGTGGTTAGGAGAGGAAAGTGTGTAGGTCTAAGTCATGGCTAAAAATGTGAGGGAAGCAAGTTTGGATGCGACCTGAGCACTCTAATAGTGTGTGGTACTCAGATTCTTGAACTTGCAATGAGCATAATATGCACAGTCGATTTGACTCTTCTCCTTTGCCCCAACGCCCTATCTCACATCGAAGAAAGTGGGAGCTAAGCCAAATGGCTTCGATAGTGCTTATTGTCGCTGACAAGGGGATAGGCTCAAGCATGTAAGTGTGAGTATGGTTTCCCCTTTCAGCAAAGAACATGGTTTTGTAGTTGGGGGTAATATGGGTGGTGTAATGTATGAAGCGTGACCCACCGGATTCCTCCCAAGCCGTAATACATTGGCGTTGTAGAAAAGCTTCATTCACTTGCTAGTCAATTGAGGCATCATGTAGCAAGTGTAATGCATCCCATCTCCCAAACCACTTCTTTATGTCTGCTCAAGATCTTGCTTTTATGTGTCTTTTAAACTTTTTTGCTTGCTTCCCATGCAATTGTAGGAAGTCGATGTGAGGGATTTTGATGCATCTTTATCATGTACTCCACAACTCTTTCCATGCTCATAACCTCAATTGGAAGAGATCTCGACTCAAGAAGTAGGAGCATATATGGTGTTTGTGTCTTAACTTGGAGAAAGTTTGTAAGAAAATGCTTTTGGACATTCTCAAACTCTTTCCAAGTAGAATTTGAGATGCTCCAACCCCACACTTCAACTCCATAAAGAAGAACCAGTGTCACCAATGTGTCAAAAATGTACTTCCTGAGAACCCCAACACTTAATGTTTCCTGCATTACACATGTTCTCAAATGCATAGTATGCTCTCTTTCCCGCTTCTAATCGACGCATAGCACATTCATGCCACTTGTGATTGGCCGGAACCTCAAGGCCAAGGTACTTAAAGCTCTCAACTAACTTCAAGTATCTCATTGTTGTACACAATGCATGGCTTCTCCTTATGGTTGGTTTTCACAAGCATAACCTTTGTTTTGGATTCATTCACAATCAGCCCACTATGCAAGCAAAAGTTCTCAAGGACAACCATAAGCTTTTGTGCATCTTCTAAAGTGTGTGCTAGAAGCACTACATCATCCGCATACAAAAAAAGCATGATTACCATATTGCAAATAGTGACCTCTTCAATGCCTTCCTCTTGCATAAAGTCAAGTACCATTTGTTCCAATTGATTGATGCATAGACCAAAGAGAGTTAGTGACAACGGACATCCTTGTGTTAACCCCAATAGTGCTTACAAATTTTTTTGAAATTCCTCTTCCATGCACAATTGACACATCACCTTCTCATAGATTCGAGAAACCGCAAGCATAAACTCACTTGGCACTTGGAGTTCTTCCATTCTTCTCCACAAATTGTTACGTGAAATCATATCAAAGGCTTTCTTAAAGTCCACAAAACAACAATACAATTGCTTGCCTTTCAATCAATTTTCCTCCATGAGAACAAGAAGAGTGACAAGATGATCAATGGTGCTATGGCATCGACAAAAAAACCGCTTGTCCTTTTGCACGCTCATCATTCTCTTCGACACAATCACTCAATTTCATCTCCATTATGTACCCAAACAATTTTTCCCTAAGACACCCAATCATTATAATCTGGTAGTTGTTTACATTCTTTACCTCCCCTCCTTTATGCAAAGGCTTTACCCAATTAGTGCTCCAATCATAAGGCATACCATGTTCAGGTGCAAGGTTAAACACATCACACATCCACTCATGTGTAAAATCTCCCGTTCACTTGATCATCTCCGACTTGATACCTTGAAGACCTCCAACTTTGCGAGTGGCCAACTTTTCAAGCCCGTTGCATACATCTTCAATAGTAAAAAAAGGAGGGCATACGTGGGAGTGAACCATAAAATGACATTTTTTTCAGCATTTGGTTGCTCATATAGTTGCCTACAATGTGTGTACATATCCACAAGACTCAAGTTACCAAAATTCTTAACCTGCTTGTCCCTCAAGTTTCTCCAAAATCTTCCACATGCACGTGCCTTTTCTTGGACTTGAAAAAATTGTTGCTTTACTTCCCATCTTCTTCTCTTCTTTTGAATCAATGCCTTGTATGTATGCAAATGACTTTGATAGTTGTCTTTGTCCATAGTTGCATCAAGCTTTATAAAGGACTTTCAAGCATCTTGACATTCTTTATCAAACTACCTTTTGTGTGATCTAAATTTGTTGATACCATGGACATGCTTTATGGAAAAGCATTCTTCGGCACAAGAACAAATAACTTTCTTGAAAGCTTCCCATTTAGTTTCCAATGGTGCATCATATTGAAGCTTTGCCTTCCATAACTTTTACTCAACCATTTCAATGTACATTGGTGCAAAATGCATACATAGTGATAACTTCTGTTTCCTTTGGTTGAGATTATCATGCTTATTTGCTTCTCCACATGTAAGGTCAATACATAAGGTTTGATAGTCTGATTTTGGGGTCCACTGGACAAACATAAAACTCTTATGCGATACATGATGGCTTTCGAGAGTAGATTATAGTCAATCACACTATCCCATTATGTTTTATACATGTAAATCCATTGGTTCCACTCCACAAAGATACACCATTGGCAATGATCATACTCGTGCTATTACACATGTGTAAAAGTAACTTTCCATAGTGATCCAGCTCTTTCTCATCCATTGAAGTACGATCATACAAGTGAACTTCCTCCAACTCTCTTAAAATGTATGGTATATCAAATGTTGAGTATCATGTTGTAATGTTTTTGTGCGAGCATTCATATCCCCAAAGACAATAACATCACCTTTACCTTTGAAATAAGCAATGTCCTCTTCTAAATAAAAAAATGTATGATCTCTATCCATGCAAGCATAAAAGCGGGAATCATGATGAGGAATGTAGCAACCGGCTACAAAAATGGGTGCTCATTTTGGTGTCATAATCTTCAGTCATACATAACGTTTGTACTTGTCATCTTTCACAATTGATACAGAATCTTCCAATCCTTTCTTAACCATACATGCTACCCCTCCTTGCCCTCTTCTTTGCTTGAGATTCTTTGACCACATTGATGAATGTACGTTGTAATCCTCCAAGCCGTTAATCCTTTGTGTATCATACTTCCAAGTTTCAACAAGAAGTACAACATCGGCTTTGCTTGTTAGCTCATCAATGCCAACCCCCTCATTCCATGGGTATCCATTGCAATTCCAAAAGCATATTTTCAATTGTAACTTAGCCACATAGGTCACACATTCCTATTTGCTCAAGGGGATCGCCTCCTCCTTGGGCACATTTTCTTCGAGAGATCTCCTTGTTTTTCTTATTCCTTTCCTCATATGCCTTGCGACGCATATATTGTTGCTTAATAGTGCGATATTCACATACAAAACATTTTGAATCCCTCAAATAGATCCAACTATTATGGAAAGGATAATCTTTTGTTTGGTCTCATCCGGCATGTTGCATACAATTGGCTGTTCTCCCGAGCAAGGAGCTCCTTGCTTACCCACTCTGTGTGCTCCATATACCATAACTCCAAACATGCAAAAGTGGGTTTGGAAGAACTTCAATAACAATGGCAAGAGAAGGAGGTGTCTATAGCTTCACTTCGGGAATTCCACGAATAACAATGTTCTTGGAACGTCACTCCTGTTCCTTCAACTCCTCCACATCCACATTCTCAACATTCTTTGTTTGATCCCATAGCTTGCATGAGGGAGGAATTAGGAACCACATTGTTACCACATACATCAGCCCATTACTTATTTGTGCATACATTTTCATGTCGCAAACATCCCGGCTCATGGTGTTAAATTTCTCCTCTTTCAATACATGGTCATGCTCTACTTTGCTCATGTGCTCCTTCAAAGAATTCAAGTCCATAAGAGAGCATTTACATTCCTTGACTGCCTCTTCAAGTTGCATCAAACATGTTGTTTGCATCTTAAGTGTCCTCTTGATATTCTCATTCTCAACCACAATAACCCTTAGCGTGCCATTCTCCATTGCAAGTGCCCGTAAGTCTTCACCTTGTTTTTTTAATCTCTTGCAATGATACCAAGTATGCCATGATCATGGTTTTTGATCTCGTTGGTTGAGTGATTCTGTTGCTATCTCCACGCTTAGGAGATTTTGGATCATTTTCTACAATGGTTGTGGACCTTGTTGAAGAAGAAGAACCATTGCGAGTGCCGAAAGACATTGAATGTAAAATAGAGATGAGAGTCAACTTTTATGAACCTGTTCACTTCAGGAATTTTGATACAAAGACTCCTTCCATAACTCTATTTTTTTTTTTGTCTTTATATTAATGCGTAGAGGGCTTCTTGTTCTTTGATTAAGGCTATAGATCGCCCAAATTGGAGTTCGGATGAAGAAGTTATGATCAATAGAGTGAACTGTTGTCTACTAGGTCAAAAAACAGTTGCAAGAGAGAGAGAGAGAGAGAGAGAGAGAGAGAGAGAGAGAGAGAGCTCGGGGAGATGATTACTAGCTTCCGAGATGAGAGAGCAAAGGGGTTGTGGGAGAGGAAAGAAAGATAGGCATGGCAAGAGTGGGGTATACTGAGTTGGGAGGAAGAGGTGTGGAGAGAGTGGGGTATACTGAGGTGGGAAGAAGAGGCGTGGAGAGAGTCGGTATAGTGAGGGGGAGGAACTCGTTCACTCAATTGGAAGGAAGAGGAAGGATACATAGGCAAAAGGTGGGCCAAGAAAACTCAGAGAGAGGATCAAGATAAAGAGAGGAGTCAACTAGAATGGAGACGTGGGGACAACTCACGAGAGAGATGGAGTGATGGATAGATACATAGGCATGGAGGATAGAGTTGTTATGTGAGTTGGGGGGGCGGTAGGGGAGGAGGGGCGGTAAAGGTGGTGCATGGGTGGCTCTTGGAAAAAAAGTTTCACTTTCAATCTTGTTCATTGCCTCTGTCCCAAAAAAAGCCACTAGGTCGGCACGAAACCATGAAAGGATAGAAGTGGATAAGAAACTAAGGCATTGATGCACGATAAATTTACTAATAATGAAAAGAAGAACCTTAGAGATTAGAGGCCCATTGAAGGAGTTAAGATTTGGATGAAATTCAATGCTGCTAATCCCACACAAAGATATACATGAATTAACTGGTCAGTCTCACATGTATAAAGCACCCTTGATCGGCACATGTGATGTAGGCTACCACTTGTGTGGATAGCCTGCTGACAAGTGGTAGCTTCCTACCCACTCGACAAAATTTGAAATATGTGATCAATTTTAAACTTGCCTGTGCGAATAGAATTAGAAGTAAGGAATCTTACAATAATCTTGGATAATTTTAATTGTTAAACCCATTGGCTCAAAGAGATGAATTAACTTGTGTTGGAAGAAATGGTGCCAAGCTATATAATGACTCAAATTGGTTGGACCAAAGGTTACCTTAAGGTTTTGGGGTCTAGATGGCTAGCTCAGTTTTGGAATTCTTTCAGTTAAGCATGTAATAGTGTTGGGATGGGTGACCTCTTAGAATGTTTTCCCCCAATTCGAACAATGGTATTAGAGTAAATTTGTTGGTTTGCTAAGTGTAAATTCTAGTTGGCAGGCAAGAGGTTGGCGTTCCAAGTGAAGGACTGGTTGGCAAAAAAGAGGTTGGTGTGCCGAGCATCAATGGTTGGCAAGCAAAGTTGGACAGGGTTACCAAGGGGGGAAGCTAGAAGAAAAGGTGTCAAGCTATAAGTTGACTCAAATTGGTTGGGCCAAAGGTCTCCATCAAATAAAGGTTTTGTGGTCTAGATTGATAGCCTAGTTTGGAATTCTTTTGATTAATCGTATATGTTTAGGAACAATGTTGGGATGGAAGTCTTCCTCCTTAATATCCAATAGCATGTGCGTAAATTCTAAAAGGCCAACGAAGAATCAAGGGCATAGTAGATTATTAGCATAACTTGAGAAATGGACACATTATAGTTTTGATTCCTTGGCCGAGTGTTCACTCAAAACATTAAAGGATACATTGTCGTAGGGTAGTTTATGCTTTTTTCCACAATGTATGCAAGAAGTATATGCACCAAAAGAATTCCTGGATATTGTAATAGAGCAACATAAATGTGTGGATTGCAAAGTAACTTTGTCCATCATTGCCAAAGTAAGTCTACTCTGAATGATATCAAAGTGGTAAATCCAATAGAGTCTGGATGGAGTACAAGGTTGACATGAATCTATAAGTAGCTTGATATAAGGGTAGAGGAAAGCCCCACCATCAATAAACCTAAAGGAAATCTTATAAGCTTGAGGATTTGAAAACTTCTAAGATCCAAGAGCCTTTTAATAGGATAAGTTAAAAAAAATACTCGGTAAAGATTACACCAAAGAGGTGAGCATGAATATGCCACCAAAAAAATTCAACAATAAGATCAAGAGGAATAAAGAAGGATTGGAAATTCCATCAAGTTCTAGAAGAGACCTAAAGCTAAAAAAATTTTATGAGAGGTACTTTTAGCTAGTGAAGCCTTGCAATCTTCACTTTTTATGAGAGGTACTTTTAGCTAGGAAGCCTTGCAATCTTCACTTTAAAAAAAAATCCCAATATCTAAGACATTCACAAGAGTTAAGAGGATTAGTAAAAGCACCAATGAGGCAAAAATCACCTTCACAAGGGAAAGCCTCATTATAGGCGGTGTTATCAAATGAGTTGCAAGAAAATATTTCAGTAGGGATGTTAACTAGATGTTAACTAGAAATGCATACTGTGGGTTAATGACCCAAAATGCATTAGACTCTTTTGATTAAGTCTTTTAATGCTGCAATAAAAGACAATAGATTTTTTAAAATCATAACCAGAGAATCATTTAGTCTTTAATTATAACTTCATTAACAAAAGTAAGCTTAAGGAGGCCTTATGGATTTAATAGATAGCCATAAAAAAGGATAAAGCTTGTTTTGAAGGGTCAGAAATCTTGGGAACAATAAACAAACATTTACTCATGAAAGAGCTTGTATCTCCTCCAAACGTGGGTTAGAATAAACAAAATCCTCTAAAGAGAATGTTCAAAAGCTAAAGGTCAAACAACTTTACTCCACACAATTTCAATTGGTCCATCATATGCATAGCGATCTTAGCATAACCCTCAATTAGTCTACAATAATAGGCTATCACATCGCAAAAAAATTGGAGCTATTCCAAAATTTTGGGAGAAGGCCGCTTTTAAATTGTTTCTACCTTGTTAGGATCCCTATTACGACCCTCAACTGAAACGATGTATCCAAGTTAGCGAGGCTAAGACTGCATGAATGTATAGTTGCTCATTGAATTATAAAGTGCATTCTAACATAAAGACTCCTGTTTTTTTTAGATGCCCCAACAATTCTTGATGCTTTGCCATATTCTTATCAAACTTTTGCCTCCACATTTAGGCTTGTGAGAAAGAATGGGCCTAATGATGTGAATTTTGATGGTATTATCTTTATATTGATGCAAGAGTCTCATCAAACAAAGGGAAGAGTTCTAAGAAATGTGCAATATTGCCCCAACAGCTGTTACTTCTTCAACATCAATAAATATGAGGCTTGCAATAAAGGCAAGAAGAAGCTAAAATGTCAATATTGTAGGGCAAATGATCATCCCATCAAGCAATGTCTATGCTTAAGGTTGAAGAGGCTTGCAAGGAAAAGGTAGATGCAGCCATCACAAATGTTTTTTATATGCAGATTTGGCAAATATTTTGCAGGTTTTATAATGGGCTTCCAATGCTTTGCCATGACCAATTTGCACAAAATCCATGGATCATGGGTGATAATGGTGCAACTAAGCACGTTATGTCTCATAGTTATTTGTTCACTTTTCTTGATAGTGTTCCTAGTGAGAATACTCTCTCATGTGCCAACAAAGCATCTTATTCAATTAAGGGAGTTTGAAAGATTGTGCTTACTACTAAAGGTGGCAATTCTTTCACACTTTTGGATGCAAGAACAAGAACAAGAAGAGCCTTTTTTTTGCATTTATACTTGAAAACTTGGGCTTGTTGTCAATTTCTTGAACAATATATGTATTGTGCATGATCTTAGCTTTGATGATACTACAGTGGCATCTACACTTTGTTTTCTAGACTATTTAAGCTTAATGATTACAAGACATGTGAAAGATTTAGCATATGCAGTTTCTAATTGAAAGGCTATTTTATTTGCAAAACTTTTTCAATATGTGCTGCCAAAAGAGTTGTTGCACAAGGGGTGTCTGAAGAAGAGTCAGCCCTTTGACTTTGAGAGGAGTTAAGCAAGATTTAAAAAGAGTGGTGAGGCAATGATTCATAGCACTTAAATAATAATTGTAGATACTCATAGAGAAATAGAGACAATTAGAGAGAAATTGGGAAAAATAAAGTAGAATTAAGAGCCTATTGGGGTAAAGGAAGAACGTGTCTTACCCCAAGATGGACGTCCAGTGTCCAGCGCCCATTGACCTAATCAGTCATTCTTTATATACATAAAGGAATGAGTGAGGGAATTTTCCACTCTAGTCCACTCCACACAGTGTGCCCTTCTTCCTCTTCCCCTTCTTGCATGCACACTTTCGCATCCCAAAATCGTCTCATGAATTGGTATCAAGCTCACTCGCAAAGGAGACACACTCATCTCTTGCTCAATGCATGCCAACAACATTATCGAGACTATGTTGTCTCGTACCACAAATACATGCACAAGATATACCAAGCCACTCCAAGCTTTCCTGGCAATCACTAGTGATATGCAATGCATCTGGAACAACTTCTCTCTAAGAAATATTTGACACCCACAATTTGCTAATTGTCTCACTAAGATCAAACTTTATCTCAATTGAGGAGCATAGCGCACATATTGAAGTGTATATGATGCACCATTGGGCAATGACATTCATACATCTCTTTCTCTTACAATGTCAAATGCTGAACCATTGGCCAAGTACACTCGACCAAAGCTCCCACTAGAGAAAGTGTTAAACCACTCATGATGTGATGTGATGTGGAAAACTGCATCCTCATCTAGCAACCAACGGGGGGAAGAAGTGCCACCTCTCAAAGGCATGTAAACAATAGGAATGCTAGAGGTAAACGTGACATCATCACGATTGGAATACAAAGTCAGCTCTCTAGCATGTGTCAAAACCAAACCTGCATTCGCATACATCACTGCTGCTACCTCATATGTCAAAAGCAATGATGCCTTATATGCCATGTGTGACCACAATGCCAACAATGCAAGTATTGGCATAAACAAGATCTATGTCTCTCGAGTCATCTCTGTAGACTCTAAAACGTCACACATATATGCTACATGGGCGCAAAATCTTGGGAGAAATCTAACAAAGTCTCCCTTGTAAGATAAGAAAAATCTCAACCATAAACCATGCCAAAATGGCAACAAAGTGGGAGATCACTCGACCATACCACTACATCAATCCAATGCTCGCATATGCACAATGTAGGTCTACCAAAGAAATGTACAGTAGTAGTGTCCAACCTTTGCAATAAACCAAGCAAAGCTAGTGCATAAACAATCTAGGGATAAACAACTCTCAAATGAGCAAAAAATGCATAACCATATGCTGAGTAAAGAGAAAATGCAATGCTCAATATGTATCCCACAAAACTCCATGCACAATCTGGCACATGCAAGGAACCTATACTTGTAACTTGTAGAACCTATGATTACATGTAAGCTATAGCCACTACGAGCATACACAAATCTCACTCCTGCGAGAGTGGAACACCAATATGTGTTGTAAACTAACGAAAACCTGTCAAAGTGAGAGTCAAAACTTGATCACTATCAAAGTGGAAGTAAATCTTGACCGCTAAAGCATGAGACAATAAGCTGCAGATACATAGAAAACAGGGCAAGAGTTTATAGAAATATGGGTAGATTTTTCCTTGAAATTTCTCAAAAAATTCACAGCGAAAACGCATAGACCATAAATAGACACTCAATATCTGAGTAAGAAAATCCACATATGGCATACATAAATTGCCCAAAAGCCTGCCAATCTAGCTCACTCCTAAACGAACAACTTTAAGGACAATTGTACCTATCCAAAAACGTTGTAAACCTATGAATCTGCCACTTGCGAGTTGTAACTAGCTCACTCATTATCCATATATGCATACATAGAAAAAACCACACAAAACCGTATTGGAAATACTCTCTTTGAAGTAGCCCTTACAATCATACATGCGCACATAAACTATGTATCATAATATGAAGTAGAAAACATGATCTAAGAGGATAAAACCTTGGTCAAAACTACTCCAAAAAACTTGTCAGAGCCATAAGTTTCCAAAGGAGAAGTGGGCTTGTTGATCCTAGAATTGAGTCAAAAGCCACTAGATGTGCACGACATGTCAGTTGACTTTGTAGAGACAGAGTAGAGTGGCAGTGCTCTGGTGAGACACAATAGGTGTCATTGAAGTTTGTGAAGATAGAGGCAAATCAGGTCTGCTGACTAGGGACATAGACAGAGATGATGAACATGGAATTATTTGATATGCTCATGGTAGAGGCTGATGAGTTGATTTCAAGACACATAGTTCCACGTATGGATGAGAGGGATGTAGCCATCCTAGTCTTGGAGAATGATACATCCATACGTGATGAGTAGTCCAAATGATGTAGTGCATGCCTATAGTAATGAGGAGGCTAGTACAGTCAGGTTTGCACAGATTTCATCAACGTTTGGGTGTCTCATGTACGAGCTACTAGTGTCGAGGCTCAACCTAGCAACCATAGTGGGAGAATTTATAGCAAGGATTGTATGATGACTGACACTAGCATGATGCATTGTGAAGCAATGCACTCCTTACAGAGTTGTTTGTGGGATTTTCATGCAAGGTCTAGAGTGCATACATACGCTTGCCCATCACTAGAGCTGATATGAATGCATGTAGATCGAGTTTGGAACGCGCTAGTGGGCATAGGTTGACATAGACTCTCACCTATTTTCTTGTACATACTAGTAGTTTAACTAGTAGAATGCACTTATCAGCACATTCGCCTTCTTTAAGTGGGAGGTTGTTGAGGTAAAAGTGGCACGTGCCTTGCAAGAATATTGCAAAGGTTGAAAACTATACACGTTCAAGAGTTGGTGATAGGTTTGCTAGTGTTTAAGATGGTTCCAGTGTGTAAAGGTGTTTGAGGCTTTTCGGTTTGGAAAAAGCGCTCAAAATTGTTGTTCTTATGATGGAGTTAGTGCATCCTAATGCATAGTGCATCCTAATGTGTGGGGTCTGAAAATTGCATGAGCTTAGAGGAATGATACAACCAAACACTCCCCAGACCGCAGCTTATGTCACTTGGTGGTTTCAAGCATACAAATGAACACTCCCCAGACACACGGTCTTCGTTGTTCTGAGGTTTTCTAGCATACAAAAAAACACTCCTCAGACACCCACGGTCTACGTCATTTTGAGGTTTAAAGATTATCAAACAACAATTCTTCAATACTCCACCCCGTAGAAAATCACAAGTCATTGAAACCAGTATTAAAACTAGAGTCAAACAATTCTCAAATTGGCACCAAGAAAAGTTTAAAACAGATACAATCCATTCCAAATGTTACTTTCTCAGACAAAGTTCAAAAGTATCCAAATACAAAACTTTGAGGATGACTTGCGTGTTGTATCATCTTCTTCCCCCTTCTCTTCTCCCCTCTCTTGCATGCTATCCTCTCTTGCACACTCTGCACAAGGCAGCGCTGCAAACAGTCGACAATCCATACACACAATGTACCTCGTCATGCTCTGGCTCGTCAATGATCCTGTAGAAATCGACAAAATTTGATTTAACAAAAATCGATTTTTTTTTGTGTCTAAGCTCTTTTTAAACACAAAGTTTGTGTGTGTGCAAGGGATTTTCCCACCAACCTCCCACTTACTCGGAGTCCCGAGCTTGAGTAGAGAGAGACCGCCTTTTGAGAGATAGTGCTAGAAAGGGAGAGATAAAGGCAAAACAACGGTTGCGTATATTTGGGAATATCCGGCTCCAAAATTGACTTCGATTTCCCATCTCGGCCTCCGAACTCTCCGACTTTGACACACACACACACACACACACACACACACACACACCCGGTGCGTGCACTTTTTTGGCATTGATATCGACCTCAACATCGGCAAATTTCTTCGACACCGGCTTCAAGCATAGGCGTCTGCGGCTACTCCGCTAGCCATTTTTGTCCGACGGCGGAAGGTGACATCAACATCGACATCGTCATCACTCTCAAGCAGAGAGAGATAGAGCTACTGCTCCTTGACATCAGTGATTTACTGTTATGCATTCGCACATCAATTTTTGACACCATTTCTAGCACACCGGCTTGACATTCTTACACATTGCGGTGAATTCCTAGATATATGACCCGACACACCGGTTTCACGCGGATGACTTTTTCCCGCTGTCGTGTTGTGACACGACATAGTGGGAATGAATGCTACAAGACATATCTTGAAACTTTTTAGATACATAAGTATATTTCGCATAATGTACATACGCATATCTAAGAATAATAATCATCTTTCTATCTCATCCTAATATTTATCTCCAGGGTAACATATTCTTATTTTACCATTAGAAAGTACTATGGGAAAAAGCGTCAATAGCTTCGTCTCTTTGACTTGGGGCAAAAGTAATTGGTTCTTTATTTCAACTATCTCATTATCATCTCACACCTTAGCTAGATACTATATCTAGGGTAACTTCCAATTTATATATATTCTATGTATTTTTCATATATTTCTTTTTAATAGCTACTAGGAAAATCTATATCCTAGTGGGTCACTAGCTTGCATGATTTTCAAAGATACACCTATTTTAATGCATTGTTGAAAGCATGATTATAAAACTTTGTCAAGGAGCAATGTCATGCTTACGTATTGCATGAGGTGTCCATTGGAATGAGGAATCCCAATCCTCAAGCGAGTACTTCCGAGCGGACAAGAAACCGAGCGAGCATAAGCAATGAAAAAGATTAGATCAAGATCTCAGTAGTTACTCTACAGAGTATAGTGTAGCAAAGTAACCATGTTGCATCTCAAATAGTCTCAAACAAAAGAGCCATACTCTTCCTTTAATGTGTTCACACACATTAAAATAATCTCAAACAAAAGATCCATACTCTTCCTTTCATGTGTTCACACACACATTGATACACAGTCATAACCTTGTTGGAGCATATTCCAAAACTCTATTTGTGCAAACTTATTCTCCATGGTAAATTCACATGTTGCAATTTTCATAAGCTCGTGCACAAATAGATCAAAAGATGGCAACTCAAATGCCACATGTCCATCATAATGCATAGGTAGCTCTTGAACTTGAATGATATCCTTTGCTTGCTTGAGTGCCATGTGTAGGCTGCTTTGTGAAGGCATTGCATGTAGTATACCAACTACTCTAGAGGGATCATTTGACTATTACTAGTGTTTCCTTCATTCCAATGCCTCGTGTGCTTTAAATAGCAATGCAAACCTTCTAGAATTGACATTGGCCATGATTGAGAAGGAAGATTTGTTCACCACTAGCAAGTTCAGTAGCCTTTATCTTCACATGCTCTCCCATTAGATTTAATGGATGCAAATTGAATGCATTAGTTATTTCATAATGTTGTATCACAAAAGAGAACGAAAGTGCATAGATGCTATTGTCAAACATAAGAACAATCTTGTTGCCACGTTGTCATCCTTAAATGGTTATGTGTCTATCCATGATTGACTGCAGGATGAGGAATTTCAAACTCCAAGCAATCATTTTCAAGCAATCATAAAAAAGAGCAAAACCCCACAAGATACATAGAAAAATCATAATAGAAACATTTAGCATCAAATTACATATTACAATCTTTCTATCATTGTCTCTAAATGTCTAGAGCATTCCTTATGGAGACTTTAATCATCCACCCTTATATTAACTCCTTGAGTATCCAAGGTTATGCTCCCTCCTCTGAATCACGGCTTGTGGTCATCAATATTCAAGCCATGGTAGTTGCGTGGACAAGTAAAAGTGTGTGTGTGTGTGTGTGTGTGTGCGCGCACACAATGTTGTGGAGGGGGGAGGAGGGTTTCTCAATACATAAAATTATGGCAAGTGCTTGTAGGGAAGTTATAGAAGAAGTAGATTTGGTAGATCGTATTGGTAGGTTGGAGCCAATATGAACAATGTGTATTTGCAATCTTTGGTGCTAGATTGTACCTTATTGAAATTGGAGATAATTTTTTTGGGTGAGTGACTCCATTTTGTCTAGCTTGCAAAAAAGATCTTTCAGCATATAAACATGACACTTGAGAAACGAAGAGAAAAAAGAAAATATCCTTCACATCACATACATGAAAAGAATAATTTTCATGGACTACAGACTCTTTTAGAGTTTTCATGGCGAGTTGCAAAAGAGGAGGCCCCAATCACGAGGACTTTGTGGCCAAGGGCGGGAGAGGTGATGAAGATCATAAGGTACTGTCGACATGAACGATAATCACCACTTGCATGCAACAGGTTGGCAATCACCTCTTATGCCTTTGCAATCACCTGAGCCCTATCTTTTGGCGAGAACAAAGATGAAGAGTTTGGATGTGTGTGTGTGTGTGTGTGTGTGTGAGAGAGAGAGAGAGAGAGAGAGAGAGAGAGAGAGAGAGAGAGAGAGAGAGAGAGAGAGAGGAAGAGATGATGTAATTATTGTAAATAACAAATTCCAACAAAAAAAAGAGAGGGAGAGAGAGAGAATGAGGTTTGTCTTCCACAGTTGTGGGATCACAGCCGAGGAATCTTTTCTCAAAAGCCAATCTTTCTGGTCGCATGCCAAAAGTTGATATTTCAGCAATCCCTACCTCCACCTTCTTCTAGAGTTCCACAAAATTGGGATTGACTCCGCCACTGGGCAACGAGCTCTGCATGGAAGGGGTGTGCATGCTCTCAACCAATCTAGCCAATTACGCTCTCTCTCTCTCTCTCTCTCTCTAGACTCAGCGCCGTCTGTATAAGTCACTCACAGTGCTCGAAAAAAACATAGGTTTAGCGTAATAGAAACCTAGGTTTAGTGTAACCCCATCTACAAATTTTGAGATTTACCTCTAAGTTTTATTGTTAAAGGTGAGAAAACCTCCAAAACTTGAAAAAAAAATAATGTAAATTGGTGTAAAAACCTTCAAATTTAGTCAGTTTACCTCTAATATTTCTAACATGTAGGTTTGACAAGTTTTTGGAAAAGTAGTTTTTTTCAAGCACTGGTCACTCACTCTCAGCGGCCGAGTTTAATGAATTTTCAGTGTCGTGTCTCTTGCTCACTCGCAAGGCTTCTCTCTGTCACGCACTCTCAGATTCTCAGAAGCAAGTCAGACTCTCTCTCTTTTTTCTTTTTTTGAAAAAACTTTAGAAAGACATTTTCAAAACATCAGATACAAGCTTGTCCAAAAGACTCAAAAGTCCCTCAACGTCCATCCACTTGATGGCTTCACCACAATGGCAATGCTCGTAGCATGCGTCTTCTAAGAGTTCTATGATAGAAGTCAAAATTCATGAGCCTTCTTCCTCTCCTGGATTATGCACTAATTAGACACCTCTCCACTTCCTAACAGGAGGAACATTGGTACAATGATTCTGGTTCTGCATATCCTCGTTGCGTCTAAACCTCTATGGTGGCTCCCAAACTCTTCTTGCTGTGCGGGATCTCACATGGACAATGTGAGAGTGAATGGCGCATGAAACACAGTACTGCATTTTGGCATAAAGCTTGGGAAGTGTGTACCCATCATAAACGCAAGCATCCTGCACATCTTGCATAGTAGCTTGTTCAATAATGGTCCTTACAAGAAACCGCTTGACAGCCTTGCCCTTGGGCACACATCACCCACAGCTAGAGCACCTGATGGGGTTAATGTGGCCTCTTCGGTGTTTGTTATGTCCACCATTAGGGCGCTTGACCGTCATGATTGCTTCTGCTTCCTCTTCGGCGTGGATATCTCTCTCTCTCTCTCTCTCTCTCTCTCTCTCTCTCTCTCTCTCTCTCTCTCTCTCTCTCTCTCTCTCTCTAAAAACTCAACTCTCTCAAAGAGCGTGCGTCGGTGCGCAAGGGTTTCTCTCCAGTGTTCGGGAAAAATCATTTTCCAAACATACAAAATTCCTTTCCTTGAATTTTCCCAGAGGAAATTTTTAAAAATTAGGTTTATATTTTGGGGTTTCACACTGTTTTTCTCTTTTTTGGGGTGGGGTTTCTCCTTTTTCCCTTGCCCTCAGTAGACAATTTTGAAATTGAAAATGACACGATATTAAGTTGAGACACGATATTTTCTGAACTCTCTCTCTCTCTCTCTCTCTCTCTCTCTCTCTCTCTCTCTCTCTCTCTCTCTCTCTCAACTCAACTCTCTCAAAGAGCGCGCACCAGAGTTGCATGGGCTTCATGAGTTTCTTGAGAGAGAGAGAGAGAACTCTCTCAAAGAGCGCGCACCAGAGTTGCATGGGCTTCATGAGTTTCTTGAGAGAGAGAGAGAGAGAGAGAGAGAGAGAGAGAGAGAGAGAGAGAGAGAGAGAGAGAGAGACCCTTGCATCTCTACCATGCTAGCCACCATGGCCACGCTCGAGGGTAATATGAAGCTGAGCTTATTGCCACTGCCAAGTACATTGCGACCCCTGGCAAGGGCATCCTGGCAGTCGATGAGAGCACATGGACTATTGGGAAGCATCTGGCAAGTATACATGTGGGTAATATTGTAGAGTCAAACAAGCAAGCTCTCTGGGAGCTTCTTTTTACTACCCCAGATGCCCTCCAGTACCTTTGTGGCGTCATTCTCTTTAAGGAAACCCTCTATCAGAAAATAGCAAGTGACAAGCAGATAAGGGCACTTAAAGAGGGTGGAGTAGTCCCCGGCATCAAGGTAGATAAGGGCATTGTCAACCTTGCAGGCACTGACGGTGAGACAATCACTCAGGGATTGGACGGCCTTGCCCAACACTGCCAGCAATATTATAATGCTGGAGCCTGATTTGCGAAGTGGAGAGCTGTGCTCAAGATTGGTCCAATTGAGCTGTCTCTTCTTGCCATACTTGAGAATGCAAATGGGTTGGCTCGCTATGCCATCACATGCCAAGAGAATGGTCTAGTCCCCATTGTTGAGCGTGAGATTCTTGTGGATGGGCCCCATGATATTAAGAAATGTGATGTTGTGACGGAGATTGTGCTTGCTGCTGTTTACAAGGCTTTGAGCGATCATCATGTACTCTTAGAGGGCATCTTGTGAAGCCAAACATGGTTAATCCTGGCTCTAAAGCGCCAAAGACAACCCCTCAGGAGATAGCCAAATACACAATACAAGCACTTGATCAAAGGATGGTCGAAGTGAGGAAGAAGCAACTTTGAATTTGAATGCCATGAATGAGCTGGATATAAGAAGCCATGGACACTTTCTTTCTCATTTGGACGAGCATTGCAAGCCAGCACTTTGAAGACTTGGGCTGGAAAGAAGGAAAACATTCCTACAGCACAAGCTGTTTTGCTTGCCCGATGCAAGGCCAACTCTGATGCTCTCCTTGGAAAATATGCTGGAGATGCTGCTAAGGGTGTTGGCACTGACGAATCGCTTCATGTTGCCAACTACAAGTATTAGCTCTCCTATGCTTGAGCTATTGAGTTTTGATCGCAATGATGTTTCATGTTCTGTAGTAATTTTTAGGTGCGGGGATGGCTACAGAATGAAGCAAACTTGGCTAAATTTCTGAGGTTTATGTAACGGGCATCTTTATCATGATTTAATTTAGCTACCGTTTATTCCTAGTAAGAGAGAGAGAGAGAGAGAGAGAGAGAGAGAGGGGGGGGGGGGGGGGGGGCAGGGGGGGGGGGGGGCAATGCATGGTTGCGGGAGCAGAAGGAGAAGCAGCAGAAAGAAAGGAGAGGAACCAACAGAGATGCTGCCCAAATTGGATCCCTCGCAGATAGTGGAAGGGACGATAGCGACCTTGGCTTAACGATCTTGGACAGTGAGCTTGACGATAACACGCAGGCCCTTCCAGTCCTTGGTAGTCTCCTTGGTGATGTCCTCTCCTACCTTCTTGAGCGACAGACCCAGAGGCCCAATCTTGGGCGCCAATGAAGAGGCAGCTCCAACCTCCCCTTCTGTTAAACGAACAAAAACCACCTCCTCATATTCTTGCTGCCCTTGCTTTATCAGCATTGCATCTTCATTGTGGGTGCAAAACATGCATCACTAAGCTTCATGTCTATCGTCTACTGGAGTTTATAGGTGGCTTCGTCAATGGTGACACTGAACTGGAGCAGCACTAGAAGTGGGGGAGCAATAGCATCGCTACACTTGTGATCAAAGCCCTCAAAGCCCGAGCACGATAGGAAGAAGATGAATGCATTGCTGCAGCTGCTCTCCTCGCAGGACTGAAATAGTAGCTCAACGCGCTATAATCCTTGCTCCGAGTGCTGTTGTGGTGGGTGCTTGTGCTCTGGTGTGAACACGGCCTCTGAATACAGCTAGAGTTGCTCATGATTAGTGCTAAGGGATTTGTTAATCCACTGTGAATTTTGTGCAACAATTATCTCTCTTTCTAATCTCGAAGAGGGTGAGCTTTGACAGTCAGATTCCTATCCATTTAATGCACAATTAATACCACAATGATGAAGCCCACTGACTGAAACAATAGAGATGCCATCATTTGCATTTATGACATTGTTATACAGCAGATGCTTCTCATGATTGCTGGCTACTCTTATAATTGCATTGTCAAAATTCCTCCTATTAATCTGACCATGCAAGCCGTTGCAACACTCGATTGTCTTTTTCTTCTTCTTATGCTTGCCCCTCAATCCTAGCATTGGCGATAGGGTTTTGCTCCATGCTAGTGTGCCCCATGAGCTCTTACCTGGTTTTTGACATGTAGATTCCTCTTCCTTCTCCTTATACATTCAAGAACATCAAGCACAAACATTTCTCTCGGTGATGTGATCGAGATTGCCCATGTGATGTGTCCCCGTCCAATAGCAAAGGAGCTTGCTGGCACAATAAAGGAAATTCTCGGTACTGCGTTTCTGTGGGTTTCTCTGTGGATGGCAATGATTCTAAGGATTTGAAAACAGAGATTGACGATGGGGATGTTGAGATTCCAGAGAATTAGCTTAATTAATCTTAGGTAGGTGCCTCTTTGGAATGTAGCGTTGCTAAAGTAAGTTTTACTTTGTGGTACTGCTCCTGGGTTTTTCCCGCAAATCATTTTTGGACAAATGTTAGCTTGTTATACTTCTAATGAGTGTATGGTCATCATGTCTGAGAGAGAGAGAGAGAGAGAGAGAGAGAGAGAGAGAGAGAGAGAGAGAGCATCGGCTCACATGCTTCAAAAAGTGTTCAGAAAAAATCAATTTCACAAACATCCATAAAGGAAATTTCTCAAAATAACAGCATTTTTTACAATTAAACTCTATTTTCTTGAATTTTCAAACCGGATTTAATCCTTCTTTCCCTCCCTTGAATTAGTTGTTTTGAGTTTTCAATCGGCTCTTAGCACTATATTTTAGCGAACTTGAAATCTAAAAATTGAAAGAGACGCAAACTTTTTTAAAGAGTTTTGTGTGTGTGTGTGTGTGTGTGTGCGAGAGAGAGAGAGAGAGAGAGAGAGAGAGAGAGAGAGAGAGAGAGAGAGAGAGAGAGAGAGAGAGAGAGAGAGAGAGAGAGAGAGAGAGAGAGAGAGAGAGATAGATAGATAGTTCTATTATCGTCCTGGGAGGTCAAATATGACCTATGGGACCAAATGAACATGTCACGTGGTGTGAGTGGAGTTCATAAGTGACTCTCGATGCTCAAAAATGGCTGAAATGAGCGTCGCAATAGAGAGTCCACATCGTGGTTGGGAGAGGAAGGTATGTAGGGAGAGATCATGGCTGAATATATGGGGAAAAGAGGACCTAATGTGGTCAAAAGCTGAGCACTCAAGTAGTGTGTGGTACTCACTCTCTCCCACTTGACGAGGGCATAAGGTGCAAAGTCGATGACACTCCTCGCCAGTGCCCCAACGTCCTGTCTCGCAGCGTAGAGAATGGGAGCTAAGACGAATGGAGGCAATGGTGCGGATCGCACTCAACGGGATGGGCTCAAGGATGTAGGAATGGGTTCGGTTACCTCGTTCCGAGAAGAAGAGAGATTTGTAGTTTGGGGCAACGTGTGTGGTGTAATGGCTGAAGCGAGAACCTCCGGATTTCTCCCAAGCCGTGATACATTGGCGTTGTAAGAAGGCCTCATTAACTTGGGAGTCGATCGACGCATCCTTGACCAAGTGACATGCATCCCATCTTCCAAACCATTTCTTGATATCAAGCATCCACCCCGAACTTAGTATTTTGCTCCAACATGTCTTTTGAACCATTTGACTTGTTTCATATGCGATTCTAGGAAGTTGATGCAAAGGGCTACGCTGTGTCTTACGCATGTACTCCACAACCCTTTGCATGCCCAAGACCTCAATGGGAAGCAATCCGGACTCAAGAAGTAAGAGCATGTAGGGTGTTTGTGTCTTGACTTGGAGAAAGTTGGTGAGAAAACGCTTTTGGACATTCTCAAACTCTTTCCAAGTAGACTTCCCGATGCTTCCACCCCACACCTCCACTCCATAAAGAAGCACCGGTGTCACCAATGTGTCAAAGAGGTACTTTTTGAGAGCCCAACACTTGATCTCTCCTGCATTGCACATGTTCTCAAATGCATAATAGGCCCTCTTTCCGGCTTCCAAGCGACGCATTGCACAATCCTTGCATTTATGATTGGATGGAACCTCAAGGCCAAGGTACTTGAAGTGATCTACCACTTCAAATTTCTCATTGTTATATACAATGCATGGATTTTCATCATTGAGGGTCTTTACAAGCATAACCTTGGTTTTGGATCCATACACGATCAGCCCGCTATGTAGGCAAAAGCGTTCCAAGACACTCATAAGCTTTTGTGCATCTTCTAAGGTATGTGCCAAGAGCACTACATCATCGGCATAAAGCAAAAGCATGATCACCGCATTTCCAATCTTAACCTCTTCTATGCCTTCTTGCTGCATAAAGTCAAGAACCATGCATTCCAATTCATCAATGAGTAGCCCAAAGAGGGTTGGGGAAAGTGGGCATCCTTGTTTGACACCAATAGTGCTTGCAAAAAATTCTGAAATTCCATCTCCCATACGTAATCGACATATCACTTTTTGGTAGATGCGAAAGACTGCATGCATAAATTCTCTCGGCACTTGAAGGCTTTGCATACGTCTCCAAAGATTTCCTCGCGGTACCATGTCAAAAGCTTTCTTGAAATCCAAAAAGCAACAATACAACTTTTTTACTTTCAATCGAGACGCTTCCATAAGAACTCGAAGAGTGACAAGGTGATCAATAGTGCTATGATGCTTTCGAAAACCTGCTTGGCCAAGTGCACGTTTGCCATTCTTTTCAGCCCATTCACTTATCTTCATCTCCATGATACATCCAAATAACTTTGCCATTAAAGAACCAACCATTATAGTGCGATAGTTGTTCACATTGTTTACATCTCCTCCTTTGTGCAAAGGTTTGATCCAATTTGCACTCCAATCATGAGGCATGCCATACTGAAGTGCAAGGTTAAACATATCGCATATCCAATATCGTGTTTTCTTGCTTGTCCATTTAATCATTTTAGCCTTGACACCTTGAAGGTCACCTGCCTTTCGAGTAGCAAGTTTCTCAAGCGCGCGGCATACATCTTCAATGGTAAAGAAGGGAGACATAAACGGAAGGGAGCTACAACACTCCATCTTATCAACATTGGGTTGCTCATAGAGATTCTTACAATGCATATACATATCCTCAAGAGTCAAGTCACCAAAGCTCTGAACACGCTTGCCTTTTAGATTTTGCCAAAACTTGCCACATGCATGTGCTTTCTCTTGTGCTAAAAGAAGTTGTTTTTCGACTTCCCACCTTCTCCTCTTCTTTTGAACAAGTGCTTTGTATGTGTGTGAACATTCCAAGTAAACTTCCTTGTCTTTGATTGCATCCAATCTTAGCAAGTGTTTTCGGGCTTGACTACATTCCATGTCAAACCATTTCTTCTTGGTGCTACCCTTCTTAGACCTTTTGCAAGACATGTGTTTCACCGAAAAGCATTCCTTCGCACAAGAGAAAATTACTTCTTTGAAAACTTTCCACTTGCATTCTAATGTTGGGCTCTCTTGATGCTCTATCATGCTTAACATTTGGTCCACCATATTAGCATATATAAGTGCTCGTTTGAAGTCTAGACGTAGGTACAAATGATTCACATCATGATTGGAGGCTACATGCTCGGGCCGTTTACCACACTTGAGGTCAATACATAACATCCTATGATCCGATTCCGGATTCCATTCACCAAGTGTAAAGCTTTGTATGCATTCTAGAGTGGCTTTCGAGAACAACATATAGTCAATCACGCTAGCACCGTTGTGCTTTCTACATGTAAAGTCATTGGTGCCTTGCCATAGAGATACACCATTTGCAATGAGCATTTCGGTACTATTGCACATATGTAGAAGTGACTTTCCATAGTGATCCACTTCTTTTGCATCATTAGAACTTCGATTATACATGTATGAGTCATCCATTCTTCTTGAGACATGCGGCATGTCTACTTGTTGTGTGCCGTGTTGTAGCATATTTGTGCGAGCATTCATGTCTCGAAAAACAATGACTTCACCTTGATCCTTGTAATGAGCAATGTCGTCCTCTAGTTCAACAAAGGGCCGATCTCTATCCATATTTAAGCAAGCATAAAAGTTGGAGTCATAGTGAGGAATGTAGCAACCGGCCACAAACATGACTTGACCATTTGGTGGGCTGATTTTCAGCCATAAGTAGTGTTTATACTTATCTTCTTTGACAATGGAAACATCTTTCAAACCCTTTTTGGTCATACATGCTACGCCTCCTTGGCCTCTTCGTTGCTTTGCATTTTTGGCCCACATCAAAGAATGCACATCGTATTTGTCAAATCCAAGAATTCGTTGCGCATCATGCTCCCATGTTTCGACAAGAAGTATCACATCGGAGTCATTGGTAAGCTCATCAATGCCAATTCCTGCATTCCATGGATACCCGTTACAATTCCAAAAGCTTATTCGCAAGCGTGAGTTGGTCTCATAGATCATGTGTCCCTATTTGTTGGGTGGAGAGAGAGAGAGAGAGAGAGAGAGAGAGAGAGAGAGAGAGAGAGAGAGAGAGAGAGAGAGAGAGAGAGAGAATTCTCTCACCTATGTGAAGGCCTTGTATAAGGCCACATGTGTTTGCATTTGTAGAAAGATCTTCCCTTTGCAGCCACTTATAATAGCTCAAAGCTACTTTGGCACATCCACATTGGGAATATCCTTCAATCAATGCATAAGTGGCTACATTTAGAGGGAGGCCTTCCCTTCAAATCCAATGAAAATAGCACATGCTTCCTTATTACAGCCATGCTAGCCATATCTTGCAATCAACACACTTCAAGAGACCAAATTTCAGAGAGGACGCCCATCAAGAACTTTTTGTGCTTTCATGAGGCACCACATTTTGGATATATGGATCAACTCACCACCAAGCATATATTTTCCCAAAGCCCCTGACTAGAAATCTCACCATCCATATATGAGAAGGGAGGCTGAATTTCAATTTTGTGAGTAGATTTTCGGGTTTGAAGCTTTAATAGAAAGCTTGCCTTCTTCCCTTGTCTCATCTAGGATGATGATTTTCTCTTGTGCATCTCTCTCCTCCCTTTGAATATATGTTAATGCCCCACTAGTTGGGCTACTCAGATGACCATATACAATTAGTGGGTTTTATGTGCATTTGTCAAGGCAATTAGCTAATCCCCAACATGTACACATAGTTCCATCACAAAAATTTGCAAAAACGGAGAGTTTTCTAGAGTGAAAACTCTTTCAAATCACAAGGGGGTTGTTTCATTGTGTGTAGGAGCTCTTGAGACACGTGTAGAAGTGTTTTCTCTGCTGCTCAAAATGATCCAAACTAGAGAATTAGAGTCTGCTGCCATAACAAGTTATGACATGTCAATCAAAGCACGGTTGCCAAGATACGACCAGGTGAAGTTAGGCACAATTATTGGAGAGACGGTGTCGGGTGATTTTTAATCATTTTCAACACATTGGTTTGTGGTCCCTGAAGCCTTGAAATGTGGAAGTGATTGGTGAGATCAAAGCCGCCAAAGTGGGCTCTTAGTGGGTTTTTCTTGAATGGGGGCATTGGATACCTGAGCAGGTAATAAAGCCAGTCTCAAAGTGGTTCAAGATGGTGGTTTCTTTTGAACTTGGAGAAGGTGCTTTGAGGCCCCAAAAGGGTGTGTTGACTACCAAGATACCATGTGGCAGAGCTAATGAGGCCACATATCATGACAAGCCTATGGAGAGCCAATTCTCGTGCCTCTTAAGGGCCCCTTTTTATTGAGGGGAAGAAGCGCCATGACAACCCGAGAGAGAGAGAGAGAGAGAGAGAGAGAGAGAGAGAGAGAGAGAGAGAGAGAGAGAGAGAGAGAGAGAGAGAGAGAGAGAGAGAAGATCCTACAAGGTAGCTTGGTTGTGCTCACACGTTGGCTTGGTTTTCATGAGGACTAAAACTTAAGTGGGAGAATGTGCAAGGTGAAGTGAAAGAGAAGAAAGATAAGTCAAAGATCGAAGTAGATCCAGTCAGCTTTGGTCCCTGAAAATGAAAATGCTTTTTCTTGGAGATTCTCCAGGCTCAACATTTTGTTGTAAAGATGTTTTGTATATGATGAAAATAGTCAGTGATAGTGATATTGTTTCTCTTTTTTTAGAGAGAGAGAGAGAGAGAGAGAGAGAGAGAGAGAGAGAGAGAGAGAGAGAGAGAGAGAGAGAGAGAGAGAGAGAGAGAGAGAAGCATCTTCTATCACTTATTAGCTCTCTTCCTAGTGAATATACATGGTAGCTCTTGGTTTGGCAAGTCTCTATCATCTGCAAAAAATGTGATGTCAATACGATGCAACCCTTTCCCTTATCCATCTAGCAAGATTTCCTTACCACCTTGTCTTGAGCAGACACAAGCTCAAAAGAATGAAATTTTCCGCAAACAAATTATGGCCTTATAGACATCTTCTAGATTTTTCCAAACAATAATCCAAAATGGCAAGGAATTGCATCTTCCATCTTTGTGAACTAAGCTGTTCAATTGATCTTAAGTTTCCAAAAAAACATATTTTTTCTAGCAATGGTGACATGTATAAGGACTACTAGATTTGCATAATCATGATTGGGGAGCAATGGTGCTGACATTTATTGTTTGGGTTTAGAGAAAGAGCTCTCTCTCTCTTTCTGTGATATCTCTTTTTAGAAAAGAAGTATATATATACGTGAGAAACTCACTGGCCGATAACTTTGCTCGGTTTTGAGCTTGCTTAGATGGTGTTTGAAGTCTTGGGATTGAGGCCGGGGATATGTTACTGCTTTTGCAAGTTAATGAAGGGCATAATTTTGGTGTATGAATTCTACCATCTTCATTGCACCAACAACGATGTCTCAAGCAAAACAAACTTGTATTGTACCAAGTCTCTCTTTATGGGGGAATCTATAATACAAAAGCCTTTTGGAGGGGGGATCGGCTCCACATAAATCCGGTCCTCAACTGTTGTCAATTTCTCTTATCCTTTCTCTCTCTCTTTTATAAATAGTGTTCATGCCAAGCTAATTAGGTATAATTTTCATCTTGCTACTTTTAATCAATTATTCTTCTTATGCTCTTTAAGAATTCTATTAAAGGAAAAGATCACTATTATTATTTCAATTTCTGCTATCGTGAATGTTATAGCTATATTTGATTACAATTTCTCTCTCCGATGAACAACTCTCTCACTCCTCCCCCATTCTCTCTCTTTGATTAGTAGCCTACTCTCTCTTTCTCTCTCCTCCCCACTTGCACCCCCCCCACACACACACACATACACCCATAATCTCTCTCTCCCTTTACTACTCCCCACGCATGCTCTCTTCTCGCACGTGAAGGCCCACTACTCTCCGTGTGTGTGTGTGTGTGTGTGTGTGTACTGTGTGGACCCGCACTATAGACCATTATAGTAGGCCTTGCGTTCTCTCTCTCTCTCTCTCTCTCTCTCTCTCTCTCTCTACGCCCTCTACAGAGCCACAGGCCAACACTCTCTCTGTCTCCTTCTCTCTCCTCATTGCACCCTGCCATGTCACCGCCAGGCATGACATTCTCTGTGTGTGTGTGTGTGTGTGTGTGTGGATCCACCTACTCTGCTACCTTTAAGCTGCGTGCCATCACCGCCATCTACTACCCATGTTCGGCCCCACCCATTTTCGGCATCCGTGTTGTGTAGGCCAATGTCCTCGTCACTACAAGGTAGCGAGAGGGTAAGGTTGTTGATTTTCAAGTTTTAAATTGCTATTTTATTTATTAATATAATTTTTTTATAAACAACACAAAAAACAAAAAAATTAAAAAATTCAAGACCCAAAAAAAGGAAAAAACACACAAAAAAACATTCAAAAGTAAAAAATTATCATGAAAGGGAGAAAAAAGATTTTATAATTTAAAAAAAGTCACCAAAAAATCATAAAAATCTCCTAAAATACATTAAAATAAAAAACTGCAAAAATAAAAAATAATAATAAGAACACTAAAAAAATCCATTAAAATTTATAAAAATGACAAAAGAAACTCAAAGAAAATAAAAGATTTCCCCAAAAATAAAGAAAAAAGTAAAATACCAAATATCATAAAATGTAAAAATCTCACAATAAATAATAAAGATAAAACGGCAGGTGCCAAAAAGAAGAAAAAGACAAAAAATAATATTAAAAAAATCATGGAGGTGACCACACCGCGAGCAAAAGAAGCTTGAAAAGAAAGAAAATAGTAAAACAAAGCGAGAGAACAGTGGAATCAAACCAAGATAGATAAAAAATTTAAAACTTGTTGAAAAACGAGTAGAAAGTGAAACCACTTGGAATAGAAAAGCCAAAAACCCTCAAACCTGATCAATTAGCAGAATTTGGATGAAACTTGGAAAATTCGAGTTGTAAAACTTGCCATAGTCCAAAACTTGGCCGAGAAAGCTAGAAAAATCTCTCGACTACAACGCTTTGGTGGAAAACATCATTGGTTTAGCTTACTCTTGGATGGGGATCACCACAACTCAGTCAAAGAACGCTAGAGGTAAAAAGTGATCATGCCAACTACAAATTGGAAAGTGCAAGCAATTGCATTGTAGATTGGGCTTAGGATCGGACAAACAGGGTCACAATTCACATTGAATTGCATATTAGGTTATTTGAGGCCCATATTCTCATCGTTTCAAAGACCGCAATCAATTCTAATGCATTCAAGCTAGAGTTCATAAACTCTTGTGAGTGTAGAGAGCAATCAATTGCCAAAATTTCTTTGAGCCAATCAGTACTGTCAACCCGAGAGGGAGAAATTCTGCTGAGCAACATCAAAATTTGCTAAAGATAACATTACAGATCGAGCACAACATGGAAGCCGAGAATTCAAGTGAACTAGAGGTAGTAGAGTAGCACAAGCACAAGTGCAACAAAGAAAATTTTACTCTCTATGGCTACAATGGAGACAAAGTCTTATATGTAGATTCAAAAGTCCATAGGTACCTGATGAGCATCAAAAACAACACAAGAGCCAAAATCCTAGTGATTCAAATAAAGCCAGATCTAGGGAACTCCCAGATGTTTACAGATTTTAGTGGAGCTAGGTATTGTAAGCTCAAAGATGAAGTATAGATAGAAGTGCAAAAAATAGATCCAAGTGTTTATCCAAACATCTTCACAACCAGAAAACCATATAGTTGATTCATATGCAATCAAGGTCATTGTACATGGATTACAATGGTCAGATTTACAGTCAAAATCCAAAAATGGAAGATACAATAGATCAATCAATAAAAGCTAGTCTAATTGGAGAACCAAATCAAAGAAAAGGTCAAGATGGAGCATTCTATAGCTTGATTCTCACTGTTCTAAAACAAGGTACCAACAATTTGGCCAACATAGAAGTTGAAACTTCACAGCAAGAGATTGAGATAGAAGACCAAATGCAATACCACCACTCATGGTGTAATGCTTAGATTGTGGAAGAAAAGGTGGACATTTCCCAAAGGATTGTCGCAAATAACCAGACAATAGGGACATAGCAACTGCTAAGAAAAGTACATATAAAATTGGAAACGTGAATTGTGATGTAAGTGCATCTAATTCATCATTTTTTATGCAATCATATGATTCTGCATTATCATTAGAAGCACCACTAAAATCACGTCAAGTTCAAAATCAGCATAAAGATGCATGAGGGCGTGAAAGGCTTAAAATTGATCCTGTAAAAAACCAATTCGTGCGTGAGTTTGGTCAAAGCATCCAATTATCATCGAAGGCCAAAAAGAGTGTAAGGTTTGCAAATTATTTTGCATCCAGTACCGCTAGTGTGCAATCAACCACAAGTCTAAGGGATACATCAAAACAAACGCTTTTAGCATTCTGTGACACACATAATTCATACCCACACCTTGTAGATCAAGAAAGCAAATTGTACAAAAAGGATCAACCAGTATTTGAAATGCCTACATACCAGCTCATAGAATTGTGCATAGTGATAGATTAAGAAGGATGGTTTATCTTAGAGGAGATAATTTATTATAGCCTATCCTCTCTAGAGCTGAATGAAATTACCCGAGTGAACCCATAAATTTGTTTAGAACCAAACTCTCCCCCATCAAAAGTCAAGCTTCAACGTTGTGACCAGACTAGCATATACTTTGACCAAAACAGTGGTAGATATAGACGAAAATCTATAATCTATGATGCTTGGGTCTTGAAACCATAGAAGCCCATATCTTAGGAGACCCACAGGATATACAATATCACAGTGAAGATAATGCCATTTACAACTTAGCTTGGGGAATCATATGTCATGTTTCACAAAGGTACATGTGAAACTATGCACAAGGTTTACAGATGCCAAACATCAATAGTGCAATGGCACATGCCTTCAGAGTCTCAAAAGGTGAGATCAAACCAGAGGCCTATAGCATTAAGTCCTCACCATGGAGAAAACTTTAGTGCTCACCCTAGGAAGGGGGGAGCTACAAATCAAGTAAGCTCAACTCTTGTAACAGAAAACGCAATACCATTCAAATTTCTAGCTAGACCTCCTCAAAGCAAAAGAAATTAAAGTATCATATGGTTGTTGGAAGTTTCTAATTAACCCAAATCCCACTAGAATCTACAGACAGATGCTTCTATGAAGATCATCAAGACAAAGGTTTTAGTTTATCTTCACAAATCAAAGCCAAAAGCCAAGGAATAACATAGTGTTCAAGAAATTTCATGTGACCAAGCTCATGTATGCATATCGAGATGCAGATTGCAACAAGTACTAGCAAGTGGAAAACCTTGTACAGACCCCTGCGGATGGTAAGATTGAAGTTAAAGATTATCTAAGATGATGCAAAGCCTCAAGCTGCCAAAAGGGTGAAGGATAACTCAAAATCAACAAAATCTACACAAAAGTCACCACCAAAATCTCCTCCAAAGAGAAAAATTCTACCAAAACGTACAGTGGACCTTCTAAGACCAAAAGTCACCCAAATGCAAACAGATAATGTTCAATAGCTAAAAACAAAAGGTGCAGTATCACAACCAAATGAGTAAACATGGATTGAAGTAGGTGGTCAAAACAAAGAAGATGCTAAAAGCGCTCAACTCAGGGATACCACCACAACAAGATTAGTCAGTATCCTGAGAAGATCAAGTGCAACATTATTGGTGAACATGAAGAAAAGCTATCAAGCAAAGTAATGTTGGATTTTTAGCTAGACAAGAACCTCATGTCATTTTGCACTTGGAAAAATTGTGGCCAACCATAGTTGGAAGATGCTCATGTATTCATTAGTATTTCTGGAAACAAATGAGCAGAATGATGGGGAATCATTTTAACTACCATTCAAATAGGTTCAAACACCATCAAAGCTCAATTTCATGTGATTGCAGCAAAACATATAACAGATAACATCATTTTGGGAATGCCAATGGCCCAGAAGGTTTTAGAGGTATGGAGTTCAAACAAGATGCAATCTTCAAAGACAAACAAGAATGAAGACCAGAAATGGTCACTCACAAAAGATAGCACAAGTATAGTTCAAATGGAGACGGATGCCAAAGTAGAGCTCATTGAAAATGTTTCATCTCCACCTAACAAAACAACAAAAGCTATTGAGCAGAGAATGCCATCAAAGCTGTAAGTAAAGAAGACCGAGGTTGCAAAAATCCAAGGAGCATTAGCACTAGAATGGTAACAGGACACTTTTATGTCCTTGGACACTTTTGTGTCCTGTTAAGTGACCATTTTGCTTGAATTATTTGAAGAGTATGAAAATGAATTTCTAGGTGCTATATATCCACAAAGTTGCCTTATGAGCTGAAAAAAACTTAGCATTTTTTTTGGAGTATCGATCTCACCATTAACCTTACTCTTGCACAACATTTTTGAACCTAAACTGTGTGAAAAAACGGGTCCTGTTTTTGGCTTTTTTTCAAGTTTTGGCAATTATACCACTCTAAACTTCATGTTTGTGAGGTTTAGATGGCTAGAGGTTAGGCCTTCATAGTTCTCAACATGTTTTGATGCTTGTAGGGAGAACTAAGTGTTAAAATTGAAAGTTATGACCAATTTATAAGAATTGCATAATCCTGCTTTTTGGCCAAAATTAGCACTTTTATGATTTTTTTGGTGGCTTTCTTCATATCCAAATTCAATTTTGATTGTGTAAGTGTAACGTATAACATAAAGCTAATCTTCCTTGAGTTTTGGGGGACCTAATATGCTATATAGCATAGTATATGATGATGGTTGAATTTTTTGATTGCTGAAGAATACGATACATTTTAGAGTAGCAAGTATAACTTTTTGCTAGTTTCTTAGGCCAATTGTGTGTATTTTGTAGGTAGTAACCATATCTAATCATAGACTACAAACTTGGCTAGATATTGAGTAGTTTCTATGGGTGTTTGCTGTATTTAGCACTTTATCATTGCCCCCAAGGTTCCAATTGTAAGAGATCCATTATCCTTTTGACATGCTCCATGGCTCCTTTTGAATCCAAATGCCCAAAGGGAACTAAGAAAACATGTATATAGTATCTGTATTGAGCGTGACTATAGAACTTTGATGATAGGTCTGCAGAATGGAAAAAATGCAACTTTTTTGTACCTATTTTTTTTGCCCAAAAAAAAATTAGTGAGGTAAAAGCAACCATATCTTTTGGTCACCAACCCATTGAAGTTAACGGGGCATTTTATCTCATGTCCTACAAAAATCCCCACTCTTATTTATATGCAATCAACCGTAAGAAATTGTTGTTTTGGGCAAAATGCACTGGTCCATCAACTTTGGAGTCTTGTAGTGACCAAGGGATGAGAAAAAATACAAGTTTCTCATTTTTTCCATATGTAGTAGTTATTGAACTATAAGCTCATGAAAGGATTTTTCAAAATGAGTGGATCTACTATGGTTTTGGAAATTTTTCCCAAAACCCTGAAAGGACACTTTTATGTCCTGTTAGGTTACCATTCTAGTGTTAGGAAATTCAAAGGTTAGTCAATCGATGTCCGTTGAGTCAGCAAATGGAAGCCCGAGTGAAACAGAAAGTCTCAAATCACCTTACATAGAGACTACAAAATATCAAGACAAGATTATAGCAAAAGCAGGGAGAGATCTTCAATAGAACCACTAAGGAGAATAACTATAGTCCTCAGTAATTCAAATGGAATAAGTGTCAAATGCAATGATCTATTGGATTAAGAAAGAAGGTGTAATATGGTTTCAAAAAACATCTAGAGAATACTTGAGATCATTACAGGCAAACATGACAATAAAGCAATGCTAGGTATGGCTACAAGTTAAGAATAAATGTTTGCTTCTCTTAGCATCCAAAAGCATGAAGAGAAGATAAAGTTTCAAGTAAAGCCTTCAAAGGAAATTCTTGTAGATGTCATCCTTGGACAATAGTGGTTAGACCAACACAAGACCTACAAAGAAGATACAATGCTATTACTCTCCTTTCCAAGTGGTAGCAATCAATAGTTTCAGGTACCGTTATTTTTAGATTTAGAGTTGCAAAAGTCACAAGAATCAACAAAAAATCTTGCAGACAAAGGTCAAGAAAAAGTGGAACTTCCACCAACTAGCACAAAAGATGTGACATTATATGCCTCTACATCAAAGAACCCTTATGGACCAACTTCTTCAAGCAAGTTAGGCTTTAGAAACTTCATGTCAATTGTTGACCCCAATAAAACCTTTAGGGAGACACCTATGAAAACAAAGGTATATGAGCCCAAGTTCCCAAGAAAAAAAACAAAGGTATATGAGCCCAAGTACCCAAGAAAAAAAAACGTCAAGCAAGTGTTTGTTTGGAGCACTTTAGTAAAAGTCAGAGATCCAATTTGGACTAAAGTTGGAAGATCAACATAGGAAGACAAACACATGGGATGGATAACATCACAATGGACTTTAAATGAACAAGAGTACTATAGAGGTAACAGAAAGATATGGTTACCAAAACCAAAGATCAGGGCATATGAAGTAAAATCAAGACCCTTCCAAGGAAGAAGTGTTACCATATACATGTGGTAGTGATGTGTGTGAACACACTAGGACCGTCGGGGCATTTTTTCCCTCTTTAGGAGGTTTTTTCCCCCGAGCATTGTATATACGCCCATCACTCTAGGGCTATCTATTTTTCCATTGCACACTAAGTAACACACTCTCTATTGTGTGCCTTGAGCTTCCTTCATCTTCTCCAAGCTATGTGCGTTTCTCTGCAACGCTAATTCCAACAATTGGTATCAAAGCAGGTTGCATCCTCTTGGGCTTAGTTGCCAGCTGCTCCAGCACATGCCTGCTCACTTTCTCTGATTTCAGTGAGCTTTGGTGAGCGTTCACAGGACGAAAAATATTTTGGGTAAGCTCTTAGAGCTCAGTCTGCTCAAATTTCTGATTCGGGCTCATTTCGGCCTCCGTTTCCACTACAGGCAGTACGACACAGGCTATTTTGTCATTTTGTGCAGAGTTTCTGTCAGTGTCTTTTTTTGCATAACAGGTGCCTTACAGTCTTCTATGATTTGTGCTATATAGCACGTGTTGTTCACATCACGTGCAACATTTACCATGGCTGACAACAAAACAAATGTCATGTTTGCTACTGAGGACAGGTTGGATGGGGACAATTACCCTATGTGGGCTTATATGATGCAGCACGTTCTTGTGTCAAAGGGCATCTAGAATATTGTGAAGGGCATTGATGTACGTCCTAGTTCTGAGGATGTAGGCGATGTTGAGGATGTTGCAGGTCTTGCTGCAAGAATTGCTACTATTAGAGTTGTTTTGCCTACGGTAGAACAAGCTCGTTGGGATGTAGAGGATGCGTAGGCTCACGCATTGATTGCGTTGTCTATGAAAGTGCACCATTGTTCCTCATATTCGTTCAGCAAAATCTACAAAACAGGCTTGGGATATTTTGGCTGGTCTTTATGCAAGCCGCAATGAGGCTAAAATTGCTTTGCTGCGTAAAGAGCTGGAGTTGAAGATTATGCATGAGGAAGATGATATGGACACTTTCCTTGCTAGTGTCAAGGATATCAATGAGCAACTTATTTCTGCAGGTGAAGTCATTTCAGACAGTTCCCTTGTGCAGACTGTTCTTGATGCCTTATCACATTCTTATCAGACTTTTGCTTGTACTTGAAGACTTATGACCCAAGGAAATCCTGAAGTTGTCAAGTTTCATGCATTATGCACATTGTTGTTGCAAGAGTCACTTTCCAGAAAAAATAGGACTAGGCAGCATGCAGTTGAACAGGCTTTTATTGCTTCTCAAAGAAAGGGTGGTAACAACAATGTAGCCACTTCTTATGGTTCTGCTGTGAGTGGAAAAAATTCTGTTTCTAATGCTTCTACTGGTAGCAATTTATCTGGAAACTCTGGTGATAAGAGAAAAAAGAAGATGCGTTGCCATTATTGTAAAGCTAATGATCACTTGAATAAGTCGTGTCCTAAGTTGAAGGCCAAAGAGTCTAAGAAGAAAGAGGGTGGTTCCACTGCAAATACTGGTTCCACTACAAATGCAGCCATTGTCGAGTCTTTTGTGAAAGGAGACTGTGATGCTGATGTTGATGTAGAATGGGCTTTTAGCCCAGAGTGCACTTACAATCCTGCTGTCCATGATGCACGCTTGTCAGTTGTTGCTGCAGATTCACATGTGTGGTATTTCGACAGTGGTGCTACAAAGCACATTACCTCACATCGTGAATTGTTCACCTCTCTCGAGTCTGTCCCTCGTGGGAATTCTGTCACTTGTGCCAACAATGCTTCTTATGCAGTTCAGGGAGTTGGAAAGATTGTGCTTACTGCTGCTAATGGGAGTTCCTTCACACTTTTTGATGAACTTTATGTACCTGGGATCAAGAAGAATCTCTTTCTAGACTTGGACTTGTAGTCAAATTTGTGGATGAGAGATGTATAGTTCATGATCTCAGTTTTGGTGATGAAATTGTTGCTTTTTGTGCAGTGGGCTGTATAAGCTCACTTTGTATGACAAGTGTGGACAAAATTTTGCAAATGCTGTTGCAGATTCAAGGGCTATTTCAGATGCAAAACTTTGGCATGTACGTTTTGGTCATCTGAATTTTGCCAGTTTGCCGCGTTTGCAGATATCTGATATGGTTGCTTCTTTGCCGCCTCTTGAAGCACCTGTCAAACATGTTTGTGAAGGATGTATTTTGGGTAAGATGCAGCATTCTAAGTTTCAAAGGATGGTTCAGTTCGGGCCACACGTAGTTTGCAGCTTGTGCATAGTGATGTTTGTGGGCCCATGCAAACTCCGTCCTTGGGCATTACCTTTACTTCATGACTTTCATTGATGATTACTCCAGGCATGCATGGGTATTTCCGCTTAAAGCGAAGTTCGAAGTTTTTATGTGTTTCAAATAATTTCTGGCTATGGCTAAAAATGTCTCGAAATGTACTATGGGCACCCTCCGTTCCGATCGCAGGGGGGAGTATATGTCTCATGAATTTAATGAATTTCTGGCTAGTCGTGGGATAAAACACCAATGTACAGTGCCTTATACACCTCAACAAAATGGTGTTGTTGAGAGGAAAAACAGGTCACTGACAAAAATGGCACGATGTATGGTCAAAAGTCAAGCGTTTCCGCATTCTTTTTCGCTTGAGGCCATCATGTGTGCCACTTATGTACTTAACAGGTGTCCTACGAAAGCTTTGCAGTCTATTACTCCATATGAAGCATGGCATGATAGAAAGCCTTCTACTGAGCACATGCGTGTTTTTGGTTGTTTGGCATATGCTTTGGTGCCACAAACACAACACAAAAAATTTGGATGATAAGGCTATAAAATGTATTTTTGTTGGTTATAGTGCTGAAAGCAAAGGTTACAGGTTGTATCATCCGCAAACAAAACATATTCTGGTTTCATGGGATGTAGTGTTTGTGGAAGATTCTGTTCAGCCCTTGTTGTCATGTACTAGAGACAGTAATGTAAGCTCACATGACATTTATGACACTTTGTTGCCTCTTTTCAGTGGTGGAAATACGAATGTAAGTTCCAATGAGGCAAATGTACAGCCTATGGGAGTTTCTGAAATGTTACAGATCAACCCATTACTGATGCAGATGCACATGATGTATTTGATGAGGAAAGGGCTGAAAATGAGCAGGCTAGAGGTATGCCAAAATGGTTGGTGCACATTTTGCGTCACAGTAAATTGGATGCACCTTTGTCTAGTCATACTCGTTTAGGCTCTCGCCATGCATCTTATGCATCAGATTGTTATGCTTTGGCTGCGTCTAGCTTACATGATGTTGAGGAGCCTCTGTCTTTTATTGAAGCACAGAATTCTGAAAATTGGATGGCTGCCATGCAATCACAATATGATGCACTTATAGAAAATGACACATGGACTTTATGTGATTTGCCTCCTGGCAAAAAGGCCATTGGTATGAAGTGGGTCTACAAGCTGAAACACAAGCCGGGTGGTGAGATCGATCACCATAAGGCTCGACTTGTTCCAAAGGGTTATGCACAACAAAAAGGCATAGATTATGAAGAGACTTTTTCTCCCACTTGTCGTATGACTACTGTGCGTTTTCTAGGTGCATTGGCAACTCATTTTGGTTGGGATGTACATCAATCAGACATTGTTATTACTTTCTTGAATGATGAAATATTTGAGGAAGTTTATGTAACGTAGCCTCGCGGTTTTGTCATAAAAGGACAAGAGGAAAAAGTGTGCAGATGTAAGAAGGCTTTGTATGGGTTGAAGCAATCTCCTCGTGCTTTGTATGGGTACCAGTAAAAGGGAGTCATAATTCTTTAATTCTTGCTGGTAACGACCTTAAGTTACTAAAAGTTTATGAGACGTGGCTGCTGCACTATGCTTCAGGTGAAGCTCTAGTATATTGCAAAGGCCATCAATGCTATGTGATCTTAATGGTATTTGATCTAGGTGATTCGACAGATCTTCAAAAGCAGGTACACTATGGATGGGTATTTTTTGGTCTACATTGTGGTTTCTTTTTGCTAGATCCTGGAATAGCATATTTGGAGCAGAAATTCTTGAAGTTGATTGATTCAGAATATGTATGCTCATGTGGATTTTATGATGCTCCACTATTGGGGCAATTCCTTATTATCCCATTTGATCTTGGGAGCTATTGAAGAACAACTTGCACATTCAGAGATATCATTTATTTTCCTGTAGTAGCAGGTTACTTGGCAGTAGATTTGTTTTTGGATGTATACTAAGACAGAAGTGTTTTTGGTTATATGATAAATAAGCTTACATGGCTAGCTTCCAGTTGACGTCTTGGACAATTGTTATCGTATCTTCACATCTTTTGAGATAGTTTTGCTCCCAGAACTTGAAGTAAAGGACTTGACGACCATTCCGTGTGCAGACAGAGTAAGACATACTTGAGCTTGATAGAGTTCCTTAAAGAGAGCTGATGGTCAAGCCGTGTGCATAAGTAACTGGAGCACTTGAGTTTGGCGGGTTCACTAAATAGATTTTTTTAATATAATTGAAAGCTTTGGAGATACGACCATACGGTTCAAGGATTGTGATGGGACAACTACCAAATAATTGAGCTAGACTATTGATGTTATGATTTACACCTTCTTTTTGTTTTACATACCTTTATCAACTACGTGAGCTTGATGACAAGTAGCTTAAGGTATTTATAGAAGATGTAGCTTGAAGATCGGTTGGCACAGACCGGAGGCTGTGCAGGTTCAAAGGGGGTGAATGTCGTGCCGCTCCGCTCCCATGACAAGAAAATGAGCAAAGGAATGTTGATCAAGAGTATTTGAATCCTGCATGGTTAATCAACAATTATAAGGGCTTGCTAACAAGCCAATTTTTAAGTTGAAAGTGTGCCAAATGCGGCTCCAAGGGTTAGAAGATGTCTTGGTAATGCCAGACAATGAATTTCTTGAAGTGGTCATAGCTGGGATTTTATTAATCCAAGTTGAATTACTCAAAAATCTCTAAATGCCTGTCTTTACGGCTCGTCAATCGAAGCTACGAGTGAAATTTTGCAAACAAGCTTAAAACATCATTTACCAACCCCCTATGTGGTAAAAAGTGAAGTTTAACTTTCAAATATGGCATTGAGACATTATACGCATATAATATCTATGTGCTCATATTTTGACAAAATTTGGTATGTGAGCTTGTCTTGTGGTGCTTAACACCTTGGTATGCTTAGATCAATTTTAGTATCTAAAAGTACTTTTTAGACATCATACGTGTATGATGTCTAACTGGTCAGAATGAAGTGAGTTTTACTCAAGAGGTTCCTCACTACACTGGCAACTCACAGCAAGTTTCAAAACTAAATTTTGATATTTTCTGTGCAAGTTATGGCCAATACCAGCCTTTACTTTTCCTACATGCGTCTTTGGTCTTTGCAAACCCAAAAATGCTTCAAATTTGATGAAATTTGTTCTATATGGTTCCTAAATGTTGTAGATCACAAGGGTGCACTCAGATGTAACTTTTGACTTCAGATCTGGCCTCTAAGACATTATAAATCTTAGTTCTGTTTCTACCAGAGGTGCCCCTTAGTGTGTAGAACAAGAATATGTGCTCACAACAATTTTTGGATGTCAAAATTGCTCAAAATCACTACTTTTCCACAAGGAAATCCTTTGAAAGATTAAAACCTTCCGAGTTTTCAATCTATATGTCCAAATGACATGAAATTTGGTGTATGTGCTCAACACAACATGCAGAAGATGGGTAAAATGTCAAAAGTTCATTTTGGCTGCGAGAATCACCCTTTAGACATCATATGTGTATGATGTCTACTGATGAGTTTTTGGTCGGAATTCATTCACAGGCATCCCCAAGTGTCTAGCACTGGTTTTCAAGCACCTCTACCAATTTTCATACAAAAGTGTGCTCAAAATCTCAAGTTTTTCTATTTTCTATTTTAGACACTCCGTCTTTTGTCTTTTGGGTGTCAAGAGTTGGTCAAAACTCTAGTCTCAATGTATACTTAGGGTTAAACCGCCCTTCTAAACACACTGGTGCAGTCAAAATTTTCAAATTTGGTCTCGACATGCCCCTTGAGACATTATACGAGTATAATGTCCTAGTTTACAGAATTGCAATTTTTGTATATAGACCTCTTGCACATGCCCTCTTATATCCTCAACACTAGTTAGCCATGCAAAAAAGTCATTAGAACTCTTTTTATTGCATTTTTCCTCAAAAGTAGTCTTTTTAGAGATTCTTAATGCAAATAAGCACTTTAGCAAATAAATCAAAGATGAATAGCTAGATCAAAATTAGATCACTTAACTAAAGCTACTCTACAAATCATATGGGGTTTTGCATTTATGAGTAGAAAAACGCTTCAATGCCACACATGGACTAGAAAATGCTTTTATCAGCTCACAAAACACTCAACCACCACAACAACTACTCTAATCTACAAATCCTAACTAAATATACCTAGTTGAATACCCTCGGCAAGACACACGCTTCGTGGCTATCCATTTGATCTCTAAATAACCTCTTCCAGATCCACTTAAAAGAAATTCTTTCTTTAGCCAAAACTAAAGCAAGCAACCATCACATGAGTGTTAGTGGGAATACATACTTAAGTTCTTGTATCCCCGACAATGGCACCAATGTTGCGGGAGCGAATCACACCACCATAAAATGCATGCAACACAACCTAGATCAACATAATCTCAATCAAGGACACAGATGCCACGATAGACACACGAAGGAAATCTGTTTAGCTTGTTAGGTTGAGACCATCCTACACATACAACACTCTGGAAGGCCAACTAAACCACAACCTAGAATCTCACTGCTTTCAAAAACACCACCTACCCACATATGCACAAACGGAAGGGAACTCACTAAATCATACCAGAATCGTATGAAACTTAAGGAACACCATCCCCTCACTAGGATACACCTCTCCCTAAGCCTCTACACTATAAATCCTAGCTCTAAACCCATCTGCGCAAAACACGTATAAAGACAGAGTAGAATTCTAAAATGCCCAAAATCGAAATCTATGGGTACCTATGTGTAGCTTATGTCACTACAATTCTAACAACTACTTGCAGGTAGAAAACAGATATCATTTGATATACTTATAGCCGCAAATAGTACGCAGATGGGTGAGTGCCTTTGCTCCATTTTACAAGGAATGCTTGGCGTTGTTGCATAGCTCTTGCTGAGGCTAACGCAATGGTGCAGTCGGATCTACAATGTGATGATCGAGCGAGGAGTAGCCCTAGGATGAAACTCATGCTCTCTCTCTCTTCCTCTCTCACACAAAGTCAACGGTAGCTTAAAACTTATGATTATGATAAAAGTTCTCCTTACAAAAATGACCTAGGTACCTTATATCCTAAGGCTACGTTAGATTAACTAAAAATAGAGTTTGAGGGGTCAAATGGATTGGTATTTACAATCTGGAAGTGCCATTGCACGCCGGCTTCTACAACTAGACTAGCTACTTATTACAAATGATGTTTATAACCATAATCCACAGCATTCCATAACTCTCAAAAAATAAGGCTTTGTTGAGTTATATCGTGTTGTTGACCCAACCGTCAACATAGATTCAAAGCCAATTAAATAGGTATGGCAAAAGAAACCTTCAATGCCAACTTGGTTCTTAACTAATCCTCTCTTTGAGGATTCGATCTTACTTTTACCAGAGGATATATTTGTAGTAAGTTCAAGAATGTAAATAGCCAAGTTGCCAGGGTGCAAAAAATACTCTTTGGCATAGGTATAGTCGGGATGATGAGCCAAAAAATGAGCAAAATGTCAGTCCCAAAGCTTCAAGTTGTAGTAAACTATGTGCTAAGAGTCATAGTTTCTAGGCTTATGCTCAACCTGGAGAGTTGAGCATATATAAGCCGTGTTGCTCATGCTGAATGAGATGACCATAAGAGTTGAAGTATATTAATTTAGTCATGGTGGAGTGACATAGAGTCCAACACTCATGCACAATGCACAATAAGATGAGAGCACATATCCTCAACAACAAAAACCCTTCTTAAAGGGGTGCCATCTTGTAAAGCCACGACATATGCTTTTATAGCTAAACCTCCTTTTTGAAGAACCCCTCAAAATTATTTCTTGCACATCATATTGTTTTTCAATGCATTTCTGTGTATGAATATAGGACGTTCTATCATTGGACATATACATTAGACATTCTTTTTTGCTTCTACCTATGTAGCTTGAGTGCACTACAACAAGCAAATCAATGTTCCATCATACTACCTATATATATGATGCCCTCTTAATTTTTATATCCCTCAACAAATGATCCCTTCAATACTTTATTAATATTTTTCATGCTAATAAGTACTCCACTAATGTGTGTATCTTAATTCTATATCCCTCAGCAAATGATCCTTGCATTACTTTATTAATATTTTCTATGCTAATAAGTACTCCACTAATGTGTGTATCCGAAAGGAACTTTTTTCCCACCAGGCTTTTTCCCTTTGGTCATCCAAGTATAAGACCCTAATTTAGATCCTCACCATTCTACTTGTCTTGTACATACTCTTAAAATGGATAAATAGAAGCCTCACCATTAATGCTGCTACAACAACATCATCTCTCACATCAAGAAAAAAACTTGGACCAATGAAGATGCGACAACAAAATGAACCTCATCAACAAATTCAACAACAAATGAAGACAACCCATCAACAACCAATTAAAAACCTTCCAGTCTCTACTAACACTTTTCAACAGTGCCCAAGGACGGGCACTAAAATTGCAAGGGGGGAATATTAACTGAGTTGAGATTAGTTAACAGAAGCTACTGAAGGTCCGAGCCTTACAAAGCATATCAAAGATGAATACAAAGAAGCACTAGAGATTGGAGTTGCAAGTTTTTCATATTTTTTTCAAAATGGCCATGTATTGTAATTTTCCAATTTATTTCAAGCCATTATAATATTCATAATGGGTTTCAGGCTCAATGAGAGTTCCAAGCTATAAAGAATAGGTCATTTAGTGTGTGTAGATTGCAAATTTAGTAAGTTGTGGGAGCCCTTAAGGCCTTGGGCGCTTGGACATTGCATAGTTTTACCATATGTATATAAGGCAGTGTGAAAATGTAATTAGGGTTCTTGACTTCATTTGTTGAGACCACTCTTTGGTGAGAGTCATGAGGTGTGTGGCTATGAAGTCCTTGAGCTTAATCTTTCTCATGTGATTTGATTTACACCAATCAATTAATAATCCTCTTTCACTATACCTCTCTCATACTTTATATGATTGCTAATGATGATTTGATTAGCTAAATCATAACTAATTAATGGTTAATCCTTCTCTAATCTTGTGTAATTTCCCTCTATTCTTTGTGTGTGCATGTAGGTTTGATTGGAGTGTGGATGCTCCATTGATCCATGTGTGTGTGCGCTTGTGATTAGTGTGTTGCATGATAGGATTAGTGATGTGTGTGTCTTTGCAATCGTTAGTGTGATTGATTGGGTTGATTTTAGTTGAAGAGAAGTGGATGTGGAGATTGCAATGATCATGGATTAGCTCCTCCATAGACCTCGAAGCTCACTTCATAGATTTGCCATTCCTGTTGCCATGAGTAGCTCACTAATCAGTGAGTGTTTCCATGCCCTAGCCAGGTAGCTCATCTTTCCGTATTGACATTTATTGCTGGTCATTGGAGCTATGCTACGATGGTACCCCCAATAGCCATATCATGTACTGCAACAATGGGGGTCCTTTTCATAATGTAAACACCTATAGCAACAATGTTATCCCAATAACAATGACACATGTTCTTCTCATTCATCAATGCTCTAGGAACCTTTGCAATGTGTCTGTTGTTTCAGTCAGTAACACCATTTTGCTGCAGGGTATACCTATGTAAAAAATGCCTTTGAATTTCATGCTTTTTCAAAAAACCATTGAATTCATTGGAGAAGTATTCTCCCCCTCTATGTGATCTCAAGTACTTTACATGTTTTCTAGTCTATTTTTCAACCATAACTTTGATATTCTGAAAGTGCATAAGCACCTCACTTTTTTGCTTCATAAAATAGACCCATGACTTCCTCATATGGTCATCAATAAAACTCACATAGTATCTACATCCACCCATAGATGCAATATTTGTCGGGCCCCATACATTTGTTTGCACTAAATCTAATGCATTCTTTCTTACATTCTTATCATGAGGAAAGGATGCTTTTGCCTACCTTCCAAATTGACAAGCTTCACAAACTTTTTGCATTTCAACAACTTTGAATGCTGGTATACCTTTAACCATCTCTTTAGTTTGCATCATTGTCAGCCTCTACAAATTTACATGACCAATAAGTTTGTGCCAAAAATCTCAATATCTCAAACATCACCTACACCTTGTGCAAACTTGGCAGCATTCAATTAAGGCACATTTACATCCAAAGTAAACATTTTGCACACTTTATTTCGGTGCACAACTAGCCTTCCATGCTTCTTATGCTGTCAAAGAACCATCAGAGTTAAACCTGACATGAAAACCCTATTCAACCATTTTCTCAGCAGAAACCAGGTTGTTTGTAATGTTGGGTACGTTACAGGTACATCAGCCAGGTACTTCACTTTACCATCTGTCATAGATAGTGGTACATTTCTTGCATGCATAATAAGAAGTGCAATATCACCCTAAGTTTTTACATAACTAGGACTTTGTAAACTTTGCATTTCCTTGAACCATTCACCATGACCGATCATGTGATTTGATGCACCAGAATCCACATACCAGACATTATCACTGGATTTTGCTACATTTACAGACATAGTATTCAACATGTGATACACCACAAATAGCCTCTCAGGCTGACTCGTCCACATTCCTACTAGTAGTTGCATAATTGTTTTGTTGCCTCCTATCTGGATAGTCACATTCAAATTGGGCATGTTTTCCACAACCCCAACATACTACATTTTTGTGTTGCATTATTTTGCTACACATTTCGATGACCTCTTGGACTCTCCCTACCTCGAGAGTTTCCTCGACCACCTGTGTTTTGACCTTGATTTTTATTCTCTTGTTGTGCTTGGTGCTTACCTCTTCCTTGGCCTCAACCATGACCTATACCACATCCTCTTACTCTTCCTTTATAATTGAAAAGGACCTGTTCAAAATTGTTTCCACCCTGTGTAGAGGAGTCTTACTCAAGTTCCTTCTCTTCCACAATCAATAAGAGCACAAGATCTGATAATGAGGGAGTGTTATCTCAAAGATGGATGTCAGTTTTGAACTGTTTATTTTGGACCCAAAGCTTGCATACAAACTTCTACTTTGTCATCAACATAAAATGTAACACCAATCGATGCAAGTGACTCGCATGTGTTCTTTATCTTCATTGTTTTCATGGTTCTTCTAATTCTTATACGTATATTTTTCATTAAGCTAAATAAGCTGCGTGTTTTATTGTTGTTTTGTTTTATTGAGAATCTCAATATAATCCAAACAATATGCTATTCATTTTAGGATTTTGTGGTCTTTAGAGCTTAGTCAAGTTTTTTTTTTTAGAGCTTGATTTTTCCTGGTTACATTTTGATACATCCACTCACAATTTTGAGTTTTGCAAAAAAAAAAATAAATTTTTTTTGGTGGTCTTGATTATCTCTCTTAAAGAATAACACTACTAGTTGTGTAGTCCTCATTAAATAGTCATTCAATTGCTAACTTCATCTAGAAGCCTATCAACATTTTGTTTATAACCTCATTTTGCATCACTTTTAAATCATATACCTAAAATTGCAAAGGGTTTTCTCATATTTAGACTTTGCATAAATATAACGTGCTAAACTTGGTTGCCTATGATGTAAGTAGTGACCCCTTCTGGTTTAGACCATTCCCCATCTTGGATAACCTATATCTTTATGGTTTAACTATTGCAAAATGGTTTGTTATCTAGATTGTGAACATTTTGTTAGTTACTTGATGAGTTTATTTCTATAGAAACTTTGAATCAATTGCCTTAAATCCTTTTGTAAGAGGTTCTAGTAAGATGGCATGCTTTGGAATACTAAAATCAATGCTGAAAAATAGGGCAAATGATATTGAAGTTTTTGCATTTGTGATAGTATCTTCACTAAATGTTTTGCATTGAAATGAAAAGACACTTTGATCAACATATAAGCATGGGTGAAACCACTCAATCATAGAAGAATTTCAAACCTATGTCAATGTACACATTTTTTGGAATGCTTTATAGTATGGTTTTTGTGAGACTATTCAAAGATATATACTTTTTAGCGTATGACAAACGGATTCAGTTGGGGAAATGGGTAGGTTTGGCATGTTGACTCACATTCATGGATGCTAACTCAAAGTCATTGATATATTTTGGTTGCAGTTACACATAGTGCAATAGAACATCTACCATCCCCTACCCTCATTCTTGAGATCACAAAGTGGTAATCAAGGGTTTTCTAGGGAACTCAAAAGCTTTTGCAATAAAAAAAGGATTTTTTCCACTCTTTATCAATTTCTCTAAAAGATCCTTTGGGGATTGTGACATGTTACCTAGTTTTCCTAGATAGATTTTTGGCAATGATAGAGTGGAGGATTGGCTTGGGATGGTTGGATATCCCTATTTGCAGCATTACAAAAGGAAGCCATGGGCTAAGACATGCTTATTTCACACTAGTTGCACTTGAAAATGGGTTGTCTAGAGGCTGGAGTGCTTAGTGATCTCATTTGTCATAAAATTCTTGCTATACTTGCAACATCTAGAAAGTACTAACGGATGGGGAGCTTTTTGTGAGAATGAATAGAACATGTTAATATGTCAAGCTCAACATATAGGACTCCTAGATGACTACCAGTGATAGTCATCATCACTCACACGTCTTGGTGGATACACATATCTTCTATAGTGATACTACAACTATACTACAACGAGTTGGTCTACCTAACGGAGTGATGGCATACTTATCTTCTCACCTCACTCAATAGCGGCTACATTAGATTGTTTCACTAGTTGCCCTTTTATGTTGTATTTTCCCCTATGTTTGGTACACCTCTTATCTTGAGTTAGTGAAGAAGAAGTACAAGAACTACAAGTAGGAGCAGCCCATGAAGCAGCTTCGGTAGTCTCGGGAGCCATTATCCAATGATCTTTAATTGAGGTGGTTCTTTTTGAATATTTTGTGTCTCAGGATTTTATTTTGACCTTGGTTTTGGAGTTAGAGTGTGTTCGCATGCAGAAATGCTAAGGTTTGGGGTTTTTATGTCTGCATATTGGTGGTGCAAACAGCTTCGGTTCGGCTATAGTGTGCACAAATACTATTTAGCACAATGAAATAGGTGTATGTACATAGATTGTGGTTACATGTGGTAGCTAACTATTTTTAGTAGGCTACTCAAAAATGTGGTGAAGGGTTGGAAACATGTCGCTCAACAGTGACCGGCCTAACCAGATTGTCAGTGAGAAGCTGTACAAAAGAGAGAGAGAGAGAGAGAGAGAGAGAGAGAGAGAGAGAGAGAGAGAAAGAGAGAGAGAACTTTCCAAGAGACCTCATAGATTTATTTGAAAAGAGAGGCACCTATCAATTCACCCCATAGAGAGAGAGAGAGAGAGAGAGAGAGAGAGAGAGAGAGAGAGAGAGAGAGAGAGAGAGAGAGAGAGAGAGAGATATTTTATTATCATCCTTGAAGGTCAAATATGACCTATGGGACCAAATTTACATGTGATGTAGTATGAGTGACTCTCGATGCTCCAAAATTGTGGTGATGAGAGTCGCAATGCAGAGCCCACACTGTGGCTCAGAGAGGAAAGTGTGTAGGTCTAAGTTATGGCTGAAAATGTGAGAGAAGCAAGTTCAGATGTGATCAAAAGCTGACACTCTAGTAGTGTGTGGTACTCAGACTCTCGAATTTGTAGTGAGAATAATGTGCAGAGTCTATTTGACTCTTCTCTATTGCCCCAACACCGTATCTCACATCGAAGGAAATGGGAGCTAAGCCGAATGGCTGTGATAGTGCATATCGCCGACAAGGGGATAGGCTCAAGCATGTAAGCATGAGTACCGTTTTCTCTTTTAGCGAAGAACATGGTTTTGTAGTTGGGGGTAATATGGGTGGTGTAATGTATAAAGCGAGACTCACCGGATTTCTCCCAAGCCGTAATACATTGGTGTTGTAGAAAAGCTTCATTCACTTGGGAGTCAATTGAAGCATCATGTAGCAAGTGCAATTCATCCCATCTCCCAAACCACTTCTTTTCGTCTTGCATCCATCCCGTGCTCAAGATCTTGCTTTTATGCATCTTTTGAAGTTTCTTGCTTGCTTCCCATGCAATCGTGGGAAGCCGATGTGAGGGGTTTTGGTGCATCTTTATCATGTACTCCACAACCCTTTCCATGCCCATAACCTCAATTGGAAGAGATCCCAACTTAAGAAGTAGGAGCATATATGGTGTTTGTGTCTTAACTTGGAGAAAGTTTGTAAGAAAACGCTTTTGGACATTCTCAAACTCTTTCCAAGTAGACTTTAAGATGCTCCCGCCCCACACTTCAACTCCATAAAGAAGAACCGATGTCACCAATCGATCAAAAAGACACTTCTTGAGAACCCAACACTTGATGTTTCCCGCATTACACATGTTCTCCAATGCATAATATGCTCTCTTTCCTACAACGCATAGCACATTCATGCCACTTTTGATTGGACGGAACCTCAAGCCTAAGGTACCTAAAGCTCTCAACAACTTCAAGTGTCTCATTGTTGTACACAATGCATGGCTTCTCCTTATGATTGGTTTTCACAAGCATAACCTTTGTTTTGGATTCATTCACAATCAGCCCACTATGCAAGCAAAAGTTCTCAAGGACAACCATAAGCTTTTGTGCATCTTCTAATGTGTGCTCTAGAAGCACTACATCATCCGCATACAACAAAAGCATGATTACCACACTGCAAATAGTGACCTCTTCAATGCCTTCTTCTTGCATAAAGTCAAGTAGCATTTGTTCCAATTGATCGATGCATATACCAAAGAGACTTGTTTAACCCCAATAGTGCTTACAAATTTTTTTGAATTTTCTCCTCCCATTTGCAAATTGACAATTTACCTTCTCATATATTCGAGAAACCGCAAGCATAAACCCACTTGGCACTTGGATTTCTTCCATCCTTGTCCACAAATTGTTACATGGAATCATATCAAAGGCTTTCTTAGAGTCCACAAAATAACAATACAATCTCTTGCTTTTCAACTGACTTTCCTCCATGAGAACACGAAGAGTGACAAGATGATCAATGGTGCTATGGTATCGACAAAAACCTCATTTTGCCTTTGCACACCATTATCTTCAGCCCAATCACTCAATTTCATCTCCATTATGCACCCAAACAAATTTTTCATAAGACATCCAATCATTATAGTCTGGTAGTTGTTTACATTCTTTACATCCCCTCCTTTATGCAAAGGCTTAACCCAATTAGTACTCCAATCATAAGGCACCATGTTGAAGTGCAAGGTTGAACATATCACACATTCACTCATGGATAAAATCTCCTGTCCATTTGATCATCTCCGGCTTGATACCTTGAAAATCTCCCGCTTTGCGAGTGGCCAACTTTTCAAGCCCACCGCATATATCCTCAATAGTAAACAAAGAGGGCATACATGAGAGTGAACCTTAAAATGTAATTTTTTCAGCATTTGCTTGCTCATATAATTTCTTACAATGTGTGTATATATCCACAAGACTCAATTTACCAAAATTCTCAACCCGCTTGTCCCTCAAGTTTCTCCAAAATCTTCCACATGCATGTGTCTTTTCTTGGACTTGAAAAAGTTGTTGCTTTACTTCCCATCTTCTTTTCTTTTTTTGAATCAATGCCTTGTATGCATGCAAATGACTTTGATAGTTGTCTTTTCTTTTTTTGAATCAATGCCTTGTATGTATGCAAATGACTTTGATAGTTGTCTTTGTCCATAGTTGCATCAAGCTTTATCAAGGACTTTCGAGCATCTTGACATTCTTTATCAAACCACCTTTTGCGTTATCTATATTTGTTGATACCATGGAGATGCTTTATGGCAAAGCATTCTTCGACACAAGAACAAATAACTTTCTTGAAAGCTTCCCATTTAGTTTTCAATGGTGCATCATATTGAATCTTTGTCATCCATAATTTTTGCTCAACCGTTTCAATGTACATTGGTGCCCATTTGAAATCCATACATAGTGATAATTTCTCTTTCCTTTGGCTAAGATTATCATGCTTAGTTGCTTCTCCACATGAAAGGTCAATACATAAGGTGCGATGGTCGGATTCCGGGGTCCATTGATCAAACATAAAACTCTTTATGTGATACATGATGGCTTCGGAGAGTAGCATATAGTCAATCACACTGTTCCCATTATGTCTCCTACATGTAAATCCATTGGTTCCACTCCACAAAGATACACCATTGGCAATGAGCATACCCGTGCTATTACACATGTGTAAAAGTAACTTTCCATAGTGATCTGGCTCTTTCTCATCCATTGAAGTACGATCATACAAGTGAACTTCCTCCAACTCCCTTAAAATGTATGGCATATCAAATTGTTGAGTGGTATCATGTTGGAATGTTTTTGTACGAGGATTCATATCACCAAATACAATAACATCACATTCACCTTTGAAATAAGAAATGTCCTCTTCTAAATAAAAAATGGATGATCTCTACCCGTGCAAGCATAAAAGGGGGAATCATGATGAGGAATGTAGCAACCGGCTACAAAAATGGGTGCTCTTTTTGGTGTTATAATTTTCAGCCATACATAACGTTTGTACTTTTCATCTTTCACAATTGGTACAAAATCTTCCAATCTTTTATTAACCATACATGCTACCCCTCCTTGTCCTCTGCATTGCTTGAGATTCTTTGACCATATCAATAAATGTACATTATAATCCTCCAAGTCGTTAATGCTTTGTGTATCATGCTCCTAAGTTTAAAGAAGAAGTACAACATCGACTTTGCTTGTTAGTTCATCAATGCCAAACCCCGCATTCCATGGGTATCCATTGCAATTCCAAAAGCATATTTTCAATTGTAACTCGGTCTCATAGGTCATGCATCCCTATTTGCTGGAGGGACTTGCCACTCCTTGGGGGCACATTTTCTTCATGAGAGATCTCCTTGTTTTTCTTATTCTTTTCTTCATATGCCTTGCGACACATATTTTGTTGTTTAATAGTGTGATCTCCACATACAAAACAGTTTGTATCCCTCAAATAGATCCAGCTATTATCAAGGATATTCTTTTGCTTGGTCTCATCGGGCATGGTGCATACAATTGGCCGTTCTCCCGAGTGAAGAGCTCCTTGCTTCCCCACTCTATGTGCTCCATAGACCATAACTCCGGACATGCCAAAGTGGGTTTTGAAAAAATCTTCGATAATAATGGCAAGAGAAGGAGGTGTCTCTAACTTCTCTTGGGAAATTCCACGAATAACAATGTTCTTGGAACGTCGCTCCCGTTACATCAACTCCTTCTCATCCACATTCTTTGTTTGAACCATAGCTTGCATGAGTGAGGAATTAGAAACCACATTGCTACAACATACATCAGCCCAAGACTTGTTTGTGCATACATTTTTCATGTCGCATACATCCCGGCTCATGGTGTCAAATTTCTTCTCTTTCAATACATGGTCATGCTCTACTTTGCTCATCCGCTCCTTCAAAGCATTCAAATCCACAAGAGAGCGTTTACATTCCTTGACTTCCTCTTCAAGTTACATAAATGTGTTGTTTGCATCTCAGTGTTCTCTTTAGATTCTCATTCTCAACCACAAGTACTCTTAGTGTGCTCATAAGTCTTCACCTTGTTTGTTTATGTTCTCTTGCAATGATACCAAGTATGCCATGATCATGGTTTTTGATGTCGTTGGTTGGGTGGTTGTGTTACCATCTCCACACTTAGGAGATTTTGGATCATTTTCCACAATGGTTGTGGACCTTTAAAGAAGAAGAACCCTTGCAAGTAGCAGAAGACATTGTATGTAAAATAAGGGATGAGAGTCAATTTTCTAGAACCTGATCACTTCAGAAATGCTGCTACAGAAGCGGTCATGAGGTGAGCCAGAGTGTATTGCTGTTGCCATCCTAAGTAGCATTCACATAGAGAGGATCCCATGGGAAGCCAATGATGATGCAGTTCCCTTGCAGTGAGTTCCTCCCCGTTTTTCTAGTTTCTCCACATACGCATAGAGAGGAGGCCGTGGGAAGCCGCTAACGATGCAACCCACACATAGCCTCGATCTTATAATGTGCTTGGGAAAGGCATGTAGTACTTGACACCTGGGATGTCAAGTCACACACTAGGTGTTGCAGTGGATCATGCCATCTAAGGCCAACACCTTCAACCAATGTTTTAGGGCCTCTTGCTAGTGCTTCCCGAAAGGGTTCTTGCCAATGCTTCTAGGGCTCAATTACCACACCAACTGTCATTTGGATAATTATGTTGGTGCATCCTTTGCTGACACAATTGCTGGAGATGTTTACCTGAGAGTTTGGCTATGCAAAGTAGAGTGGGCCCCTCAAGTTGTCCTGTGATGCTCACCATTTTGAGGAGTTGTTGGGCGCCATCACCAAGTCCAAGACTATTGCTGTCATGCAGCCCTTAGTCTACTTCATTGCTTGAAAAAACTTTTTTTCTCAAAATTTATAAAACCTACGTGTGAGACTTAATTGACTATATTTGAAGGTTCTTACACTAATTTATCAAAAAATTGTATCTTTTTTTAAATATATTTTTTGGCCGTTCGAAGCTTTGCTTTAACTAGTTTTATGGGATTGTGCCCACTCACCCACACCCACATGTCTCGTTCGAAGCTTTGCTTTAACTAGTTTTATGGGATTGTGCCCACTCACCCACACCCACATGTCTCGAGGGTTGAACCATAGTGGGTGCGCTCAAGTTTAAATTTTTGTGGGATTATACTAAACCTAGGTTTTTTTTATAGCACCAATCTATTCAACCTCCCCCCTCCATCCATCAAGCAATGGGGAGGGTCCTCCCAACCCCTTCTACACAACAATCCAGATCTAAGACTCTCTTCACATGCATTTGTTCTCGCCCAAGTGACTCTGTTTGTCGTCATGTGTTGTGAGATGAGACCCCTCCTCTTCTCGCACATCATCGTCATCATGGAGGGCTACTTCCATGCCATCATGGTTCAACCATCCTACAATAGATTTTGCACCATGCCTTCTTCATTCTTGTTGTGCTTTGTGTTGCCAAAATATACCCTTGGCATTGTGAGAGTGAGTGAGAGAGAGAGAGAGAGAGAGAGAGAGAGAGATAGCAACTACTTCAACAAGCCCTTCGTCATTTGTGCTGACTATGAAAACAACTAATTGAGGTCATATAGACACAACTTAATTAAGAAATTTCATTCACACATTATGAATATCATGTGTGTCATGTAAAAGCGAGCAAGATCCGTCGAAGGCGAGTCACACGAGCTAGTTTAAATTGAGAGTTATGGTGGCCTCCATTCGCTCTGTTTGAGCATGAATTTGTGGTGGTTATCAATATAATCGTCACTCACTCTAGTTTGAGTGAGCATTGACAAAAAGAACTATATTTAAAGGTTATCACACTTTTTATATATATATATATTTTTGGCAGTACTTTCGAAACGAGAGTGAAGATAAATTACTATAACCAACATAGCTTACAACATCTCCCTCCTCAACATGAGCCAAGGAAGCAAGCCAAAACAAATAGCCAAGAGTTCTGATGGCTAACAGGGGATCCACCCCACCACAGATAGAACCAGAAACTTGTACATTAGGAGATTTTTGTTGGGACGATAAACATAACTACACAGAAAATGTACCAGAGAAGTGGAAGATAGCACTACTTATGAGGGGAGTCATGAACTCCATCACCAACCAACGACCAAAGATCGACTAGATGGAGTCAAGTCTAAGCGGCCGCAAAGGGGGCTTCGATCGATGCCAAATCTTGGCAATGGTGCTTGGCTCTCCAAAAATGCCCAAGGATTATTCCTTGCTAGCCCCCAAGTGGACGACGTCTGTCACCCACCAACCGCCTGTCAAAGAAACACCAAGAACAAGCAAAACAATATGCAAATCTCTGACAAAAGTGGGACAAACTCTTCCCTACTAAGATCGCCACCACCAAGGGGTGCATTCTCCCACACCGCAAACCCTTCCAATCGCACATAGACCAAATCTAAACTACCTCTGCTCCCCATGGGGGAGGTGGGAAGTAAGTTTCTCCCAATGCCAAAAATGAGTGGACAGTAGCGTGCATTAGACAAGTGAGGGTGAGAGGCTTGGTTGCATTTTCCTGTTGCAGTGGACCCTTTTAAGATTCCCTGCTCAAGGTTGCTCACAAGAAAAGATCTCCCAGACCTAGCAGGGCTACACACCCTTGCATCCCCTGTTTCTCACAAGTGTAGATTTTATTTTATTTTCAATACTCACAGATGTGAGTGATTATATTAAGAATAGCAAAAAATTACATACCAAGCCCTGCTCACAAACCGAGCCTCGGCATCCAACAAACCATAGACAAACATCAAAAGGTTGCCATGAATCCCAACAGAGCTACCACCCTCAAAGGGAACCCCCTCAATATGATAAAAACCAGCTAAAATCTAGCACATAGTCCTAGGATTTTACAGGGGGACCCATACCCGGTGCAATAGAGAGCACAAAGCTACGTTAAAAAAAAGCACAAGGCTGCAACAAAAACCACCGGGACTACCACCCCCAGAGGAGACCTCCGCATGATGCGTCAAAACAATAGATAGATTACAGATGTCATTACATGCCGCATAAAGGGGGAGGAATAGCCTCCATCACCTCAAAAAGTAAGCTACAGATGAATCCACAATTGCTAGTGACCACAGAGCATCATGCACCACACCACAGAAGACGGGCCATTTAGGTGAGCCTCACCTTCAATCCATGGGGCCTGTGAGCATATAGAAGCCATGAGAAGGAGCCCATACTGCCACCAATGTTCCTTCCCTCCACGTGCAACAAAACCCCAGACGCATCAGAAGCCTTGATTAGAACCAATCGCCGTTTTGGCTCTTTGCAGAACTTGGAGAGGCAACCTTCACGTTTCCATAAAATGAGGGGGCCAGCCATAGGGGACTGCATGCAAGAAGAGTCGATCTGCCTGATGCCTCACTCTAGAGACCACTGTCCTCATGCATATGCAAACATATGACCCCAATGGCTTTGATCTTGCCCCGTCCTTTTGCAACACCATCCACGAGCATCCTAGCTCCATGGCCTTGCAAGCAACAGAACAAGAAACAGAGTAGCTCCAGCGCAACCCTGTTTAGAGGTAAATCTTAAGAAATGCAAGTGGGATTACCTCATAGCTTAAAAGCTGAGCTAACATCCATATCATGGACGTGGGATAAGAGGAAACATATTTTGTTTGAGATTATCCTCCCTCCCTTAGGACTTTAGCCCAACTTTTAGGCTATGAGGTTATCCCATCTACAATTTTTTTAAATTTTTTTTGCCAAACTCACATTATGTGAATGAATGTATTGATCACCAAAAAAATACAATTACAGCTCCCTGCACAAACCGTTCCAAGGAGCCACATCAAATCCTAAGACTACAAAATAACCAAGATACATCCAGAACCATACAACCATACCGATAGAAGGCCCCCACAATTTGACCCTCCAGATACATCGTCTTCAAGGGGAGCCACCCCAAGACAGACAAGAGGACCAAGACATACACTAGCTAAATAGAGAGGCACCCTCGAAAGACTAGATACACTCCTACAAGGCTACCACCAACAAAGGCCCGCCCACTGCCACTGGGTAGGACCCCACCCTTGCAGGACCAACGGAGGACTCCAACGAGCAGCAGATCGCATGATGGGGGGAGCACAAAGCTCCATCACCAGCCACCCAAGGGCCACCACCAAAGACTCGATTCCATCTACAATTCTTAAGATTTACATCTAAACTTTGTGAGAAATAGAGAATGCAAGGGTACGCGTCATGCTAGCTCTAGGAGCTCTTTGCTTGCAAAGTAGGGAAGCTTAAAGGAGTGAGTTCCAACCGTTGTACGATACCCAAAGCAGGGAAGCTTAAAGGGGTCAATTCCAATCGTTGTACGATAATTGGAAATCTAGTTTGTTTCTAGCATAAGATTCTCTCTCTCTCTCTCTCTCTATCTATCTATCTATCTATCTATCTATCTATATATATATATAATATATATATATATATATATATATATATATATATATGTTGAGATGTCGAGCTCTACACCTTGAGCTGGCATCCACTACGGGTCTTGGCCGCTTACGGCATTTACTCACTGGCGCGTTAGGTGACCGACAGGGAGGATCTCTGCCAGTGATTCTACAGCTGGACTACACTTATAGTGCCAGCCTAGTACGCTTCTAGCGAGTTCACACTTAGTGACCGCATGTACATATGTGCTACTTTTCAGCTTTAGCACTTAGTCATTTTGTACTCTCTTTTCTGTGAAGAAGAAGAAGAAGCTTTCCATCTCTGTGTGCTTTGTGCTTGTCTTGTGTAGCTCTCTTGCATCCTCATTCTTTACATGGTATCAGAGCCTGGTGCAGGCAAGAGAGGCTAAGAGAGCAAGAGCATCACAATCCCTTCGTTCGCAATCCACGACCAGATGCCGAAGGCGCCTCGCGCAGCGAAAATTTTTTTAGGGGTCTCCAAAGTGCAGTATACAGAGATTTACTGTACAAGTACAGTGGTTGTATGTACGCTTGATTGTGGACACTCGTTGAGTGTAGAAAGCGTTACAGGAACCACGATAGCAGGTTCAACAGATTTGCAGGTTTTTGCAGATTGCAGCTATTTTGTCTTAGTGCTTCAAGATGTCTGACGGTTTCAGTCAGATTGTTACTGAGAAGCTTGAGAAAAATAACTACCCTGCATGGAAGTTCAGAATAACAAATTTCCTAAAAGGAAAAGGTTATTGGGACTATGTAGAAGGAGACAATGAAAAGGAACCAGAGATTCCCGAGGCAAATGCTACAGCAGAACAAAGGAAAGCTTTGAGGGACTGGCAACAAGGCCAGAGCAAAGTGATGTATTGGCTGTCTATGAGCATCACAGATGGCATGATGGGCTATCTACAGGATGCTGAAACCCCCACCATTGCATGGAGAAACTTAGGCAGAGTGTTCGAGGTGAACACCAAAGCCAGGAAGCTTCAACTAAAGTCGGAGCTAAATCAGGTTAAGAGGAACAACCTCTCAATCAATGATTATGCCTTGAAGATCAAGAGTATCATTGAGACTCTTGGATCTATTAAAGTCTCAGTGGAAGACGATGACATTGTCCGTGCATGCTTGGATGGTCTGGGAGATGAGTATGTACATTTTAGGTCTTCCATGAATACAAGAGACGACATCCCCGTGTTCCAAGATTTGATTTCTATGCTTATTCTTGAGGAGAAGAACCTTGACACATCTTCTTCTCATGGCAGAAATAATTCTGAACAGGCCTTCTATTCTAACTCCAGAGGTAGAGGTAGAGGTCGTGGTCGAGGCCCAAGGGGTTGCAGGGGCCAATTTCTGGAAGGTCAATCAAATCAAAACAATACAGGTGGCAGGGGAAACCAGTCTCAAGGCAGGATGAGTCAAAGAGGTCGTGGTGCAGGATCAAGCAGGCAGCAACATACTCCAGATAGTAGAGAATGTTGGACTTGTGGTGAAAGAGGTCACATGTCACGTGACTGTCCAAAGGGAAAAGCAAGTAGAAAGAGAGAACAGGGCAACTATGCATCTACTAGCAGAGATGCAGATGACAGCAAAAACGAGCGCATGTTTGTTATGCAGCATGTAATGAATACAATGATTGCAGAGAATTCCACCCAAGATGATGTTTGGTATGTGGATTCAGGTGCCTCTAATCACATGACGTCTCGTGGAGAGTGGTTTAGAGATATGCGCAAACCAGATGTGTCAGGCTATGTGCAGACAGGAGATGATACAGCTCACCCCATTGCTCATGTAGGGGACATACCTCTAAATATGAAGAGTGGGAAATCAAAGTACTTAGCAGATGTACTTCATGTCCCAAACATTACAAAGAATCTTGTTTCTGTTGGACAAATGGTTGAGCAGGGTTTGCAGGTTCGCTTCAATCCAAATGGCTGTTATGTAGAAGATTTCCAGAATGGCTGTAAGCTGATCACAGAGGGCAAATGTGTGGGCAGAATGTTTACGCTGAATGTAGACATGCCTGAGGTAAAAGCTGCATTATTTGCACAAGGCACAGGTGTTGTGGCTGATGTTGACATTTGGCACAAACGCATTGGCCATGTCAATGAGCAGAGATTGCGCAGCATGCAATCAAAACAGATTGTAAAAGGTTTGCCCAAATTCAAGGTGGATGATATGCATAAAGTGTGTGCAGCATGCCAGTTTGGAAAACAGTCAAAGGGCTCATTTCCACATGAGCGCAATGTATGTAAAAGGCTACTTGAGGTGGTGCACACAGATGTTTGGGGTCCAACCGATACTGCAAGTATACATGGTTGCAGGTATTATGTCTCTTTCATTGATGACCATACAAGGAAAGTATGGGTCTACTTCATGCGTAACAAAAGTGAAGTGTTTGGTCACTTTCAAGACTTCAAAGTCATGATTGAGAAGGAGACAGATATGCAAATCAAGACATTGAGGTCAGATGGAGGGGGAGAGTACTTCTCCAATGATTTTTCAGATTTTCTGCGAATGCATGGTATACACAGACAGTTTACATGCAGATATACTCCACAGCAGAATGGGGTCGCAGAAAGAAAAAACAGGCACATTGCAGAGGCTGCACGTGCATTGATGAATGAGAAGAACATGCCTCATCATTTCTGGGCTGAAGCTGTAAATACAGCTGTGTACATTATGAACAGGACACCTACAGCTGCGGTGCATGATGTAACACCTGAGGAAAAGTTTACAGGTACAAAGCCTGATTTGGCACACTTGAAAGTGTTTGGCTGCATAGCTTACGTGCATGTACCAGATGAGTTGCGTAGGAAATTGGATCCTAAAGCAGAGAAATGTATTCTTGTGGGATATTCCCTTGAACAAAAGGGGTACAGGTGCTACAATCCTACTACACGAGAATTACGAGTGAGCAGAGATGTAGTCTTTGATGAGATGAGCAGCTAGTACAGTAATGCACATGGCACTATTGGGGCTGATGTAAAAGATGATGTGGTTGTACAAAATGTGAGGCCACAGTCACAGGTTTTGAGTGGACCACAAGAGTCCTCTTCTCGTGGCTCTGTTGAGAAACCATGGAATGGTAGACTACGTACGCAGGTTACTCCACCAACAGGTACAGGGAATGTATCACGAAAAGGAAAGGAAAAGGTTGATGAACCTCCCTTTATGGTTGATGCATCATCAGGTTTTTCACATGTAGACATGGATTCAGATGGTTCTGAACAAAGTCTTGATGAGGAATTTGGAATTCCGGCTGTCAGGACACCTGGTGTAAGGAAAGTACAAGAAGATGCTAGAGGGCAAAGGAGTGACCAAGGACCGCGCAGATCTAATAGAGTCAGAAATCCAGTTCAGAAATTGACTTATGATGGGTATCTAGCGCATTACCAAGCGATGGCTGCATTGGAAGCAAATGACACATGGGAGTTGGTGCCATTGCCAAGTGGCAAGAAAGCTATTGGCTGTAAATGGGTGTATAAAACCAAGCACAAGGCTGATGGTAACATTGAGCGTCACAAGGCAAGGCTGGTCGCAAAGGGTTATGCACAGACGTATGGCATAGACTATGAGGAGACCTTTGCTCCAGTGGCAAAGATGACGACTGTGAGAGCTGTCATAGCAGTGGCTGCATCTAGAGGATGGATTATGCATCAAATGGATGTAAAGAATGCCTTCTTGAATGGTGAGTTGCAAAAGGAAGTGTATATGGATCAGCCACCTGGTTATGTCGATCCAGGTTACCTAGATTATGTATGCAGACTTCTCAAAGCTTTGTATGGGTTGAAGCAGGGCTCTAGAGCATGGTATGACAGGATTGCCAAGTATCTTGTCAATATTGGTTTTAGGAGAGCTCATGCTGATCATTCACTCTATGTACGTGAGAGTGATGTGGGGATTGTGGTCATTACCATATATGTAGATGACCTTATTATTGTTGGTGACAATGCTATGGAGATTGACCATGTGAAGGGTCTTCTCAAACAGGAGTTTGAAATGAAAGATTTGGGCGAGTTGCGCTACTTTCTTGGCATTGAGGTGATCAGGACTCCAGAGGGTGTATGGCTGTCACAGAGACAATATGCTTTGGACATGTTGTCAAAGTATGGTATGGCTGATTGTAAGCCGATTTCCATTCCCTTGGATGTGAATGCAAAGCTGAGTGCAGAGAAGGGTGATGTTGTTGAGGATGTCAATATGTACAGGAAGATGGTGGGTAGTCTAATCTACTTGACTATCACAAGGCCAGACTTGAGCTACACAGTAGGCTTGGAGAGTCAGTTCATGCAGCTTCCGAGGAAGCCACATTTGGATGGAGTACGACGCACACTTAGGTATGTGCAAGGGACTCTTGACTACGCATTGTTCTATGCAGCAGATGCACCATTAGCATTGTATGGGTATACAGATGCAGATTGGGCATGTAGCATTGTTGATAGGAGATCTACGAGTGGCTTCATGTTCTCTTTTGGGAGTGCTGCTGTTACTTGGAGCAGCAAAAAGCAGCCTACGGTTGCTTTATCGAGCACAGAGGCCGAGTACAGAGGTGCAGCAGTTGCGGCGTGCGAGATAGCTTGGCTACGCACATTACTTGAGGACTTGGGAGTGCAGGTGGATCAGCAGATTGTCATTCATTGTGACAACCTCAGCAGCATGCAGTTGGCTAGGAACCCAGTGTTCCATGCTAGGACCAAACACATAGAGGTCCATTACCACTACGTTCGAGAGTGAGTGTTGGCGGGCGACATCGACTTGGTCTACGTCAGCACAGAGGAGCAGATAGCGGATATCTTTACCAAGGCCCTCGGAGCTGAGAAGCTTCGACGTTTCCGGACTATGCTTGGACTTTGCGACATGCAGAGCTCGAGGGGGAGTGTTGAGATGTCGAGCTCTACACCTTGAGCTGGCATCCACTACGGGTCTTGGCCGCTTACGGCATTTACTCACTGGCGCGTTAGGTGACCGACACGGAGGATCTCTGCCAGTGATTCTACAGCTGGACTACACTTATAGTGCCAGCCTAGTACGCTTCTAGCGAGTTCACACTTAGTGACCGCATGTACATATGTGCTACTTTTCAGCTTTAGCACTTAGTCATTTTGTACTCTCTTTTCTGTGAAGAAGAAGAAGAAGCTTTCCATCTCTGTGTGCTTTGTGCTTGTCTTGTGTAGCTCTCTTGCATCCTCATTCTTTACAATATATATATATATATATATGACCAATATTATGAAAAATGTACAAAAATAGCATAGATTTTGTGGCATAGTTTAGGTTGGAAAGTACTTACAAAAGACAATTCTAAATCTAGAATCCATAGCCAAACAAATTCCAAGTTTTTTCAACTCATAAGCTATCTTTGTGGACTCATTGCAATCCCTTGTCATAATTCTATGAAATTGCCTATTTAAGAGGACATAAAAGTTTGCAAAGACATAAAAATGTTTTTTTATCAATCTAGTGCTAAATCTAATTCCTAATAATGATACATGTTACACTAAAATAGCAAGGTAACGTTTGCATATTAAACCCAGAAGTTGAAAAAAAGAACTTAGTTGTGAAGACATTCTTTCATTTAAGGAAAATTACAATTTTTTTTTGAAGAAATTTACCATCTTGCTTCAAATTCAATTCTTTTATTCTTAGTTGTGAAAAAATTCTCTCCATTTAAGAAATTTTTTTATTTTTTTTGTAAATTATCTTCAAATGCTAGGAGAATTTACGACTAAGAAACTATGTTTTAGACAAAACAGTTTTTAAAAAGATCATTAGGTCCTTAAATGAAGGGACCCATTTACAAACTAAACAAAGGCAGGAAGAAAAAAGGGAAGTCAATTGAGCATTGAACGAAAGGACCAAGTTACAATGATGCAAAGAACCATTTACATTCTAAAGGAAGATATAATCTTTATAAAGCCTTCCTTATCAATCAAAGAGGACAATTGTCCACCATCAATAGCCTCTATATCAACGGCACAAAAGGTGTACATTTTCTCAACCTTCCATTATCGCCTTCTATAGGCCAATAATGCAATTGGATTAGAACTACTAGGGGAATAACATCTTGGCTCTTGAGTCCTTATTGATGATCATGGCCATGGATGTCCCTTTGCCTTCATGGTCAAGGAAAGTGTGCATCTCTGTAAAGAGACTTGTATCTTAGCTCTTGACTCTTGATTGAACACCATGACAATGGATACTCATACATTGACCATGGATGTCTCGTTGTCTCAATGATCAAGGAAAGCGTGCCTCATCTTAGAATTGTGTGGCTTTTGCTCATTCAAAAATCTTGATTGAAAACGAGTGGGAAAGCTCACTTTTAGATTGAGAACTTTATTGAAAATTTGTAAAAGAAGGCTGAAGTTTTTAAAACTAGCTTTTGTAAAAATAGCTATATATATATATATATATATGAATCAAACTCACAATTGCAAGTTGACTTATTAAAATCTCCAAAAAGAAATGTACAAAGTAACCTCAAGCTCTTGTCAAGCCTTGAGGTATAACTCGATATCTCTAGAATCTACAAAGTATACCCATGATCACTTACCCACCTTAGTGGTCAAGACAACAAGAATTGCTCGCTTCCACTCGTCTGGGTTCTTTTTTTTTTCGAGGACAATTATCACTTCCCTGTTTTCTTGGATTATTTCCATGAATCTATTTATTGAGAGGTCATTTTTGAATATTCAACAGTTTTTGGTCTTCCAAAGTCGCTAAAAGTAGCAAAATATAGTAGTTTGTGTACAGATTAACAACGCTTGGCTTTTCATCACCTTCCCTCTTAAGAACAAATTTAGGTCTTTTGAACCCATTTGCATATCTTACCTGTTAGGCCTCTAATAGTTGGACACTCCTCAAATATGTGAGAGGGGTCCTTAATTGAGCTTTTGTACCAGAGCACCAATCTAAATCAATGCCTCTGGCTAGAATCTTGACGCCTATTGCAAAGAACCCCATAGCACCTTCCACAAAAAGATCTTCATTGACAATGGCCAATGTGGATTCCAAATGTTATTTTCTACCAACACCCATCTTGATTCTGACCAGTGCATATCTCACTGTTTGTTGCGGGGCGAGGCCTAATCAATCTTGATCATTAGATTGTGGTAGATACCCTTGGTTTCTGATTTGAGAAAAGTTATGCTCTTGACCATCACTAGGATTTCCACTCAAAGTTTGGCTTGCAGATAGGCATCAAGCACTTGTATGGCCCTTCTACAATCCTGTTAACTAGCAATCTTTCAATGCCATTGAGGTGAGAAATTATAACTAAGATTGAGGTGTGAAGGTTCTAGCCAGAGGAATTGGTCCAAATAGATGCTCGCAATGAAGAATGGCTTGTGAGGACCTCCCTCACTTATTCACGGAATGCTCAAGGATCTATGGCCTCGCACAAAAAATTTGCAAATGGGTTCAAAATATCTACAAGATAGGGCTCTTTCGATGTCTTCCTGGGTGGGAAGGTGTTCAAGAGTCGAGTGCTTCTGATTGGCACGCAAATTGTTAGATTCTTCTACTTCAAACATGTGTGGAAGGCCAAGAATTGTTGGGTCTTCAAAAATGTCCTAGAAATAGCTAGGTTCATGGAGATTATACAAGAAAGTAGGGAAATGATTTTTGCCAATTGGGAAACGGATGGACTTTGATAAATGGAACAAGGCGATTGGTGCCGCATAGTTTGGTTAGTAGATGGATCCTTGCTCATGTTGAAGTTTTCTCCATGATCATCCAAGGTTCTTTCTAGGGTCCTTTTCAATGTCCTCAATTGAGCTTTTGTATGAGAGCACCTATCTGAACCAGTACCTCTGGCTGGTATAAAGGTTCTAGCCAGAGGAATTGGTCCAGATAGATGCTTGCAATGCAAAACGGATTGTGAAGACCTCCCTCACTTATCCAAGGAATGCTCGGGAATTTGTGGCCTATCAGAGAGAATTTGCAAATGGGTTCAAAAGACCTAAGGGTTCTTCCAATCTCTTCGCGGGTGGGAAAGGTGTTCAAGAGTCAAGCACTTCTAATCAACACCCAAATTGTTAGATTTTGATACTTCAAACATGTGGAGAGGACTAAGGAACTATTGGGTCTTAAGAAACACCCTAGAAACATCTAAGTTCATGGAGATTATACAAAAAAGCAGAGAAACAATTGTCGCCATTGGAAAACGGATGAACTTTGATGAATGGAACAGAAGGATTGGTCCTGCTTAGGTTGAACTTTGCTCCATGATCAGCCAAGGTTCTCTCTAGGGTCCTCTTCAATGTCCTCGTGTGGCTCCCACTTGATGTATCTATGGGACATCATGGTCCACATAAGCATGACAAAAATTTATAATTTTTTGGTTATGCTAATATATTTCACTGACCTTTGTGAGTTTTGAAAAAAAAAAAAGAGAAATTCTAACTAAGAATATTTCAGTATGGTTACAAAACTGATTTTTACCAAAACATTGCTTGACGTCGACATAGAAATTACAAAATATAGACTACAATATTTAGAGGAATTAACACGCACGCACGTGCGTGCACGCGCAACCCCCCCCCCCCCCCCCCCCCCCCCCCCCCGCCCCCCGCCCCCACAAACGCCAAACACACACACAACTCACAATAGTGAGTGTATGAATTTTATTAGCCAAGATAAAGCACAAAGAACCTCAAGCCACTGCCTAGCCTTCAGGGCTAGCAGGTTACAATGGATAACAATATCTAGAGGACTTAATCCTAAGGCATAGTCAACTGACGTCTAGATTTCCTCCTATGTGATTACAGAAAGTTTCCATTGCTCCGCACCACCCCCCCCCCCCCCCCCCCCCCCCCCCCCCCCCCCCCCCCAACCCACCCAAAAAAACCCAAACAAAGGGCTGAGGGACTCCATATGCACCTTGGGAGGGAGACCATCTGCAGCCTTCCCCATGGTTTATCACATGGTCTTCACCCCTCCCTCATTTTTGGAGCTCCAGGAGAGGCCCACCCTCCTACCCCCTCTTGGGGGGGGGGGGGGGGGGGGGGGGGGGGGGGGAGAGGATGGGGGCCAGTTTTCTTTTCGTTTGCCGGTGCAAAATCTGAGTGGCAAGTAGGGTTCGAGTGGCAGGCAACTTGTACCTTGCGGCAACGCTCAGTACCGGCGGCTTCTTATGATGGTGCTAGGCTCTCCTAAAAAGGCCGGTATGTGTTGGAACTAGTCTTTTTTGGATTTGATCTATGGAGTGGTGTTGCTTCATCCGTGCTGTGGCCCTCGGGTCGGTGATGGGGACCTCGGGCTTTTTCGGAGTGTTGCTTGGTCGTTATGATTTTCTACGGTATGCTTTTGTGAATGGGGTGGCTCTCCTGTTAGCCCGAACTCTGCTAAGCACACCATTGTTTTTTTTATGCTCTTGCATGGTTTATTGAGGAGCTATTATGATGTATATCTATTGTGTTTCTAATTTTTATCTTTTGCATACGCTCATTAGCAAAGAGTGTGTCATCTTGGACACCCCTCCCCACTATCTATATCTGAGCTATATCTATCTATACTAAGGATAAAGGGGGAGGGAATTCCGGCTCCGCCCCTGCCACATGTCAAGACCTGCTCATTCCAGCCACCTTCGGCAGTGTGGACTGCAACTAAGCGCGTTGTGTGTGTGTGAGAGAGAGAGAGAGAGAGAAAGAGAGAGAGGAGACTTGGCAAAAGGAGCTTCATCCGGTAGCTTCCAGGCGTGTGTGCCTTGCGCGACATGACACAGTAGACGCTCGACGGCACACACACACATAGAGAGAGAGAGAGAGAGAGAGAGAGAGAGAGAGAGAGAGAGAGAGAGAGAGAGAGAGAGAGAGAGAGAGAGAGAGAGAGAGAGAGAGAGAGAGAGAGAGAGAGAGAGAGAGAGAGAGAGAGAGAGAGAGAGAGAGAGAGAGAGAGAGAGACGCTCTTGAGTCCTACCCTCTCCCCTTGCCACATGGCAGCTTCTCCAATCTCTAGGCCAGTGCATTCTGTAGATGTCGGCGGGCAGAGAGAGAGAGAGAGAGAGAGAGAGAGAGAGAGAGAGAGAGAGAGAGAGAGAGAGAGAGAGAGAGAGAGAGAGAGAGAGAGAGAGAGAGAGAGAGAGAGAGAGAGAGAGAGAGAGAGAGGGAGGCGTTGAGTCCTTCACGTGGCCCGTAGTTTGCCAGAGCTGTCCCTTTATCTGGGCTGCGGGTCCTCCCTCCCTCCAACCTAGGCTGCCCTCAGCACGTACGGGCCTGCGAGCCACCTCCCACTACCCACCCGTGCTCGAAAAATACTTTTTTCCAAAAACTTGGAAACCTACATATTTGAAACAACAGAGGTAAATTGCCAAAATTTGAAGGTTTTTACACTCAATTACACTAAAATTTAGAGGTAAATTTCAAAATTTGTAGGTGGGATTACACTAAACCTAGGTTTTTTTTCGAGCACTGCTGCCCACCAATTCTTTCTCCAAGTCCAAGTTGATGGCGATATGTGAATGGCAGCCTCCTCAGCCTGCACACCGGCATGGTGACGAGGCATTTGTGTGCGGGGAAATTAATTTTATCAAACACACAAAATTCCCTTTCTTGAATTTTTCAAGAGGAAATTTTAGAAAATCTATACTGAGGATAAAGGGGGAGGGAATTCCGGTTCCCCCCCCCCTGACACATGGCAGCACGACATTCATCCCAAAAACACAAAGGCGGGCTGAGCGTGAAGAGAGAGAGAGAGAGAGAGAGAGAGAGAGAGAGAGAGAGAGAGAGAGAGAGAGAGAGAGAGAGAGACACAGAGAGAGAGAGAGAGAGAGAGAGAGAGAGAGAGAGAGAGAGAGAGAGAGAGAGAGAGAGAGAGAGAGAGAGAGAGAGATAGATAGATTTTATTATCGTCCTCGGAGGTCAAATATGACCTATGGGACCAAATTTACATGTGATGTAGTATGTGTGTGGCTGATGAGTGACTCTCGATGCTCCAAAATTGTAGTGATGAGAGTCGCAATGGAGAGCCCACACTTTGGCTGGGAGAGGAAAGTGTGTAGGTCTAAGTTATGGCTGAAAATGTGAGAGAAGCAAGTCCGGATGTGATCAAAAGTTGAGCACTCTAGTAGTGTGTGGTACTCAGACTCTCGAACTTGCAATGAGCATAATGTGCACAATCGATTTGACTCTTCTCCATTGCCCCAACGCCGTATCTCGCATCGAAGAAAATGGGAGCTAAGCCGAATTGCTGCGATAGTGCGTATGCGGACAAGGGAATAGGCTCAAGCATGTAAGTGTGAGTACGGTTTCCTCTTTTAGCGAAGAACATGGTTTTGTAGTTGGGGGCAATATAGGTGGTGTAATGTATGAAGCGTGACCGACTGGATTTCTCCCAAGCCGTAATAGATTGGCGTTGTAGAAAAGCTTCATTCACTTGAGAGTCAATTGAAGCATCATGTAGCAAGTGTAATGCATCCCATCTCCCAAACCACTTCTTTATGTCTTGCATCCATCCCGTGCTCAAGATCTTGCTTTTATGCGTCTGTTGAACTTTTTTTGCTTGCTTCCCATGCAATTGTAGGAAGTCGATGTGAGGGGTTTTGACGCATCTTTATCATGTACTCCACAACCCTTTCCATGCCCATAACGTCAATTGGAAGAGATCCCGACTCAAGAAGTAGGAGCATATATGGTGTTTGTGTCTTAACTTGGAGAAAGTTTGTAAGAAAATGCTTTTGGACATTCTCAAACTCTTTCCAAGTAGACTTTGAGATGCTCCCGCCCCACACTTCAACTCCATAAAGAAGAACCGGTGTCACCAATGCATCAAAAAGATACTTCTTGAGAACCCAACACTTGATGTTTCCCGCATTACACATGTTCTCAAATGCATAATATGCTCTCTTTCCCGCTTCCAAACGACGCATAGCACATTCATGCCACTTGTGATTGTACACAATGCATGGCTTCTCCTTATGGTGGGTTTTCACAAGCATAACCTTTGTTTTGGATTCATTTACAATCAGCCCACTATGCAAGCAAAAGTTCTCAAGGACAACCATAAGCTTTTGTGCATCTTCTAAAGTGTGTGCTAGAAGCACTACATCATCCGCATACAACAAAAGCATGATTACTGCATTGCAAATAGTGACCTCTTCAATGCCTTCTTCTTGCATAAAGTCAAGTACCATTTGTTCCAATTGATCGATGCATAGACCAAAGAGAGTTGGTGACAATGGACATCCTTGTTTAACCCCAATAGTGCTTACAAAAATTTCTGAAATTTCTCTTCCCATGCGCAATTGACAAATCACCTTCTCATAGATTCGAGAAACCGCAAGCATAAACTCACTTGGCACTTGGAGTTCTTCCATCCTTCTGCACAAATTGTTACGTGGAATCATATCAAAGGCTTTCTTAAAGTCCACAAAACAACAATACAATCGCTTTCCTTTCAACCGACTTTCCTCCATGAGAACACGAAGAGTGATAGGATGATCAATGGTGCTATGGCATCGACGAAAACCCGCTTGTCCCTTTGCACACTTGTCATTCTCTTCAGCCCAATCACTCAATTTCATCTCCATTATGCACCCAAACAACTTTGCCATAAGAGACCCAATCATTATAGTCCGGTAGTTGCTTACATTCTTTACATCCCCTCCTTTATGCAAAGGCTTAACCCAATTACTACTCCAATCATAAGGCATACCATGTTGAAGTGCAAGGTTGAACATATCACACATCCACTCATGGGTAAAATCTCTCGTCCATTTGATCATCTCCGGCTTGATACCTTAAAGATCTCCCGCTTTGCGAGTGGCCAACTTTTCAAGCCCACCTCATACATCCTCAATAGTAAAAAAAGACGGCATACATGGGAGTGAACCATAAAATGGTATTTTTTCAGTATTTGCTTGCTCATATAATTGCCTACAATGTGTGTACATATCCACTAGACTCAAGTTACCAAAATTCTCAACCCGCTTGCCTCTCAAGTTTCTCCAAAATCTTCCACATGCATGTGCCTTTTCTTGGACTTGAAATTCTTGTTGCTTTACTTCCCATCTTCTTCTCTTCTTTTGAATCAATGCGTTGTATATATGCAAATGACTTTGATAGTTGTCTTTGTCCATAGTTGCATCAAGCTTTATCAAGGACTTTCGAGCATCTTGACATTCTTTATCAAACCACCTTTTGTGTGATCTATCTTTGTTGATACCATGGAGATGCTTTATGGCAAAGCATTCTTCCGCACAAGAACAAATAGCTTTCTTGAAAGCTTCCCATTTAGTTTCCAATGGTGCATCACATTGAAGCTTTGTCATCCATAATTTTTGCTCAACCATTTCAATGTACATTGGTGCCCGTTTGAAATCCATACATAGTGATAACTTCTCTTTCCTTTGGCTGAGATTATCATGCTTAGTTGCTTCTCCACATGAAAGGTCAATACATAAGGTGCGATGGTCGGATTTCGGGGTCCATTGGCCAAACATAAAACTCTTTATGCGATACATGATGGCTTCAGAGAGTAGCATATAGTCAATCACACTATCCCCATTATGTCTCCTACATGTAAATCCATTGGTTCCACTCCACAAAGATACACCATTGGCAATGAGCATACCCGTGCTATTACACATGTGTAAAAGTAACTTTCCATAGTGATCCGGCTCTTTCTCATCCATTGAAGTACGATCATACAAGTGAACTTCCTCCAACTCCCTTGAAATGTATGGCATATCAAATTGTTGAGTATCATGTTGCAATGTTTTGGTGCGAGCATTCATATCCCCAAATACAATAACATCACCTTCACCTTTGAAATAAGCAATGTCCTCTTCCAAATCAGAAAATGGTTGATCTCTATCCATGCACGTATAAAAGGGAGAATCATGATGAGGAATGTAGCAACCGGCTACAAAAATGGGTGCTCTTTTTGGTGTCATAATTTTCAGCCATACATAACGTTTGTACTTGTCATCTTTCACAATTGATACAAAATCTTCCAATCCTTTCTTAACCATACCTGCTAACCCTCCTTGTCCTCTTCGTTGCTTGAGATTCTTTGACCACATCAATGAATGTACATTGTAATCCTGCAAGCCGTTAATCCTTTGTGTATCATGCTCCCAAGTTTCAACAAGAAGTACAACATCGGCTTTGCTTGTTAGTTCATCAATGCCAACCCCCGCATTCCATGGGTATCCATTACAATTCCAAAAGCATATTTTCAATTGTAACTCGGTCTCATAGGTCACGCATTTCTATTTGCTTGAGAGACTTGCCTCCTCCTTGGGCACATTTTCTTCATGAGAGATCTCCTTGTTTTTATTATTCTTTTCCTCATATGCCTTGCGACGCATATTTTGTTGCTTAATAGTGCGATCTTCACATACAAAACATTTTGTATCCCTCAAATAGATCCAACTATTATCAAGGATAATCTTTCGCTTGGTCTCATCCGGCATGGTGCATACAATTGGCCGTTCTCCCGAGCGAGGAGCTCCTTGCTTCCCCACTCTATGTGCTCCATAGACCATAACTCCGGACATGCCAAAGTGGGTTTTGAAGATTTCTTCAATAACAATGGCAAGAGAAGGAGGTGTCTCTAACTTCTCTTCGGGAATTCCACGAATAACAATGTTCTTGGAACGTCGCTCCCGTTCCTTCAACTCCTCCACATCCACATTCTCAACATTCTTTGTTTGAACCATAGCTTGCATAAGTGAGGAATTAGAAACCACATTGCTACCACATACATCAACCCAAGACTTGTTTGTGCATACATTTTTCATGTCGCATACATCCCGGCTCATAGTGTCAAATTTCTCCTCTTTCAATACATGGTCATGCTCTACTTTGCTCATCCGCTCCTTCAAAGCATTCAAGTCCACAAGAGAGCGTTTACATTCCTTGACTTCTTCTTCAAGTTGCATCAAACGTGTTGTTTGCATCTCAAGTGTCCTCTTGAGATTCTCATTCTTAACCACAAGTACCCTTAGTGTCCCATTCTCCATTGCAAGTGCTCGTAAGTCTTCCCCTTGTTTGTTTACTGTCTCTTGCAATGATTCCAAGTACGCCATGATCATGGTTTCCGATGTCGTTGGTTGGGTGGTTGTGTTGCTATCTCCACACTTAGGAGATTTTGGATCATTTTCCACAATGGTTGTGGACCTTGTTGAAGAAGAAGAACCCTTGCGAGTGCCGGAAGACATTGTATGTAAAATAGGAGATGAGAATCAATTTTGTTGAACCTGTTCACTTCGGAAATGCTGCTACAGAAATGCCTTCCATAACTTTGGAAATTTCTGTCTTTACATCAATGCGTAGAGGATTTCGTGCTCTTCGATTGAGGCTATAGATCACCCAAATCGGAGTTCGGATGAAGAAGTTATGATCAAAAGAGTGGACTGCTGTCTACTAGGTCAAAAAACTGCTGCGTTTTAGAAAGAGAGAGAGAGCGAGAGAGAGAGAGAGAGAGAGAGAGAGAGAGAGAGAGAGAGAGAGAGAGAGAGAGAGAGAGAGAGAGAGAGAGATGAATTAAATGGTATATTAACGTCTTCTCGAGAATGAGAGAGAGAGAGAGAGAGAGAGAGAGAGAGAGAGAGAGAGAGATGAATCAAAGAGGGACACTGGGAGATAGAGAAAGAGAGACGAAGAGGGAGAGCGAGACAGATAGATTTAGAGAGAGAGAGAGAGAGAGAGAGAGAGGAGGAGGGGGAGAGAGAAAGAGAGATAGAGAGATAGAGAGGAAGAGGGAGAGTGAGCTCGGTGGCTCAGCCGGGGGTGGTCTATGCAACGTTGGCAGCACAGGTGTCGTCCGCTGTCCAGAGACTCCAAACTCCAGACTTCAGAGAGAGAGAGAGAGAGAGAGAGAGAGAGAGAGAGAGAGAGAGAGAGAGAGAGAGAGAGAGAGAGATTTTATTATCGTCCTCGGAGGTCAAATATGACCTATGGGACCAAAGTTACATGTGATGTAGTATGTGTATGGCTGATGAGTGACTCTCGATGCTCCAAAATTGTAGTGATGAGAGTCGCAATGGAGAGCCCACACTTTGGCTGGGAGAGGAAAGTGTGTAGGTCTAAGTTATGGCTGAAAATGTGTGAGAGAGAGAGAGTCTTAGAGAGAGAGAGAGAGAGAGAGAGAGAGAGAGAGAGAGAGAGAGAGAGAGAGAGAGAGAGAGGGACACTGGGGAGATAGAGAAAGAGAGCTTTAGAGAGAGGAGGAGGGAGAGCAAGAAAGAGAGAGAGAGAGAGAGAGCGGAGGAGGAGGAGGAGCGAGAGAGAGAGCTAGAGAGAGAGAGAGAGAGAGAGAGAGAGAGAGAGAGAGAGAGAGAGAGAGAGAGAGAGAGAGAGAGAGAGAGAGAGATAGAGATAGAAAATGGCACGATATTAAGTTGAGACACATTTTTCCCGAAGTTGAATGACATTGGGGAGATAGAGATAGAGAGAGGAGGAGGGAGAGCAAGAAAGACAGCTAGAGAGAGAGAGAGAGATACAGGGAGTGCAAAGTCGATGAGACTCCTCGCCAGTGCCCCAACGTGCTGTCTCGCAGCGTAGAGAATGCGAGTTAAGACGAATGGAGGCAATGGTGTGGATCGCACTCAATGGGATGGGCTCAAGGATGTAGGGATGGGTTCGGTTACCGCGCTCAGAGAAGAAGAGAGATTTGTAGTTTGGGGCAATGTGTGTGGTGTAGTGGCTGAAGCGAGAACCTCCGAATTTCTCCCAAGCCGTGATACATTGGCGTTGTAAGAAGGCCTCATTAACTTGGGAGTCGATCAACGCATCCTTGACCAAGTGATATGCATCCCATCTTCCAAAGCATTTCTTGATGTCAAGCATCCACCCCGAACTTAGTTTTTTGCTCTTGCATGTCTTTTGGACCTTTTGAGTTGCTTCATATGAGATTCTAGGAAGTCGGTACAAAGGGCTACGTTGTGTCTTAAGCATGTACTCCATAACCCTTTGCGTGCCCAAGACCTCAATGGGAAGCAATCCGGACTCAAGAAGTAAGAGCATGTAGGGTGTTTGTGTCTTGACTTGGAAAAAGTTGGTGAGAAAACGCTTTTGGACATTCTCAAACTCTTTCCAAGTAGACTTCCCGATGCTACCACCCCACACCTCCACTCCATAAGAAGCACCGGTGTAACCAATGTATCAAAGAGGTACTTTTTGAGAACCCAACACTTGATCTCTCTAGCATTGCACATGTTCTCAAATGCATAATAAGCCCTCTTTTCGAATTCCAAGCGATGCATTGTGCAATCCTTCCATCTATGATTGGATGGAATCTCAAGGCCAAGGTACTTGAAGCTATCTACCACTTCAAGTTGTTCATTGTTATATACAATGCATGGATTTTCATCATTGAGAGAGAGAGAGAGAGAGAGAGAGAGAGAGAGAGAGAGAGAGAGAGAGAGAGAGAGAGGGACACTAGGGAGATAGAGAAAGGGAGTGGAAGAGGGAGAGCGAGACAGAGAGCTTTAGAGAGAGAGAGAGAGAGAGAGAGAGAGAGAGAGAGAGAGAGAGAGAGCTACAGATAGAAAACGGCACGATATTAAGTTGAGACACATTTTTCTCGAAACTGCTCATAGTGAAGATTTTGAAGTTGAATGACACTGGGGAGATAGAGATAGAGAGAGGAGGAGGGAGAGCAAGAAAGACACCTAGAGAGAGAGAGAGGGACACTGGGGAGATAGAGAAAGAGAGAGGAGGAGGGAGAGCGAGAAAGACAGCTATGGAGAGAGAGAGAGAGAGAGAGAGAGAGAGAGAGAGAGAGAGAGAGAGAGAGAGAGAGAGAGAGAGAGAGCTGCAGATAGAAAACAACACGATATTAAGTTGAGAGACATTTTTCCCGAAACTGCTCACAGTGCAGATTTTGAAGTTGATGGACATTGGGGAGATAGAGATAGAGAGAGGAGGAGGGAGAGCAAGAAAGACAGCTAGATATATATATATATATATATATATATATATATATATATATATATATATATATATATATATAGAGAGAGAGAGAGAGAGAGAGAGAGAGAGAGAGAGGGGGGGGGGGGACACTGGGAGATAGAGAAAGAGAGAGGAGGAGGGAGAGAGAAAAAGATAGCTAGCTAGCTAGCTAGATAGATAGATAGATAGATAGATAGATAGATAGATAGAGAGAGAGAGAGAGAGAGAGAGAGAGAGAGAGAGAGAGAGAGAGAGAGAGAGAGAGAGAGAGAGAGAGAAAGAAAGAGCTATAGAGATAGATAGATAGATAGATAGAAAGAGAGAGAGAGAGAGAGAGAGAGAGAGAGCTGCAGATAGAAAACAGCATGATATTAAGTTGAGACACATTTTTTTCTGAAACTGCTCTCAGCGCAGATTTTGATGTTGATTGACATAGTCCGGTGTGATTAATTGATTGATTGATTGATTGAGAGAGAGAGAGAGAGAGAGAGAGAGAGAGAGAGAGAGAGAGAGAGAGAGAGAGAGAGAGAGAGAGAGAGAGAGAGAGAGAGTTATATTATCGTCCTCGGAGGTCAAATATGACCTATGGGACCAAATGAACATGTCACGTGGTGTGAGTGGAGGTCATAAGTGAATCTCGATGCTAAAAAATGGCTGAAATGAGCATCGCAATAGAGAGTCCATATCGTGGTTGGGAGAGGAAGGTATGTAGGGAGAGCTCATGGCTGAATATATGGGGAAAAGAGGACCTAATGTGGTCAAAAGCTGAGCACTCAAGTAGTGTGTGGTACTCACTCTCTCGCACTTGACGAGGGCATAAGGTGCAAAGTCGATGACACTCCTCGCCAGTGCCCCAACGTCCTATCTCGCAGCGTAGAGAATGGGAGCTAAGACGAATGGAGGCAATGGTGCGGATCACACTCAACGGGATGGGCTCAAGGATGTAGGGATGGTTTTGGTTACCTCGTTCGGAGAAGAAGAGAGATTTGTAGTTTGGGGCAACGTGTGTAGTGTAATGGATGAAGCGAGAATCTCCGGATTTCTCCCAAGCCGTGATACATTGGTGTTGTAAGAAGGCCTCATTAACTTGGGAGTCGATCGATGCATCCTTGACCAAGTGACATGCATCCCATCTTCCAAACCATTTCTTGATGTCAAGCATCCACCCCGAACTTAGTATTTTGCTCTTGCATGTCTTTTGAACCTTTTGACTTGCTTCATATCCGATTCTAGGAAGTCGATGCAAAGGGCTACGTTGTGTCTTACGTATGTACACCACAACCCTTTGCATGCCCAAGACCTCAATGGGAAGCGATTCGGACTCAAGAAGTAAGAGCATGTAGGGTGTTTGTATCTTGACTTGGAGAAAGTGAGAAAACGCTTTTGGACATTCTCAAACTCTTTCCAAGTAGACTTCCCGATGCTTCCACCCCACACCTCCACTCCATAAAGAAGCACCGGTGTCACCAATGTGTCAAAGAGGTACTTTTTGAGAGCCCAACACTTGATCTCTCCAGCATTGCACATGTGCTCAAATGCATAATAAGTCCTCTTTCCGGCTTCCAAGCGACGCATTGCACAATCCTTCCATTTATGATTGGATGGAACCTCAAGGCCAAGGTACTTGAAGTGAGCTACCCTTCAAGTTGCTCATTGTTGTATACAATGCATGGATTTTCGTCATTGAGGGTCTTTACAAGCATAACCTTGGTTTTGGATCCATTCATGATTAGCCCGCTATGTAGGTAAAAGCGTTCCAGGACACTCATAAGCTTTTGTGCATCTTCTAAGGTATGTGCCAAGAGCACTACATCATCTGCATAAAGCAAAAGCATGATCACCGCATTTCTGATCTGAACTTCTTCTATGCCTTCTTGCTGCATAAAATCAAGAACCATGCATTCCAACTCATCAATGAGTAGCCCAAAGAGGATTGGGAAAAGTGGGCATCCTTGTTTGACACCAATGGTGCTCGCAAAAAATTCTGAAATTCCATCTCCCATACGTAATCGATATATCACTTTTTGGTAGATGCAAAAGACTGCATGCATAAATTCTCGTGGCACTTGAAGGCTTTGCATACGTCTCCAAAGATTTCCTCACGGTACCATGTCAAAAGCTTTCTTGAAATCCACAAAGCAACAATACAACCTTTTTCCTTTCAACCGAGACACTTCCATAAGAACTCGAAGAGTGACAAGGTGATCAATAGTGCTATGATGCTTTCGAAAACCTGCTTGGCCAAGCGCACGTTTGCCATTCTTTTCAGCCCATTCACTTATCTTCATGTCCATGATACATCCAAATAACTTTGCCATCAAAGAACCAACCATTATAGTGCGATAGTTGTTCACATTGTTTACATCTCCTCTTTTGTGCAAAGGTTTGATTCAATTTGCACTCCAATCATGAGGCATGCCATACTGAAGTGCAAGGTTAAACATATCGCATATCCAATATCGTGTTTTCTTGCTTGTCCATTTAATTATTTCAGCCTTGACACCTTGAAGGTCACCTGCCTTGCGAGTAGCAAGTTTCTCAAGCGCGCGGCATACATCTTCAATGGTAAAGAAGGGAGACATAAATGGAAGGGATCTACAACACTCCATCTTAGCAACATTGGGTTGCACATAGAGGTTCTTGCAATGCATATACATATGCTCAAGAGTCAAGTCATCAAAGCTCTCAACGCATTTGACTTTTAGATTTTGCCAAAACTTGCCACATGCATGTGCTTTCTCTTGCGCCAAAAGCAGTTTTTTTTTTGACTTCCCACCTTCTCCTCTTCTTTTGAACAAGTGCTTTGTATGTGTGTGAACATTCCAAGTAAACTTCCTTGTCTTTGATTGCATCCAATCTTAGCAAGTGTTTTCGGGCTTGACTACATTCCATGTCAAACCATTTCTTCTTGGTGCTACACTTCTTAGACCTTTTGCAAGACATGTGTTTCACCGAAAAACATTCCTTCGCACAAGAGCAAATTACTTCTTTGAAAACTTTCCACTTGCATTCTAATGTTGGGCTCTCTTGATGCTCTATCATGCTTAACATTTGGTCCACCATATCAGCATATATAAGTGCTCGTTTGGAGTCTAGACGTAGGTACAAATGATTCACATCATGATTGGAGGCTACATGCTCGGGCCATTTACCACACTTGAGGTCAATACATAACATCCTATGATCCGATTCCGGATTCCATTCACCAAGTGTAAAGCTTTGTATGCATTCTAGAGTGGCTTCCGAGAACAACATATAGTCAATCACGCTATCACCATTGTGCTTTCTACATGTAAAGTCATTGGTGCCTTGCCATAGAGATACACCATTTGCAATGAGCATTCTGGTACTATTGCACATATGTAGAAGTGACTTTCCGTAGTGATCCGGTTCTTTTGCATCATTAGAACTTCGATTAGACATGTATGAGTCATCCATTCTTCTTGAGACATGCGGCATTTTGACTTGTTGTGTGTCGTGTTGTAACATATTTGTGCAAGCATTCATGTCTCCAAAAACAATGACTTCACCTTGATCCTTGTAATGAGCAATGTCGTCCTCTAGTTCAACAAAGGGCTGATCTCTATCCATATTCAAGAGAGCATAAAAGTTGGAGTCATAGTGAGGAATGTAGCAACCAGCCACAAACATGACTTGACCTTTTGGTGGGCTGATTTTCAGCCATAAGTATCGTTTATACTTATCTTCTTTGACAATGGAAACATCTTTCAAACCCTTTTTGGTCATACATGCTACGCCTCCTTGGACTCTTCGTTGCTTTGCATTTTTGGCCCACATCAAAGAATGCACATCGTATTTGTCAAATCCAAGAATTCGTTGTGCATCATGCTCCCATGTTTCGATAAGAAGTATCAGATCGGAGTCATTGGTAAGCTCATCAATGCCAATTCCTGCATTCCATGGATACCCGTTACAATTCCAAAAGCTTATTCGCAAGCGTGAGTTGGTCTCATAGATCATGTGTCCCTATTTGTTGGGTTAGGGATACAAGATCATCTTTCTTGCATCCTCCTCAAGTGGCTTTTCTTCTTGAGATGATACCTTGAGAGAGAGAGAGAGAGAGAGAGAGAGAGAGAGAGAGAGAGGGGAGGGGGGGGGGGGGGACACTGGGGAGATAAGAAAGAAAGAAGAAGAGAGAGTAACTTTCTTCATCTTCTTTTGTGAAATTTGTCAAGAGTGAAGAGTTTGAGGGTAATAGGGGCCATGCCGCCGCCAAAGGCGGCGCCGTTTTACTAGTACTATTATAAAAGGGGGAGGGATTCTGGCCCCTCCCCCCAACACGTGGCAGATTCTCTTTCAACAGGCCAGCTCGGGTGGTGTGTGCCCTGCAATCTAACCGTTGAGACGAGAAGAGAGAAAGAGAGAGAGAGAGAGAGAGAGAGAGAGAGAGAGAGAGCAGAGAGAGAGGCGGTCAAAGTTAACGGCTCTTGGGGAAAGGAAAGAATCTTGGGATTTTTTGTCTTCAAATGGATTTTTCCTATGCAGCCGTTTGTCACACACATCGTTGGTACATGCTCTCCGTTTCTCTCTCTTTTGTTGCACGTTTGTGTATACGCATGCACAATGAACGCTCAGAATATGTTGGTCGGCGGAAATGTAGCCTGGCACTGTAGGGCAAGGCAGCCAGGGTCACATACCCGAGGAAAAAAGTAGGTGACACCTGGTGAGCTTGCATAGTGCTATTTTTTAAAGCAAGGGTCCTCTTATCTTATGCAGCGACTGTCTTTACTAGCAAGGAAAACTCATCTCAGTTCTATTAGATGTCAAGATCGATCCCAATTGTTGCAAACATGCCTTTGAGTTTTAGACATGTGCAAGATAATTGATTTAGAGTTGTGATGGAATCTGTAAAGATTCCATCGATTAAATGTGAGAAAGAGCCAGTAGTAGTAGCAAATGATACCCATTTTCAAAAAAAAATTGAACGCAAATCTTGAATAGATGTCATGTTGAAGTAAACAAAAGGGCCACAATTGAGTGTCTACATGGCAATGAGGACGCAGACAGATGCATTTGGATGGAGTGGGACAATGGAGCATAGCCATGCGGCAAGGTCTTCGATAGACACATTGTAACGATAATGCAGAATCATCTAAGTGCATTAAAAGTGATGACTTAAATGCACTTACATCGAGATTTGTATTTCCAATTTGCTATGTACCTTGCTCCGCGGTTGATGTGTGCCTGTTGTGTGGATTTCTTGGACAATCTTCCAAAAAATGTCCACCTTTTCGTCCACAATCTTGGAAATATGCCATGACTGATGGTATTTCATTTGGTTATGTCGTGTCAAGCTCTTGCTGAGGAATTTTTGTTTCTGTGCTTGCCAAGTTGCTGGCATCTTCTTTAAAACACTAAGCATCAAGTTGTAGAATGTTCCATCTTGACCTTTGTATTGTCTTTCACCTGGTTCTCCAATTAGATTGGCTTCTATTGGCTCATCCATGTACAATGACCCTGATTGCATATGTACCAACTGTCCGTTTTGCTGGCTTGTGTAGATTTTTGGATGAACACTTGGGTTGACTTTCTGAACTTCTATCTGCACATCATCTTTGATCTTGCAATACCTGGATCCACTGAAGTCTATGAACATCTGGGAGTTCTCTGAATTTGGCTTCACTCTGATCAATAGGATCTTGGCTCCTATGTTTCTTTTACTGCTCATCAAGTATCTATGGCCTTCTGAATCTACATATAAGAGTTTATCTCCATTGTAGACATATAGCTGTAAAATCTGCTTTGTTGCAATTGTGCATGTGTTGTCATTGCTACTGGCTTGTCCTGTTGTACTTGAATCCTCAGCTCAGTTTGAGCCCATGTCGACTCGTTTTGTAAAAATTGTCTCCTAGAAGATCCTCGTATTGATTAGCAGAATTTCTACTGCTCGATTTTGATAAAACTGCTTATGACAAAGCACTTTTGTAGTTGACTGCTCTTTAGACTCACAAGAGTTGATTAACTCTACCTTGAAAGTGTCAGAGAAATTCTTATGTCGCTCACGGCTTTGACTTGGTCTTTTTCTCGCTTATTTTGTATTTTCTTCTGCTATTTCTGGCTTTTTTGCGGTATGCTCGATTTTTTTCTGGTTGCTCTTCTCGACTTCTGTTCGCTTTGCGGTGTGTAAATTTCCAACGGTGTGTTTTTTGCTTTTCTGCCTCTTTCGATGACTTTCTTTTTATTTTTATTAATATTTTGTGAAATTTTGAATTTTCTAAAATTTTTGGGTATTTTTAATATTTTTTTTAGAAAAGTACAATTCTTTTGTGAATTTTTTAATTTTTATGAATTTTTTGAAGGTTTTATGATTTTTTTGATATAGTGTGATTTTCTTATCAATTTATGATTTTTAATAAATTTTTTTGAGTCTTTACGAATTTTTTACATTTTTGTGAATTATCAAATCAATTTATTTTTTATGAATTTTCTATAAGGTTTTTGATTTGAAAGTTTTTTTCTTGGGTAAATTTTTGATGAGTTTTCTATTTTTTGGTAATTTTAAAAACCCTTTTTTAATGGATTTTTGTCTTTTTATTGTTTTTGTGGTTTTTTATAAATAAAAGTTACCTGCTCTCACCTATGGGCGCGTGGACGGTCATGGCAAAGGGGCCCTGGCATTTGCGACTCTGCAGGGAATCCGGGTACCAGAGGGAGAGGGACAATGTGTCAGCAGCATGGCACGCATGCAAAGGTGACGAGGGGGAGAACGTGTGCTGACGTGGTAGTTGCACGCGCAGTGCGGGGCCTGGCGGCTAGTGGTCAGAGAGAGAGAGAGAGAGAGAGAGAGAGAGAGAGAGAGAGAGAGAGAGAGAGAGAGAGAGAGAGAGAGAGAGAGAGAGAGAGAGAGAGTTAATGGGCTTCGCCGAATTGGGGTAGCACCGTAGCGCAGAGGAGAGAGAGAAGAGAGAGAGTAGGCTGCCTTGACGACGTGCAGTACGACAAAGGGAGAGAGATTTGTCCTGCTGACGTGGAAAGCCCTTACGGCGCGTGACAGCTGTCGGGTAGTTGACAACGGGGCCGAGTACGACAGAGGGAGAGTTGGTGTGTGTGTGCGAGTGTGTGTGCGAGCTACAAGTCAAATAGAGAGAGAGAGAGAGAGAGAGAGAGAGAGAGAGAGAGAGAGAGAGAGAGAGAGAGAGAGAGAGAGAGAGAGAGAGAGAGAGAGAGAGAGAGAGAACCACAAAAAAAATTGGGTCCCAATCAAACTGTCTATCTTTCCTGTTACATTTGGGATGTGCAAATATCCAGATGATGCTATGCAGTTTTGTATGCAATCATTGAGAGTTTGGTTAGTGTTCTTTATTTGGAATGCTCAAAATTTTGCATGTTTTGAGAAAATCTCGCTTTACAAGGTCACTATCCCCTGGGAGATCATTAAGAAAAAGATGATAGAGGACTGCCTTTGTATCACTGACGGGAAGATGAGAGAGAGAAGTCTACAGTTCATGAGTCTGATATGACATAGCTCAAAGATGAGATGATGTAATTTATGTAAATAATAAATTTTCCCAAAGAGAGAGAGAGAGAGAGAGAGAGAGAGAGAGAACGCCAAGCCGGGTTGCAAGAGAGAGAGTGAAAGAGTTACAGAAGAGAGAGAGGGGGAGGGAGGGTATATGGGACCCAGACAGAGAGAAGAGAAAGTTAGAGAGAGAAGAGAGAGAGGGGGAGGGTATATGGGACCCAGACAGAGAGAAAGAGAAAGTTAGAGAGAGCAGAGAAAGAAAAGGGAGAGAGTGTTAATAATCGGAGTGAGGGAGAGAAAGTTAGAGAGAGAGGGTCGATAATCGGAGAGAGGGAATTAGAGAGCAAGAGAGAGAGGGACTTAGAGAGAGAGAGAGAGAGATAGTTAATAATCGCTCTTTTGCGAGGGGGAGGGATTTTTTCGAAATTTTTATTTTTGTTGAACCTTAGCATTGCAAGGAGCCGTTCCCACCGCGAGCGCATAAAATTTGTTTTTTTTTGTCAAAATTGAAAACCACCGTTGAGTTTGCCACGAACGTCGATGCTGTATCGGACCGCACATCAAGGTTTGAAAATCCCGCCGATCCACACTGAACCTTCAAATTCGTTTTATTTTTTTTTCGAACGTCCAAAAGTGCCAAAATTAGGCTGAAAATCACCTGAAAAAACAGAAAACTATCTGAAAATTTTAAAAATTATCATAAATATCCAAAAAAATCCTAGAAATATTTAAAAATCACCGGCAATCACAATCAAACACTTTTAATACACATAAGAACACCAAAAATAGTAGTTTCTATAAAAAACATGATTTACAATAAGATTAACAACCAGGCTCTCGAAAATAGCGAAACTCTTAAAACTCGACCAAAGAGGACACAAATGAGTTCAAAATGATGCCATAAATATGCACACAAAATAGCTTGTCAAGATAACATGATATCAATTTTTCACAGAATTAAGAAAAAATTAATGCAAAAATTACTAAAGAATAGCAAAAAGTTACCAAAAAATACCTTTTTTTAAAAGAATCCTCCATGCATAGGGGATTAGTGCAGCCAAATAAAACCATAATAATAATATCAATTCAATTACCAAATAATTTCATCAATAAAATCCAAACTAGATAATTAAAATAAAAAAATTAGTCGCAAAATTATGTCAAAATTTGACACATTTGGAGTGTGTAAATCCATATTTTGAGCTAAAACATGAAGCAATTAACCATTACACACATAAAAAATGAAATAAAAAATTGAATTAATCATGCACTTTAAGCACTTTTTAGGCAAACAGGCACTGATAATTGACAGTTTTTACCAATCCTTAGGTGCGTACACAAAAGGGTTAATCTTGTTGAAATTGCAATGTAATTTCACAAATTTGTAGTTGGGCATGGCCACAACACAAATCAATCATCACAATTGAGAAATCATTAAACACACATTGATTTTTAGGTGCACAATCAATGGCAAAATAGTTTTCACACACCTAAAATTAGGCATACACACACTCAATTAGAATGCACACACACTTGATTTTAGTGCACACAAACTTGCAATTGACCACTCAAGCATGTAATTAGATCAATTAGGCACACAATTAGCTATGTACATTCACCAATTAGCAATTGAACTTGTCAATTTCATACGCCACCAAATCTAGAGAATTTCGGCATTACGATGGCATGAAAATGAACAATTCAAAAATGTTCAAAGCATAACATAGCATTGACATTGCATTGCAATTAACATAGCATTGACATGGCATTGTAATTAACGTAGCATAACATAGCATAGTCATCGTGTTAATTAGCATAGCATAACATAGCATTGACATTGCATCATCATGGAATCTCTACACATGTTTAGATTCTAGGGAGGTTGAGAATACTACTTAGATTACCTTTTCAATGAAGATCGATTGAAAAGTCAAAAGCTCCAATTCTTTGTAGAAAATTAGTGTGTAAGCTAGCAAAATTAGTAAAATTAGCAAGGGGTTATTGTGAAATTAGAGTATGTAAACACACAATTGGCAAGATATGATGACAAATTAGGTTAAAATGAACACATTGCTTCATGCACACACATTCAGAATCCACAAAACCATAAACATACCAGTGAAATTAGTGAGAAAACACATCCAATTATACCACAATTACACTAATGTAGGCCATCGTCCCCGATAGCAGCGCCAACTGTTGGGGGTACCATCGTTGCATAGCTCCAATGACCAACAAAATTATCAATCCGGAGGGATGAGCTACCCGGTTAGGATATGGAAATACTCACATGATTAGTGAGCTAATCATGGCAAGACAAATGGTGACTCTACGAGGTGAGCTTCTTGGCCTATGGAGGAGCTAAGCCACAATGTCGGCCATCTCCACATCTACTTTCCTTCACCTCAAATCAACCCAATCACACACACTAACAATTGCAAGACGCACACAACACTAATCCTATCATGCAGCATACTAATCACAAGCACACACACATAGATCTATCGAGCAACACACTCCAGTCAAAACTACATGCACACACAAGAAAAAAAGGGCAATCACACATATTAGAGAGGGATTAACCACTAATTAGTTACGATCTAGCTAATCAAAGTATCAATAGCAATCACAAGAAGCATGAGAGAGGCATAGTGAAAGAGAATTAAGCATTGATTAGTGTTAACGTTGCATGAGCAAGGAGAAGCTCAAGGTCTCCATAGCCACACACCTCAAGAGCTCTCACCAAAGAGGGCTCTCAACAAATGAGTTTTAGAATCCTAGATTCTTTTACACACTACCTTATATAGGCTAGGGTAAAAATATGCAATGTCCTAGTGCCCAAGGCCTTCAGGGCTCCACCATTTACTGAATTGGAAACCTAGGCACACTAACTGATCTATTCTTATCAGCTTGGAACCCCATTGAGCTCGTAACACCTTAAAAATATTACAATGGCTTGAAATAAATCGGAAATTTACAATCACTAGTAGAGATCACTTCTTGAATATCGACGCCAACTTACCGACGTCAATGGCGGCCGTCGATATGTGCATCCGGAATACTGGAGGGAGTCTAATTTTTTTAATAAAATTTACCTGTTGTTTTCTGACGCTGATATCAATGCCGATTCCGACGTTGATACCGAGGCCAATATGGGCGGGCATACTGACGCCAACTATAAAAAAACCGCGGACTCTCTTTTTCTATGCGTTTTCGAAATTAAACTCTCTCTCTCTCTCACTCTCTCTCTCTCTCTCTCTCTCTCTCTTCTTCATTTTGCAGACATATCTGCACTTCTATGCCATTGCGGGTTTGAGAAAACAAAGCACACTCCTCCGTGCTTGCACTAGGTGAGATGGTTGTGCATTTTTCTTGGTTGTGTGTGTGTAACACAATGTACATGTGTATGTGTGTTTTTGCAGGTTTGGAAGCCACTTTGCAACCGTTTTGTGCACACATACAGTGTATGTGAGTGCACTAAGTTTCATTGCTCTCTCTCTCTCTCTCTCTCTCTCTCTCTCTCTCTCTCTCTCTCACACACACACACACACACACACACACACACACACACACACACACACACACACACACACACACACATACAGACATAAACTTTAATTTTTGTTTAATTTTACATTTAAGTTTGTGATTTAAATTAAATAATGCTATTAATTAAGTTTATATGTTTTGATTTGAATTGTTAGTTAGATTAAAAAATATTGTTAATTTTATTTAGTAGTTTCTTGAATTTAAGTTTAGGTTTAAAGTTAATTAGTTTAATGTTTTTTATACCAAAAAATACTAAAGTAAAAAAAATAAAAAAGCTTCAAATAAATTAAAAAAAGTAGTGAAAAAAGAGTAGAAAAAGAAATTAAACATAGAGAAAGGGAAAAAAAGAGATTTAAAAAGAAAAAATTAAACAAAGAAGAAAAGAGAGAGAAAGTAGAGATAGAGAGAGAGAGAGAGAGAGGTAGAGAGAGAGGGAGGGAAAGAGAGAGAATAGAGAAAGAGAGAGATAGAGAAAGGGAGGGAAAGATAGAGGTAGAGAGAAACATAGGGAGATAGAGGGAGGAAACGAGAGAGAGATAGAGAGGTAGAGAGAAAGAAGGATAGATAAAGATACATAGAAAGAAGGATAGATAGAGGGAGAGAGAAAGAGAGGTAGAGAGGGAGAGAAAGGGAAAGAGAGAGATAGAGGGAGGGAGGGAAAGATAGACGTAGAGAGGTAGAGAGAGGAAGGAAAAGAGAGAGAGATAGAGAGAAAGAGAAATATATAGAGGGAGAGAGAAAAAGAGGTAGAGAAGGAGAGGGAGAGAAAGAGAGAGATAGAGAGAAAGATAGGAGATAGAGAGAGGGAAAGAGAGGTAGAGAGATAGATAGAGGGAGAGAGAAAGAGAGGTAGAGAGGGAGAGGGAGGGAAAGAGAGAGAATAGAGAAAGACAGAGATAGAGAGAGGAAAAGAGAATAGAGAGAGATAGATAGATAGAGAGAGAGAGAGAGAGAGAGAGAGAGAGAGAGAGAGAGAGAGAGGGAGAGGGAGAGAAAGAGAGGTGGATATAGAGCAAAGCGAAAAGAGAGAGATAGAGAGGTAGAGGGAGGGAAAGAGAGAGAGAATAGAGACAGACAAAGATATAGGGAGGGAAAAAGAGAGATATAGAGAAAGAGAGATAGAAAGAGATAGAGAGAGAGAGAGAGAATAGAGAGAATAGAGAAAGAGAAAAAGCGCAAGAAGAAACGGCAATAACATAAGCCGTTTCTGAAATCCATTCGCGTTTTTTTGTGAGAAAACGTAGACGGACTTTAGAAATGGCTTGTGCGCTTGCTCAAACCATCCATAGTTGATTAGGTAAGCTTTAGGCAATGTCAAGAGTGCGTATGGAAAGTCATAGGCAAAATTGCAAGAAGAAATAGCAAACATACAAGCCATTTTTGAATTTTTTAATGAAAAGAAGCAAACGGACTTCGGAAACAGCTTCAACATTTGCCTAAACCATCCATAGTTGATTGGATAAGCTTTAGGCAAAATCAAGAGCGCGTATGGCAAGCCATAGGAAAAATTGCAAGAAGAAATGCCAAACACACAAGCCGTTTCTGAAGTCCGGTTGCGTTTTTCTACAAAAAAACGCAAACGGACTTTGAAAACGGCTTCAACACTTGCTCAAACCATCCATAGTTGATTAGGTAAGCTTTAGACAAAGTCAATAGCGTATATGGCAAGCCGTAGGCAAAATCACAAGAAGAAACGTCAAATACACAAGCCCTTTCTGAAGTTCGTTTGCGTTTTTCTACGGAAAAACACAAACGGACTTCGGAAACGGCTTCAACACTTGCTCAAATCATCCATAGTTGGTTAGGTAAGCTTTAGGCAAAGTCAATAGTATGTATGGCAAGCCGTAGCAAAACCGCAAGAAGAAACGTCAAATACACAATCCCTTTCTGAAGTTCGTTTGCGTTTTTCTACCGAAAAATACAAACGGACTTCGAAAACGGCTTCAACACTTGTCTAAACCATACAAAGTTGATTAGGTAAGCTTTAGGCAAAGTCAATAGTGCGTATGGCAAGCCGCAGAAAAAATTGCAAAAAGAAACGCCAAACACACAAGCCGTTTTTGAAGTCTGTTTGCGTTTTTCTACGGAAAAACGCAAACGGACTTTGGAAATGGCTTCAATACTTGTCCAAACCATCCATAGTTAATTAGGTAAGCTTTAGGAAAATTCAATAGCGCGTATAGCAAGCCATATGCAAAATCGCAAGAAGAAATGCCAAACACACAAGCCGTTTCTGAAGCCCAGTTTTGCATTTTTCTACGAAAAAACGTAAACGGACTTTGAAATCGGCTTCAACACTTGCCCAAACCATCTATAGTTGATTAGGTAAGCTTTAGGAAAAGTCAATAGCGTGTATGGCAAGCCATAGGCCGCAAGAAGAAACGTCAAATACACAAGCCATTTTTGAAGTCTGTTTGCATTTTTCTACGAAAAACACAAATGGACTTCGGAAACTGCTTCAACACTTGTCCAAACCATCCATAGTTGATTAGCTAAGCTTTAGGCAAAGTCAATAGCATGTATGGCAAGCCGTAGGCAAAACCGCAAGAAGAAACCCCAAATACACAAGCCGTTTCTGAAGTTCGTTTGCGTTTCTACACAAAAACGTAAACGGACTTCGGAAACTGCTTCAACACTTATCCAAACCATCCATAGTTGATTAGGTAAGCTGTAGGCAAAGTGAAGAGTGTGTAGGAAAAACCACAAGAAGAAATGCCAAATACACAAGCCGTTTTTGAAGTTCGTTACGTTTTTTTATAGGAAAACGCAAACGGACTTCGAAAACGGCTTCAACACTTGTTCAAACTATCCATAGTTGATTAGATAAGCTTTAGGCAAAGTAAAGAGCGGGTATGGCAAGCCGTAGGCAAAACCACAAGAAGAAACACCAAATACAAAAACTGTTTCTGAAGTCCATTTCTGTTTTTTACGGAAAAACACAAACGAACTTCGTAAACGGCTTAAACACTTGTCCAAACCATCCATAGTTGATTAGGTAAGATTTAGACAAAGTCAATAGCACGTATGGCAAGCCGTAGGCAAAACCGCAAGAAGAAACATCAAATACACAAGCCGTTTTTGAAGTCTGTTTGTGTTTTTCTATGAAAAACGCAAACGGACTTCGGAAACGGCTTCAACACACTTGCCCAAACCATCTGTAGTTGATTAGGTAAGATTTATTCAAAGTCAATAGCACGTATGGCAAGCCGTAAACAAAACCTCAAGAAGAAACACCAAATACACAAGCCGTTTTTGAAGTCTGTTTGCGTTTTTCTACGGAAAAATGCAAACGGACTTCGGAAACGGCTTGTGCGCTTGCCCAAACCATCCATAGTTGATTATGTAAGCTTTAGAAAAAGTCAAGAGCATATATAACAAGCCGTAGAGAAAAGTGCAAGAAGAAACACCAAATATACAAGCCATTTCTGAAGTCCGTTCACGTTATTTTACGAACCCACAAATATAGGCTTTGACCAATAAAGACAAGATTATAACCTGGTGGTCCTGGTCTCTGTGCACCTCTATACCGAGGTGTGCGAGGATCGGGCATGACTAGAGAATATGAGGTAGTTTACACTGTTTATAGATACAAGGTTAAAGAGATTCTATGCTCCTTTCAGATTTAGATTACTGTGCTGTTTACTGTTAATTTATTGTATCATCAACAAATCAATTATGGACGATAGGATGGCATTTCCTTGTGTGCGATGCAAGCACCAAATCTTTCAAAAACAAAAGATATGTGAACAAAATCTATGCAACAACAGTATCTTCCCTATAGAGCCACTACAAGACCTGTGATTTCAATCTCATGGTCAGGAGGCAGTCGATCAACCCCCACAAGTAGATATTGTTTCAACTTCATCACAGAGAAGATGAATGTCAAATGAACCACCACCAGTGGAGTCTACCCCACCAACAGAGAATGCCACAATCCAAGAAGCTGAGATGGATCAAATGTTGGATGCGTTTTTGGATATGGATCCGGTTATTGAAAACCAAGGTGGAGAAAACATTCAAAGAAACAATGTCAATGAACCTCAGTCATCACCTCCACACTGACGACATGAGAGTGACGTTGAGCCAGAAGGTGAGATGATGCGGACTCTTTCACGGACGCCGCTTTACAATGGTGAGAACATTTTAGTTCTTCGTACATCTTTGGAACTGCTTAATCTGCAGTCTATTTATGGATGGTCTGACACGAGTGTCACAGAGCTTTTCAAGTAAATATACTGTATACTTAGCATGGACACAAAATACAAACCAATAATCATGGCCTTTCATGTGTTGATGTATTGACAGGTTGCTCAACGAGCAAATTTTTTCGGAAGGCAATCACATGCCCCCTACTCCACCTGCTGCCAAAAAGCTTCTTATCAGCTTGGGCATGTATTATCATAAAATCCATGCATGTCCTAAGGATTGTATACTCTTTCAAAATGAGTACGTAGATCACGTACAGTGTCCCAAGTGTGGATTAAATAGGTATAGAGAGGATACACACGGAAAATTTGTCCCTGCAAAGGTTTTGAAACATTTTTCTATCATTCCAAGAATAAAGAGCATGTTCAGGAGCAAGTCTATAGCATCTTTGATGACATGGCATACCAAAATTAGATCCACGGATGATGTGATGCGAGTGCCTGCTGACTCTAGTGCATGGAAGCACATAAAAGAACAATGGCCTACATTTGTGAAAGAGCCTCGTTCACTTCGTTTTGGGTTAGCAGTGGATGGAGTAAACCCATTTGGATTACGCAGTTCATCATGGAGCACATGGCCTATTTGCTTGGTGAATTATAATCTTCCTCCATGGCTGGCTATCAAGAAGGGCCATCTGTTGGTGTCACTAATTGTCCCAGGAAAGTACAAGGCAAAGAACATGGACGTCTATCTTGCACCACTTATAGAAGAGCTTCAAATATTGTGGACAGGTATTGATGTGGTTGACATGTCCCAACCAATTGGACAACGACATGCCCATGTGGAAGGCCTTCTCATGTGGACCATGCATGATTGGCTAGGTTTTGGTGAGTGTTCAGGTTAGTATCATGAAACCTTCATCTATATAGAAATCTTAGTCATAGCTAATTGTGCCCTGGTAATTTCTTTCTTTACTATCTCCAAGCGTGACTACTCTGGCAATCCTGCATGTCCAAAATGTGGTCCTCGACTAAGCTTTCACCGCTTTGATTACCTAGGCAAGATAGTCTACGAAGAGCATGGTTGATTTTTTCTTGAAGGACATGAGCTACGTGGGCCAAACATATATAAACACGACATGCATCCACTGAAGGCAAGTGATTGGAAGAACATGTGGCTACAAAGTGGAGATTTTAACCCACCCGGCATGAAGAGACTGTCTTTTTTTTATGAACTCCTGTACTCAAGTGATTTGCTTATCAATCATCTGCTTGACCCAATGTACATTCTTAAGAATGTGGGAGAGATCATATGGAAGAACATTACTGGAAAAAGGGAGATCAAAGCTCAAAGAGATGACGTGGGTCGAATGCTAGAGATGTGGCCTTGACTTAAACCCAATGGAGCGTTTGGTATTCCAAAATGTCCATGGGTTTTGAGTCGTGCATAGGAGCAACAAGTGAAGAAGACCATATCTTCTTTCGAGACTCCTACAAGGTTCATGCGATGTTTGAAAACGACTTTCACTAGAGATGACAATCTTAGTGGTCTTAAGTCACATGATGGGCAGTTTATCTTACCAATTGCCATAAAAGATTGTCTGACAGATGACATTAGATGTACAATCTATAAAATTAGTGAGCTAGTGTGTTGGATCTCATCAAAAGAGATAAGAAAAGACAACCTAGATGTAGCTCGCTTGAATGCAATCCAAGCAGTGTGTATGGTGGAGAAGTATTTTCCAACTAACATTCTTACCATCCAAATGCATTTACTTCTGCATGTGGTCGATGAAGTTGCAATTGTTGGAATAGTCAATAGAAGATGGATGTTCTTCTTGGAGAGATTCATGAAGACTTTAAAAGGGTTCGTTCTTCCAAGAGCTTTTCCTGAGGGTAGCATGGCTGAAGGATGGCTTGTGCAAGAGTCTCTAGTTTTCATCAGCGAGTTCTTGGGTTCAATTGATCCAGAGATCCCCCGATTATGAACTATTGAGACCAACGCCAAGGTTACAGGGGACGAACCACAAGGACAAGGCATCATGAGAAAGATGGACCTCAGAATGCGAGAAAAGGTTATGAGATTTTGTCTACTCAACTCAGAGGCAATGCAAAAGTGGTTAGATAATTACAAAGAGGAAAAGAAAAGATGTATGACAGAACGTGTACAGTTCAAGTGCAATTGTGCCACTAGAAACTTGCCTTATCCTGATCATCTTCAGAAGTCGCTAGACTTTCCTACTGGTCGATGGTTAGATGCAACAATTTTGGAGGCAAAGCGTACTGGAGTGTCCATTACTGAAGAAGAAGAGGAGATGTCAAGGGGTTGCGATTGGCATGTAAACATTTTTACAACTTCTTTTTATAAATCCATATGGTCTACATTGCTTTGGTCCCATGGGAGACACTTTAGAGGGCAACGGATAGACGAACGAAGGGCGACCTTCGATAGTGGGGTTAGGGCAAGCTTTGTCCAAGAAAGTCCAACTAGTGTCAAAGATGAAAACACACAGATTGGTCAGCTTGATTACTTTGGCTACATTCAAGACATCTTGAAGATTAGCTTCAGAAATTTTGATACTTTTATCTTTGATGTCAAGTGGTTCAGAGTTATTACTAGTGGGCCTAATGCAATTGTACGCAAAGATAAAAGTGGATTAAATCAAGTGAACTCCAGGCGGGTGTGGATATATTCTCGGGATACATTTGTACTTCCGCAGCATTGTGTTCACAATAGATCCACTATGGAATGATAAGGATGCAGAAAACTTGTCTAAACCACGTTGGCACTTTGTTGTTCAAGTTGCTCCACGGAGCAAACAAGTGTATGAAGGATTGGATATAGAGGTTGAATAGATTCATGACCAAGGTGCACGGCAGACGGATGAGGATTTTGAAATAGAGGTCAGTGATCAGCAAATGCCAGAACCAGAACATTAATATGACCTCTTAAATGCAGAGCTAAATGTGGAGAGCAGAATGAAAGTGGAGTCTGATGATGAAGATGCGGAAGTACAGATTGACATAGATATTTTTGGAGCATCAACTCTCATGAAGATGAGATAATGGCCAATGATTTTTGTTAGGATGTAATTTGTATTGAACACTTACAACATCAATTATTAGATATAATGATTTGTGTTAAAGTTTTGTTTTTATGTTATTTGTATTGCTTAAGTTGTTGTATAGTGAATTGACATATTTTTCTTGTTTTATCAATTTAAGTTTTGTAGCCATGGCCGATGACGATTATACATACTCTCCAGACTTTAGTTTCCAGTCACTCTGGCCAGCATGTCACCCGAGCAGCAGATGTGTAGCTTCTTGTCGCAGTTTACACCTAAGCAGATTGCTCAGGCACAGGCTCTTTGGGGTGCAGGTCCCTCCAGACCTAGTACAGTTGGTCCTACACCTAGGATTAGTATGCCTCCTATACCTTTGACTAGTGTGCCCCTGAGTCCGATCGGCACTACACCTCCGTCAAGTATACTAGTTACACCGCCGGGCCGTTCTTCTTCAAGACGGTCCAGGCGTCATTCGGCTATCTCTTCTTCTAGCGATGGTTGTTGTGGTAGCGGTGCTACCGATGCTTCCACACCACCGAGAGCGCATCCACCTCTCTCTTTAGTAGATAGTTCACGAGTGGGCACACCATGTACACCTTGGACATCACATGAGCATGATCCTAGCAAGGTGTATACAACCAGAGATAGAGCTGTTGTCATGGATACAGTCGGAAAGGCCATGCGGTAGAGGATACGACAGCTCTGTACAATGCAATTTGGCCACTATATGATGGAGCATTGGGATGCTCAGGATCAAGAGAGGAAAAACTACATCATTGAGTCCATTCACAGAGAGTACCGACCAGCAAATGAGTACGATCCAGTTTTGAATGACTTGATCTTGAGCGTGGTGATTTCCACCATGTCACACCGTTGGTCAGAGGCCAGAGACAAGTATCCGAATAATGATCCAAAGTCGGCATTGCTGGACACAGAGGAATGGTCAGCGATTGCACGGGAGACGATGGACCATCCTGAGAAATTTCAGCAGCAGAAATATGCAGCCAGAGTACGTTGGAGTCTGCTGGATCATCACACCTTGAAGGTGGAGGCTACGATACTCTTCGACACAAGTTTGTACGTATCATAAAAACACTTTAAATAAATAGATGTATATGTATTATTTTCATATTTATTTATGGTTAAGTGTTTGGTTTTGCAGGAACTTGCTATGAAGCATTTTCCTACACGTCCAGAAAAGGAGTATGGGTACAAGCATGGGCTTGTGGATCTCTTGACCCAGCTTCATGAGGAGGGAGAGGCTGTCGACTGGGAGGCCTTGCCTTGAGGGGCATAGAATTCATAGTTTTTTTTTTGGTAGTTTTTATGTTATTCATGATTGTATATACTCTGACATTTACACTTATAGTTAGATGTTGTTACTTCTTTTTATATGTTCATGGTCGATTAGCAGCTGATATGGTTATGTTCATGTAAATCAAGTTATGGTATGGCTTGTTGGTTATGGTTTTGGCTTGTTGGTGCAATGAGGGTTTGGTATGGTCATGATTTAAGGTTGACAAAGATTTTTCGATGGAATATCTTTTTCGTTGCACATTTGTAATAAGATTATGGTATAAATGCCTATGGTTTTAATAGAGCAGTTATGTTTATGGTTTTTCTTATGTGGTTTTGTAATGTTAAATTGGTACTTGATTATCAATTTTTGAATTCTCTCTTTAGCGAAAAACGCAGTGGGTGAAGTGCCGTAGATTTTGCACTACTCTTTTGAGCAAAGAGAGTTGGTTTATGCTGCTTCAGTACATGTAGCACCAACAGCCAATCCTCTCTGTACATAAGTGGAGTGCAATTTCTTTTGCACTTCTCCCTTGGACAGAGAGTGCTGGTTTATGTTGTTTCAGTACCAGCGGTAGCATACGGTACTTCTCTCTATCTAAAAATAAAAAAGGTGGATTGCGGTTGCTTTTGCATTCCTCCTTTGGGAGGGTTGGTTTGTGCTGATGCAGTACATGTGGCAGTCCTCTCTACCCAAAAAAATTGTAGGTTTTTCCATCGGTACCTACATCGGTATTGCCATCGTTATACACATCATAGTACGTGTCGATAAATGCATCTAAATATACGTCTAAACATACGTCTAAATAAGCGTCAGTACATGGTTTATATTTCCAGCGTGTATTTAGACGCGTATATCGATGCCTATTAAGACGCGTATACAGACAATGCATATATCAACACCTATACCAGCACAATGGTTACGACACTGATACTGACGAATATACCGAGGCAATTCACTTTAAAAACAACTTCATTTTTGTCGGTATTTGCGCGACATGTTGTAGTGAATACATGATCATTTTGGGAAAATGTAAAAACTGTGTAACTCTAATCTGTATTGCTTTTTCATGTTGATCTTTGATGTGCATCCATACGTCTTTGGTCTTTAGCAACTCCTGTTAACTGATGTTGACTTAGTTAACATGTGGTAATCCATTAAAGCAGTTTACATGAGCATGTCGTTCATTTACATCACCTGTGTAGAAATATCTACTCGAGCTCACTGCCATTGGTTGTGCTTGGATAAAGTCACTAATGCACCTTCGCTTCTTGTAGTCATCAAAGGTAACAATGACATTGTGAGGGTTGTATTTGAGAATAGGTCCATAGATTCTATTGAACCAACCCTGGCGTACATAATAGACTCGGTTGCCTCTGCCATTTGACTTCTGCCATACTCTGATTATGACCTTTTCATAAAAGCCGTATCTTTGGTTTAGCATGAGAGTCTTCTTACTAAGTATGAGTTCTTGATTTGGAATGTCCAAAAGAGAATAATTTAACATCGCCCTCTTAGATCTTTTCCTTTACCCAAAGCTGTGGATTGGTCATAAACCTATAGGCACTTGCGTTCAATGTTCAGGCTGAGCTTCAATAAATAACTCCCATGCTACATAAGTGTTCTGTACAAGGTAGTCTCTAGTTCCCTTTGAAACTAGAACTACTTCAATTCCCAATGGAGACTGAATCCAACCACATAATTGAAAAAGACTCTTTGTCCAAAGTCACTCAGGAGTTCATCTAGACAACTAAGAAGATACATCTAAAACAAGACAAGGAGAGAGAAACTTTGTACACATGTGAACCAAAATTGAGTCTATGCTTCTTTTATTCATCAAAATTTGATTTTTATGACTTCTTTACAATATTATGGGTGTCTTGGAGCTAGTTCCCTAAATATTCTTTTAACTCTCATGATAGAGTATTCTCTTAAACCTCCCACACGACAACGTGGTCTGTAGTTATGTTCTAGTTTTTCTTTTCCTATGACAGCTATAAGAGCTTCAAACTTTCTTAGAAACTTTGGCAATCCGTCACATTTGGGAGCACATCCCCAAGTAGTATAACATGTCTTTTAACCCTAGCCATATTTTGAGCTGAAGTAGCCTGAGGTTTTCAAACCAATCTCTTGGATTGTTGCCAATATAGATGAAGAATTGACAAAAGGTTCTTGGTGACAGGTAAGGTAACTATGGTCAACACTCTTCCAACAAGTTGTGCTTCCTGGCATGACAAAGACTTTGGTCCCGATTTCTAAGTAAAAGAGTTCCCGTTCATCCCTGGATAACCGTGCCTCCATATTGTTGAACACTGTGGCCAAAACCTCATTCCCCTAGCTAAAGCATTCAGACGTCACTCTAGGGGTCATTTGTTACTACAAAACAAACATTCAAAGAAATTACAATGCTGTTGTTGAACACTTCAACCACTTCACCATAACTCAAACCAAACACTTCCATGCAAGAAGAGAAGTCAGACAAGCACCATCAACCAATGTCACTTATAGATGCATCATGAATACAATATCCTTTCTCAAACAGCATGTATGAATGCATGCATGATGCATAACTAGCCCGACTAGTATCAAGCTTTAGACTATCCCTATAACCGTAAGCATCGGCTCTGATACCAGGTGAGAGATACCCCTCCCTGGGGGTCTATGCACCAAATATACAATTTTCACATTTATACAATTTTTAATAAACATCAGAGTTGCGGAAGCATTTGCATAAGGGAGGATCTCTCAGCGCTCGACTAAGCATAGAGTTTAGGCCATGAGCCGGACTACATCCAGAGGCACCTAACGACTAGTGCTACCTCTAAATGGATGTTATGAATGAAAGGGTACTAAAAAAAAATATAACATTGTGGAGGGTGAATATATGTGTACACCGCGTTGCGGGAAGAGAGAGAGAGATAGAGAGAGAATATAGTGGAGGGTGAAATAGAGTGCACAGAGACATGAGAAATTGACAAAAGAGAATCCTTAAATGCCCCATCTAAAGAAATAGGCAACCATGTATTAATGTGATGAAAAAATTTGGGTATACCATAACATCAAAAAGTTTATGACAAAATGACTAGCAGAGCATCAGACCCTATGTAGGGATTGATCGGTCCACCCATCCACATCCGCTCTACTACGGACAGAGGGAATTTCACTTGTCCGAGAGCGAGCCAGAATACCTCCAACCTACGTGAGCCAGACATAAGCTGAGGCCACTTTGCCTCGCTCCATGAACCCGATGTATGAAAGAATCCCAAGTACCAGTAGGTGGTAGGGTATCAACACCAACCATACTAGCACCGGGTGTTTAGGCAAAGCCAAGGCAATATCCCCGATGCATTAGTCGTGTAGGTCATTCAATCCCCGACGCACTAACCGTGTAGATGATCATAACAAAGGAAAGAAGACCTAAGCAACACCCACGATACAACAAAGCCCCAGGTCAACGACCCTTTAGTCTAAGGCTAAGTGATGTAGGTGATCCTAGTCTTGTAGCGACATTGCCATGAGAAACATAACACGTGAGTCCAATCACAATAGCACCTTTCATATGCACAAATAATCTTTTCCAAGCAGTTAGACTGTGCAGGGTCTCTATCCTTACATGTCTACCACAAATCTTCTAGATAGCTTTGTGATCCAATTCCAAAACTATAAACCATAATCCAATCACATCCCATCAGTGAGCACTCCACCCAACCTCAACTTGGGTGAAGCACGACCAATCCCGTAACCACTTTAGAACATAACAGGGATGCAAAAAGTTTGGCAGCATAACCATATCCAGAAAAAAACCATGACCCACACCAACTTCCACCATAAAATCACAACCATAATCCATGAGGGAATCTCAGCCCTTAACCACAAACCATAATCACATTGAACCAGCTCCCACACTTGGAATTTGACATAACGCCTGCAATCAATCGGAGTCCATACACATATGACTCTTAAGTCAAGATTCTTTCATGCATAAAAATATTCCAACCAACAACTAATCATGTATAAAAATCCAATTTTGACAACATCCAACCATGCAAAGTTGATGCATCACGTTTGCACTTCACCTCCCTAGCACATAGAGCTAGGTTTGACCTAGAAAGATGGAAAGGAATCATAACTCTGCATATGAGGCATCCGCATCAATCCATAAGTTTCCATACATCACATGATAACATTCTTCTACCATAAATAGATACAAAACAGCTCCAACCTTTAGGTCAACCATAAATCATAACTTCACACATATGCGAAAAACAAATTTTTGCCATTTCTGGGAGCATGCATAACATGCAAATGAAAGTATTTTACCTCAAACCAATGCATCAAGATTAGCTCCATAATATAGACTAGCGCTCTATCACATCACTTTACCCATATGGTACTTACACAACAAACGGTAACCCAAAAAGAAAGCCACTTTAATCATATCTGCCTATGCGATTTGGGTTGTCTAACCATATACCCTCACATAAGTTTCAGGGAATCTAATAATTGAAATAAAATCACCAAAACAAACCATAAATCATACATGAAAAGGTAGGCTAACTCCCGACGTCATATGGTACACCCCCTAGGTAGCACCCCTACACCTGTAGGTAAAACCAGTTATGGAACGATTAATAACTTGCATTCCTGAGGAGGTGATAACGAAGACCTAAATACATTTATTATCAAGTTTCATCATGATTTTGACTCGATTAAGTGGTTTGCCTATCCGGTGAATCTATATAATGGTTCTCCAAGGAGCCTAGAGTCAAAAAATTTGGTTGTGCAGTGGGTATAGTTGTTTTTTGACCATATCTCTTAGCTTGTGCGTGATTTTCACATGACACCAAAGAGAGAAAATGTTCGAAATGATGTGTTTTATCTCACGTTCAAAGGGTTTGAGATGATTTATAACGGTTTGTGAGTTATGACCAAAACAATGTTCCTAAGCGTCTATGGTGTGAAACGAAAAGCGTTTTTTATGCATGCACTTAATCATAAAGAGATCATGTGCATAAATCAACGTGTTAAAAATGATGAAATAATCATGGACAACTTCATACGTACTCGATTAATCCATACATGCACTCGTATACGAAAAAAACATTCACCGAGAGGGTGACTACTCAAAAAAACGAGATAGAGAGAGAGAGAGATGATGATGGCTATGGAATTTAGAGCTTCTTCCCGTACTTTAGAATTGATTAGGGGCTGTCAAAAGGCTTCTTGCTTTTCCGCAAGAGAGCGGTGATGAGAGCTACGTAGAGATATCCGCCATGAGAGTTTTCGGAGAGCGTGTACACCATGAAACGAGAAAGGAGATAGTAAGCAAGTAGAGATAGAATATCCTTCTTATTCTTGTTCTTCTTCTCAAGAGAGAGAGAAGAGCTTATGGAGATGGTGATGAAGAGCTTTCACCTTTCCGTATAGTAGATATGTATAGCCTTGCGGTAGTAGATGCAACAGACAACACTGAAAACTAAGCACTAATTGGCAATTTATAGGCAAGTGCAGCAAGCTGGAGTGAGTCCCAAGCAGAAAACTAGCGCTAGTTTTTGAGCCAAGAATAGATGCAAGCTTTTGGGAACTTTGCTAAAAACATGCCTTTGCTTTTGGTGGTCAACTTTCCCACTTACCATTCAATTTTTACAGCAAAATTGGCGAATTGAACAATATCCGGCCAACTAATGGAACCTTAGTTAGACTATGTTGCACCGTAATCTCCTGACATAATTATGACTTTCACATACTGCCCGCCGTATTTACGGTACCACTTTGCATAAAAATAATTCTCGTAAAAATCTTATTTGGTCCTGTTTTTGCTCCCGATGATCATTTTTAAATGTGATGGAGACTAAAATTAATATTTTTATGTTTATGTCATCTTAAAAAGCACATTGCTTTTCACAAATGCCAAAAAGCACGAAAAGCAAAATAGCGTAAAAAGAAAAAAAAAGCAAAATTTTCTAAAATCGAACCACGGGTTCCCCTGGTCCACTGGAATAAGAAAGCGGACTCGCTTTTCACTAAAAAGCACTAAAAATAATGAAAAGCTAAAAATAGCATGAAAACCACTCAAAAAACAAATTTTACAAAATTGAACCATAGCTTCCCCAAAACATGTAGATCAAAGATCCGATCTTGCTTTTTGCAAAAAAGCACCTAAAAGCATAAAGAACATGAAAAAGCTAAAAATAGTGGATTTTTCCAAAATTAAACCAAACGTCCATCTAACCTACTGGAACTTGAAAACGGCCTTGCTTTTTACTTTAGAGCCTTCCAATACTGTCAATCAAACATCTTAAATCAAAATTTGACAAAATAGATATAAAAGCTATTTTTTATTTTTAAAAGAGACCCAAAAATTGGGGATCTTACACGGAGGGGGGGATGTCAATCGGATGTGACGGTGCAAGGGCAATACGAATTCACAAATTTGTCCCGAATTTACAATCTTCCACATTTACTATATGCTTTTCTCAAATCCCCTATATTCCAATGAACGCAAGCGGGCGTAGTGGTTAGTGCAAAGGTCGTGGGTACCCAAATTTACTTTTCTCCCTGAATAAGAGACACACTAAAAACTTTTTCAATTTTTAGGTCAAAATTTGAAGAATTGATGTTATTTATACTAAAACTTGAAGAATTTTGTTGGTTTTCTTCAAGGTAAGCTTGGAATCTATATGGGATTTTATAGTTGAAGCTAGTTAAAAATATAATCAACCTTGATTTTTTGTAAAAATTGATTTTGAATAGCCCCAAAATGGAAGGGGATGACAAATGTAGAAAAGCTGGATGCACAGTACATCTAGATCACTCTCGCCACCCTAAGTACATTCTTTGCAAAGAGATGAGGGACACACCTATTGAAAATCTATTGCATCCTCACATGGACACTACCATGAGAGAGAGAGAGAGAGAGAGAGAGGAGCCCCGAAAGCATCAACACTGTTTGATAAAGGGTGACTCTATTTTTCCTCTATAAGGTGATTTGGAGAGTGGTTCTACTTTTCCTTTTGAATGCCATGAAGAAACCCCCCTTTCCTTTCTACACAAATCCATAGGAAGCCTTTAAATTTGAAGGGGACTCTATTTTGATAGTGTATCATTTTATCTATTCATACAATACTCAAAAGGATTCATTGATTAAAACCACCAAAAATATATAAGCCTCATGCCAAGAAATTTCCATTGCCATGAGTAGAAAACACAACCGACCATATCAACTCACAAGGCTATTTACAAGGAAGCCGAACAGATAACCATATACATGTATTGGTGTCGTCACATGGCCATGTTATTACATCGAGGAACATTATGCCCATATGAACATAGACCATGAACCATACAAAGAAAAAGCAGAAGAAGATCTGAGAATAGGACATGGTAAGCTGTCCATTATTCCACACGTGGGGAAATGTTGAGCAAAAACCTTGTGCTAGGCACCTACACACGTCATTATTCTACTAACCCCAAGCACATGGACATAGCATGCTACAAATTCACCCAAAGACGCAAAGTGGGATGGTCTCAGAGTCGGGTTGTAATTACTTTTGCCTCACGTGGGATAACATAAGCATGCATTATGTGAGTTCTCAAACATGACTTGCCAATAACATTTTTCCTTATCAAACTCATTTACTAGGCTTGCCAAAAAAAAAATTGTACTTGAAGTAAAGAAGGGCTCAACTAAAGATCTTCTGGTTCAAAGAATTGCTCAATTAAAGCTCTTCTAGTTTTTAAGTCAAAATTTGAGAATTTACTACTAAAACTTGCAAATGTTTCTAGTTTTTTTAAAGGCAAGCTTGGAATCTAGCCAAGATTCTTCAATTTTAGTAAGGTTAAAAATTTACTAAATCTCGGTGTTTTGCAAAAAATTAGAAATATAATCACGCACAATAAAAGCTCTTTCGGTTGCTAGTCAAAATTTGAAGAGTTAACAATATTTACACTAAACCTTACAAAAGTTTTGCCGGTTTTCTTCAAGGTAGGCTTGAAATCTAGTCTAGATTTTGTAAATCGATCCAGTTTACAAATACACTAAACCCCCACCTAAAGAGAAGTTTAGTGGTGAAAAATCAGATGTATTATATTTTAAAGTGTTTAGATGTATTGCTTATGTTCATGTACCAGATGAGCTAAGAAGTAAACTTGATTTGAAAGCAAAAGAATGTGTGTTTATTATTCCCTTGAGAAAATTGGTACAAGTGTTACAATCGTTTCACGAAAAAGTGAGGGTGAGCAAGGATGTTGTTTTTGATGCAACGGAAAGTTGGTATATTGATGTGAAAATTGATTGGGGGGCTGATGTAAGAGAAAATGTACCTGCAAAAAATACAAGTGCACAGTCACAAGTCTTGAGTGGGCCTCAAGGGTCATGTAGTGTAGTTCATGGTTAGAATCCATGCAATGGCAAGTTGCGTGAAAGAGTGAGTCCCGCCAACTCTTCAAATGTATCAAGGAAAGCGGAAAAAAAGTTGATGATACCCCTAAGTTGCCAAATTTGAGTGATGGTCATAATGATGACGATAGTAGTGGATCTGAGCAGAGTTTAGATGGGGTGTTTGGCATACCCTTTGTGAAGACTCCAAGTGCAAGAAGGATGCAAGGAGGGAACAAAGAAATTGGAAGTGATCTTGGTCCATGTAGGTCTGAAAGAGTAAGAAATCATGTGCAAAGATTGACTTGTGATAGCTATGTAGCTCATCACTGTGCATATATGACAAAGATTACAAAGGAGGTAGAACCCACATGTTTTGAGAATGCTACCAGAGATGAAAAGTTTTTGAAAGATATGGTTGAACTTGATGCGAATGGAACATGGGAATTGGTGCAATTACCAAAAGGTAAAAAAGGAAATTGGATGTAAGTGGGTTTACAAATAAAGCCTAATGCTAATGGTAGTGTGAGCAGATACAAGGTAAGGCTTGTAGCCAAAGGATGTAAGTGGGTTTACAAATAAAGCCTAATGCTAATGGTAGTGTGAGCAGATACAAGGTAAGGCTTGTAGCCAAAGGTTATGCATAGACTAATGGAATTGATTATGAGGCGACATTCATCCTCATAGATAAGATGGCTACCGTTTGTGTGTTTATTACAGTGGCTACCACATTAAAATCAGCATTGAAGCAAATGGATGTAAAGAATGCATTCCTGAATGGAGAATTGGAGGAAGTTGTGTGTACGGAGCATCCACAAGGTTATGCAAATACGAAACTACATGATGTATGCAGGTTAAATAAATCTTTCTATAGGCCGAACAAGTACCTAGATCTTGGTATGAGAGGATTGTGGAATTCCTCATCTCATTGGGCTTCGAGATGTCTGATGTAGATCATTCATTGTATGTGGAAAAGAATAAGATAGGAATTGTGGTGATATGTATTTATGTGGATGATTTGATTTTTGGATGTGATAAAGTGACTGAACAAGATGTGTACAAGATCTATGTATGCAGGAGTTTGAGATGAAAGGCTTGGGAGACTTGGGTTATTTCTTGAGCATTGAAATTATTTGCACTAAAGAGGGTGTATGGCTGTCACAAAGGAAATATGCTTTAGATATGTTGAAAAGGTATGGTATGATTGTTTGTAAGCCAACTACAATTCCCTTAAATTATAATTCAAAGTTTGGGAATGATGTAGGTCAATTGCTTGAGAATGCTACCATGTATAAAAATATTGTGGGAAACTTGATGTACTTGACTATCTCACATCTAGACTTGAGCTACACAGTTGAATTGATGAGTCATTTTATACAATCTTCTAGGAAGCCACACTTGGATGTGGTGAGGTACACTTTGCACTATGTGAGTGCTACATTATGCACTCTTTATAGGGCTAATGTGGAGTTGCAGCTCTATGGCTACTCATATGCGGATTGGACTGGTAGTACATGTGAGGGCAGTTCTACCATCGGATTCATGTTCTCACTTAAGAGTATTGCTATCATGTGGAGTAGCAATAAGCAATCTACACTTTCTCTTTCAAGTATAGAGGTAGAGTATAGGGGAAAGATGCATCAACCTATCGTGAAACCTCAGAGCAAACCAGCTGCTCTAGGTGTCTGCTGGAAGACATATCCTGCACAACTATACATTAGGAAATTTCGGAGGTCTTTTGGAGGGCCTTTTGGAAGAGAGAGGAAAATAATCTCCTCCAATGAGAGAAGAGCCTACGTTACGTAGAAAAATAGATTGATATTAACAAAAATATAAAAGGTGTCCCTCTCCTCATTTAATAATCTAGTGGTCCTTGAAGATGATTACTCTCTTTCATTTAATGCGAGCACCTTTTTCAGAAGGTAGATGTGGTGCATTTGATACGGCTTACGTCATCACCAGAACTCAAAAAGTTACAAACTATCAAGTGGTGGAAGATTTTGAAACTTTTGATACTGTCAATGCGTCCGGAATGCCCAAATATCCTAGAAATGAATGTCCAATTGCCTCGCTCCGACATCCAAAGAGGCAAAAAATGTCAAAAACCCCTAAAAGAACATTTTACTAACGGCGTGCGAGGTGGCATTCCAAAATTTTGGAATGCCTCCTCGCGCGCCGTTAGTAAAAAGCCCCTTTTTTCCTCTTTTTATGGAGATTTTTGAGAGGAAAATGTCAAAAAACCTCTAAAAAGGGGCTTTCTTGAAAGATAAGTGTCCAAAAATCACTAAAAGGAGCTTTGTACTAGCGGCGCACAGAGGGGCATTCTAGAATTTTAGAATGCCTCCTCACGCGCCTTAAGTAAAAAGCCCATTTTTTGGGATTTTTTGACATTTTTTGCCTCTCTGGATGTCGGAATGAGACAAGTAGACATTAGTTTTTAGGGTATTTTGGCGTTTTGGACGCATTGGTGGTGTCAAAAGCCTCAAAATCTATCACTATTTGATAGTTTGTGACTTTTCAACTTTCAGTGATGACGTAAGCTGCATTGAATGCGCCGCACCTGCCTCCTGAAAAAGACGCTCGCATTAAATAAAAAAAGTGACCGTTTTCAAGGACGATTGGGAATATAAATCTACTTTTTAGAGTTTTTGGTTGTCCTTTTGGACGTACTCACAAGGTGCAAGTGCATTTTAAAAAAAGTTTCTAGAGAGAGAAATACAATTTCTTACAAGGCCCTCCAAATGACCTCCGAAATTTTCTAATGTCCCCATGCTCACTGTCGAGCATAGAAAGGAATGACTGCATAATTGTTGACATCTCAACCTCCTCTGCAATCATCCACTGCAAACATGACCACTCAATCTGTTGTGACTCACTAGAGCTCTCATGCTCTAACTCCTTATGCATAGACTCTTGCATAACGTCCTCCTATCGTGACTCACTAGAGCAAGAACACTCTACCTGTCTATCCTAAATATGAGTATCTCACACAACTGACTCTCTGCTTTGCTCAATCACTAGCAAAGCATGCATGTCTGACTCTGTCACCTCTCTGTGTGACTACTCAAGTCGTGCCCCAATTGTGTGCACAACGAGCTCACTACTCTGCACTCCATGCAAAGCACCCTACAACCCATGAGAAAAAGAGTCTGTTTGGGTCTCTCGCTCTCTGCATGGCTGTAACAAGATTGAGACTCGACCATCTTGCACCAATACTACGTACAATGGGTACCATGTGCCAACTCTAGCACCTCTCGCAATCACTAGCGAACCCAAATGCAACGCAAAAGATCACTCAAGCAGTGATACTCGACATCCACTATCACTGAGCTGACCAACGAAGATCAAACTCATCGTAAAATTTGGCACATGATGCACATTTCTGAGCACGTATGATGCACCGCTCGGTAATGACAGTCTCACATCTCCTGAACCAGCAATCTCATGCAGTGACCCATCTGCCAATCGCACACTATCATGCACTCTGCTAGAATAGCTACTGAGCCAGTCACGATACGGAGTGACATGAAAAGTAGCATCCCTGTCTAGCACCCATTGCAAAAGAAGTGCACTATCCTCAGACGTCAAAAAATTAGGAGTAATACAGGAAGCAAATGTGACCTCACTGTCACTAGGGTTCTCGGACACTGTATCTGATCTTGCAGCTGTCAAGTCAACGGAGTCTATAGCATCTACTGCATCCTTGAGACTAGCATGTCTCCTGTGCTATCTCATATGACGAAAGCATCGCCGTCTAATGTGCCAAGTGTGACTACAATGCCAACATCTCAAGTGTTGACACGAACGAGAACGCCGTCTCTCATGAGTCATTGTCCTAGACTCAAAAGTCTCACACATATTGACTACTATAAGTGAATGTCAAAAATAACCAAGAGCTGCAACTCTACTCTAGGTACGGTAGCAATGAAATGCACTCAATTAATCCAAAAGAAGCAACCTGCAACGAGAAAATGCTCTCCGAAAAAGAGCTCACGAGCACGTACAATGCTCATGCGAATCCACGCATAAAATCACTCGCTGTAGTGTAACCACACTGTGCTCCACAAATGTCAATGATGCAAATTCCAAATGCCAAGTGTATGAAGCTCCTGTATGGCTGTAAAATAGGCTGCAAATCAGTCCCAAAACAGCCCCAAAATTCAGCTCTTAAACAACTGCATAAACATGTCACAAACGTGTCCCAGATCAGCCTACAACTGAGCCATACATGGACACCTGCAAAGAGGAAACAATGGCTGAAAATTCAGCGCCCAAATAAGCCCTCAAACCTGCATGTAAACTTGTAAACGTGTAGCTAAAACCTGCTGAAAAACCTCAAGCCATTAGTGCTCGAATCCGGCTACCTAGATCGTAACCACACAAGCATACATCACAATATTCACTCATGTGAGTGTGCCAAGATAACTGTATGCCTGTCAAACCGTGAGCTAATCACCAAGCCCACACTGTGCGGTATCGATGCATACACACGCACAGATCTCCCACCTGCAGAGAACACCGCATGCAAATGCTGAGTGCAACCCACAATCTCTACCTAGAACGCATAAATGATGCACATAAAACTCCTGGGAAAATTTCGCCAGAGTTTCGACGCACAATGGATATCAACACAAAATAACCATTTTCCTGCAAGCTCAATACAATCAGCAATCAATGCGCATCAAACTACACTCAACATACATGCATAAACGCTCTGCAAACCTGTGTCCAACAAATGCTCACAAAGAGTACCACAGGTGCGGACAGTCAGGAGATGCATGTGGCTAACACGCCTTGTCAGTCAGAGATGCCTATTGCCAGGGATATATATGTTGATGCATGCTCCGTGGAGCTAGCTGGGCTCGCTAGCATTGCATCGGCATTCGGTGGTCTCATGTATGAGATGCTAATCTTGAGATCGGATATCGCAGCTGCATTGGAAGCATTTGCAGTTGGGGTTGTCAGTCGTTTCTTAACTGATGATGGCATAGTGCACGAGGGAGATATGCAGGTATTGTGTACATATTTGCGGTACATGTGCGGTACGTCTGGTGGTGTATGGACTTACACGGGAGCAGGACATCCGGATGCACACGATCACAGTCAGCCAGTGGGCATCGGTTGAGAGCGATTTTCTCTCGCCTTTTGTTGTATTTAGACTAGGTTCCCTTGCTTAAAGGCACAGTCGCCTTTAAGTGGGAGGTTGTTGGGGTATAGGTGCCTGTGCCTTGCCCGGGCGCCCAGAGTCTGGGCGCCCACTGACTTGTATACCTTATACAGAGCATAAGTGTATAGGGGGCTGCTCACTTTTTTGAGTCTCCCCACCCATATCTGTGTGTCGTGTGTCTCCTTTTCTCTCTCACTCTCCGTCTGTGGTGCTCTCCAATCCCCTGCACCATTATATAGGCAATCCCTTGGGACTTTGCCCTAGTTGGACTCCTCGTTCCACATCGCCTAGCCCGGCCCTGCCCTTGTCTAGTCCGGCCTTGCTGGTGTCCTGACACATTGCAAAACATAGATTTAACTAGGAGTTTTAAAGATTGTTTGGAAATGACCGGAAACCAAGATGGATCTTCTTGGGGTCAATTTGATTCAAAGGCCTGTCCATTGAGAGGATTCTCTTGGGAAACTTGACAAAGATTAGCCTCTTTTGGCTAGGGCAGCATACCAGCAAGTTGTTATACCTAGGTCATTCATGCCTGAGGGATAAGGGATGAATGGGTTTGTTTTATTTTTGCCCGGCCGGGTGAAGTACCCGCGGTTTCTAATTGGAAATCGGCCATAATCTGGGTATGGCCTGATGCCAATAGCCGGATGAGAAGGTCATACTCAGAGAGGATGATGTGAATTTAATTAAGGAAATTTGTTCGATTTGGTTTCTTAAAAAGGAACTGGAAAGGATAGGAATATAGAGGCTATCCTGTGCATCTATCACCAGATGGTGCTATACCTCTCGAAATAAAATGCTTAGGAAGGAATTATAAAATTACTTGATGAGCCTTTCCCAAACACTTAGTTCTGGGAAATATTGTGAAGGTGCTGCCATTTTGATGGCTTGTAACCGATTATCTTGGTCCTGAATGGGAGGCAAGATGAATTGATTGAAACTAAATGTGTTGCATGATTAGTTAGGAAACTAGTTACAAGCTAATTATAGCATATAAAGGAAAGGAAATGAATTTAAAAGTTTCAAAATAAAGATCTGGTGGGAACAACCAAATGAATTTTCCTGAACGAGGGTATGCAACAGATTGCATGCTGCTTGTTATCTGATGATGTCTGATAGACTAATGTCTTCCTGATTTTGTAGTAGTTAAGTACTACCTTAGGAAGGGATTTTCATGAAATGGTTCGGTGGGTGGGCGGATCTAGAGGGTCAGATGGCTGGATGTTGATTTAAAATTTTATGTTAAACGCTAGGACTACGTGGGATAAAAATGGGTAATCGGGGACGAGTGAGACCAGGTAGGATTGCAAGATCCCTCTTCTTAGGGGAAAGTGATATCTGTCGTGCCTGCTTGTCAGGAAAAAGGGGTTATCGCATGAACCAAGGGAGAACAAGAAAGCAAGAACAGATCCTCAAGCTGAAGATCAAGAGAATCAAGACTAAGGACCACAATTTTGGGTGCAAAAACTTGTCAAGGATAGATTGATTATGAGAAGCGGATAGAATCGTTGAATGAAGGGATGTACCCCCTTGGGTTGGCATTTGAGATAAACCAGAGTCCTGTCTGAGTGTCGGTCCCAAGTGAAACGGATACCTACAGATAGATCTACGTCATTCCCTGGAACGTTCTGGAGGACTGAGGGAGGTGAGTAGGGTTGAGTCTGGGTATGGCCCTCACAGAACTCCAAATTTAATACATTCTCAAGCTACATTAACAATTTTGGCAAAAGCCTGCATCCCATTAAATCAAGTAAATGTACACCGAGTCAACCCATGGAGTATGGCAGGAGGCTCAAGATCAATTTTGAGCCTAGATGTACATCTGGGTGCTAGCAATCTAAAGTTGACAAGAGTTGCAAGATGGAGCCTAAATTACATTGCAGAGGCACCCATCAAGTTTGCTGGGAGGATGGAGCCTAGATGTACACCTAGGTGCTAGAAAAAGTTTACAAGAGTTGCAAGATGGAGCCTAAGTTACATTGCAGAGGCATTCATGGAATTTGGTAGGAGGATGGAGCCTAGATTTACATCTAAGTGCTAGAAATCAATAGCTCACAAGAGTTGCAAGACGGATCTCAAGTTATATTGAATCAACCTATGGAGGATGATAGGAGCTCCAACTTAAGTTAGAGCCTAGATGTACATCTAAGTGCTAGAAATCTAAAGTTGACAAGAGTTACAAGATGGGGCCTAAGTTACATTGCAGAGGCATCCATGGAGTTTGGTAGGAGGATGAATTTTAGATGTACATCTAAGTGCTATAAATCTATAGCTCACAAGAGTTGCAAGATGGATCTCAAGTTATATTGAATCAACCGAGGGAGGATGGTAGGAGGATCAAGATCAAGTTAGAGCCTATATGTACATCTTAGTGCTAGAAATCTAAAGCTGACAAGATTTGCAAGATGGAGCCTAAGCTACATTGCAGAGGCACCCATGGTTTGGTAGGAGGATGGAGCCTATATGTACATCTGAGTTCTAGAAATCTATAGCTCACAAGAGTTGCAAGATGGATTTCAAGTTATATTGAATCAACCCATGGAGGATGGTAGGAGGCTCGAGCTCAAGTTTGATCCTAGATGTACATCTAAGTGCTAGAAATCTAAAGCTGGCAAGAGTTGCAAGATGGAGCCTAAGTTACATTGAGGCAGCCATGGAGTTTGGTAGGAGAGGCTTAACTGATGTTGGAACCTAGATGTACATCTAGAAATTTTTCAATGACAAGAGTTGCAAGATGGATCCCAAGCTACATTGAATCAACCCATGGAGGATGGTAGGAGGTTCTAGCTCAAATTAATTTAAGCCTAGATGTAGATCTAAGTGCTAGAAATCTAAAGATGACAAGAATTGCAAGATGGATCCCAGGTTACATTGAGTCAACCCATGGAGTATGGTAGGAGGCTCTAACTCAAATATGAGCCTAGATGTAGATGTAAGTGCTAGAAATCTAAAGATGACAAATCAAGATGGATTCCAAGTTACATTGAGTCACCCATGGTGTTTGGTGGAAAGTTTGAAATGATGTTGGAGCCTATATGTACATCTATGTGCTAGAAATCTATAGCTAGCAAGAGTTTCAAGATGGATTCCTCCTTACATTGATTCAACCCATGGAGGATGGTAGGAGGCTCAAACTAAAATCTGAGCTTAGACGTACATCTAAGTGCTAGAAATACTTAGCTAACAAGAGTTTCACGATGAAGCCCAAGTTACATAGAGGTAACCATGGAATTTGGTAGGAGGCTCGAACTCAAGTTTGAGCCTAGGTGTATATCCAAGTGTTAGAAATCTATACTTGTGACACTGGTTGCAAGATGGATCCCAAGTTTCATGGAGGCACCCATGAATTTGGTAGAAGGTTCAAACTCAAGAATGAGCATAGATGTACATTCAAGTGCTAGAAATCTACAACCATCAAGAGCTGCGAGGAAAAACCCAAGCTATGTTGAAGTAGCCTTGAATTTGGAAAGAGACTCAAATTGAATTTTGAGCTGCATTATACATTTAAAAAGTTGCAAGTTGGAGTCAAAGTAATGATGAGATTTACATCAAACCTAAGTTTCCTTGAATGACCTATCTAAAAAGTCAGAACTTACAAGAAGGTGAGGCTTCAAAGTAGTTTCATGAGTGGCTCTAACTTAAGTTCAAGCCTAGTTAATATGAGTATAAGTGGCCGTAGAGAAAATTCTATGACAATTAATACTTGATGGACATTCAAAATACAATGAGGTTTTTGTCCTAGTTGTTTATCTGTAAAACGAGTCTTGGTGATTATGGTCCTGTTGTTTTACCTGTTGTAGTAGGAAAATTTTACATGTATAAAGGTTCCAAGAAAGGGGTTAAGTAAGAGTTTTGGTGAATGTGGGTCCCTCACTCATTGATCCTAAGAGGTTTTAGCCAAAGGAAGTCAAAACTATGTCCAACTTGTGTGTATTTTTTCCAAAAAAACTCTAAAAAACTAGTACTAGATACCCCTAACTTTGTCAAATTGTTTGACCCCCTAAAACGTCATTTTTTCAAGAACTGTAGAGCCTCTCTCAAGCTAGAGGCTCACAAAAAAAGTTTTTCAATTGGACTCCATATGTGAAAGTTATGTTGATTTGTGCGAAAAGTTTTTTTTTCCACGTTTTTAAACCATTGTGAAAACCCTTTAGTTTTGGTCCACACATGTGTGTTTGCTAATCCAGCCTTGGTAGGGTTGGTGAGAAAAGCTAAAAAAAACTTTTTAATACTTTTGAAACATTCTTTATTATAATACGTTTGGGTTTTTCTATAGACCATGATCGACGATGGTGCGATAGGTGAGGTTCTTTACTCTCACGTCTCCCGTGTCTCCCTCGCCTCTGCACATCCACTCCTGGTCCCACAAGGCTCTTTCTCACACGTCTACATTAATTCTCTATCTCTCTCTTCTATATTAAAATAGGATTTGGATTTTCTTGCAGACTGTGATAAAGCCGACAATGGCATGATAGGTAAGGTTTTTTACTCCCGCATCTCCCTCTCCTCTATGTATCTATTGGCAGTCCCAAAAGGCTATTTCTCACACTTCTTCATTAACTCTCTCTCTCTCTCTTGCGCTCTCTCTCTCTCTCTTTGATTGCAGGTGGAGATCAATTATAGTATTTGTTTTCAGACTTTGAATGTTGAATTTCAAATTTGAAAGGCTTATCCAGGTGCACCTCTCTCTCTCTCTCTCGTGTGTGAGATACCTTCTTCTAATCTTTGTGTGTCATTATTCTTAACTCCTATTAATCACTCCCTAATCTCTTTGTGTAATCTTCCTTGGCTCCTCTTAATTACTCCCTCCCCTCCTCTTAATCTCTCCTAAAACTACATTAATCTAAATTTCATTCTACCAACCATTGTAACTTGTCTTTTGAGATTACATTCCTAGGTCCTAAACTTCTACTCTCCTCTACTCTAATCTTTGAGATATTGTTCTCAAATACTAACCTTTTTCTCTCTTCTAATCTATTGTCCTTTTTCAATTTTGAATGTATCTCAAAATTCACTCTTAAATCTCATTCTAGGGTGAAAGCATGTTAACCTGTCATGCTTTTTCATGTTAACCTGTCATTTCAAAAATTCTAGCATGATAGGGTTGCCTCATGCAAGTGCTTGAGACTTAACCAAGGCCAGAGAATAATAGATCTAGGATTGAACTTAAGTTTGAGCCTCAAATACATGTGTGTTAGTGTAGCACGAGGGTTCAAAGATAGCCTCATTAGATCCTTGGCTACCGATGGCAAGAGGCTCAAACTTAAGTTTAAGCTATTCTTAAGTTTGAGCCATTCATGTATATGCTAGTGTAGTGCTATTGTGCAATGCTACTTGCATGATATTCTTGAGGCTACTACCAAGGGCATATAATAACACCTTGGAAAACACCATATTAGTGAGTTTCTGCGTTTTCTAAATCCCACTTTCAAAACAAGCTTAAGATTTGACCAGATGGGTAAATCTTAGACAAAGTTTTGAGAGCATGGCTCGGAAGAACTTTTCAAGTACTACCTTGTGGAAGTCTTTGGCTTTAAAAAATACTTTGAGATTTGTCCATATGGACAAATATTCAAGACATTGGTGATTCCCAAATTGGCTCTAAAGTCTCAAACTCTCTAATATGGTGTTTGGACTTGAACTTAAGTTCAAGCCTCAACTTTCTATGCATACTCCTTACATCCTTGTAGCTACCAATGGCAAGATCCTTGCTTGCATATGCTAGTGTAGCCCTACTATGCAAGGACACTGCCTCATGACATCCTTGTGGATATCAAGGACATGGAGAAATATCTTTAGGGTCAAACTGAAGTTTGAGACTCATCGGTATATGGTAGTGTTGCACTAGGGTGCAAGGCTAGCCTCCTAACATCCTTCTAGCTACCAAGGGCATAGAATAACATATTTAAGCTCAAAATCAAGTTTGAGCCTCATTTGCATTTTCTATTGTAGCACTAGGTGTAAGACTAGCCTCATGAAATCCTTGTGCAAAAAAATGGGAAGAGGCTTGAAATTAAGTACAGACCTTGCCTACATATGTCAGTATAGCACTACCATGCAAGTCTAGCTTCATGAAATCCTTGTGAATACTGAAGGAAAAGAAAAACACTTCAAGGTTCAAACTTAAGTTTGAGCCTTAACTACATAAGCTATTGTATCACCAGGAAGTAAGGCTAACCTCGTCCTTTTGAGATACTAATTCCAAGAGGCTCGAACTTAAGTTTGATCCTCACTTTCATAGGCTAGTGTAGCACTAGAATGCAAGGCTAGCCTAATGACATCCTTGTGGCTACCATTAGCATAGAATAGCACCTTAGGCTTGAGCCTTAGTTCAAGACTCATTTGCATATGCTAGTGTTAGCACTAGGATGCAAAGCTTGGCTCATGTCATCCTTGTGGCTACTAAGGGCAAGAGGCTCAAACTTAAGATTTAGCCTTGCCTCCATATGCCAATATAGCACTACCAAAAGTCTAGCTTCATGACATCCTTGTGGATACCAAGGGAGAGCAACACCTTTAGGTTCAAACTTAAGTTTGAGCCTCAATTGCATATTCTATTGTAGCACTAGTGTGTAAGGCTAGCCTCATGACATCCTTGTGGCTACTTAGGGAAATAGGCTCGAACCTCGCCTACATATGCTAGTATAGAAAGTCTAGCTTAATGAAATCCTTATGGATACTTAGGAAAAGAGGTTGGAACTTAAGTTCAAACCTCTCCTACATATGCTAGTATAGCAAGTCTAGCTTTATGACATCCTTGTGGCTACTTAGGGAAAGAGAATCGAACTTCAGTTCAAACCTCTTCTACATATGCTAGTATGGCAAGTCTAGCTTAATGACATCCTTTTAGATACCAAGTGAATAGAAAAACACTTATTGGCTTAAACTTAAGTTTGAGCCTCAATTTAAGTTGTTACTGTAGTGCTAGTGTGTAAGGCTAGCCTCATGACATCTGGGTGGCTACCAATGCCAAGCAACTTGAACTTAAGTTCTTGATCCTCACTTGTATATACTAGAGTATAACCAACATGCGAGGATATCTTAATGATATCTTTGTGGCTACTCGGGGGTATAGAATAACACCTTTAGCCTCGATCTTAAGTTCAAGCCTCAAGTGCATATTCTTTAGCACTAGGATGCAAGGCTTGCCTCATGACATCCTTGTGGCTACTAAGGGCAAGGCTCGAACTTAAGTTCAAGCCTTTCCTACGTATGTAGCCTTATTTTCATATGCTATTGTAGCACCACTAGGTGTAAGTCTAGACTCATGAAATCCTTGTAGCTACTAAAGGCAAGAGGCTCAAACTTAAGTTTGAGCCTTGTCTACATATGTTAGTATATAGCACTATCATGAAAATCTAGCTTCATGAAGTCCTTTTAGGATTAATGCAAGAATAGAAAAACACTTAGGCTTGTACTTAAGTCTAGCCTCATGACATCCTTGTGGTTACAAATACCAAGAGGCTCAAACTTAAGTTTTATCCTCACTTTCATATTTGAGTGAAGCACTAGCATGAAAAATTAGTTTGATGAGATACTTGTGGCTACCAAGGGCACTGAATATCACCTTTAGGCTCGAGCTGAAGTTTGAGCCTCAAGTGAATATGTTGCAAGATTAGCCTCAAGGGAATAAAACATGACTATTAGGATCAAACTTAAGTTTGAGATTCCTCTCCATATGCTAATGTAGCACTAGGGTGCACGCCTAGCCTCATGACAGCCTTCGGGCTATAAAAATCATAGAGCTTTACTTTTAAGCTCAAATTTAGTGTAGCACTAACTTTAAAGGCTACCATCATGACATCCTTGTGGCTAGCAAGGGCACAAAACAACACCTTTTGGCTCAAACTTAAGTTCGAGCCTCACCTACACATGCTGGTATATTTTTTAAAATTTATTATTAAACTTAAACCTGTGCTCCTTGGTTAGGTTCCACAATTGTTCTTTTTGTTGTTTCAAGAATGGAGGCTACTAATGTACCAAATATACCGGAGCATGGTGAACAAGGCTTCACACTCAATGTTCTTGGAATGTCCACTCAAGCCAAAACTACTGGTCCAAGAATAAAGGTTGAAAAGGCCTTTGAATTAACAAAAGAAGAAGGAGTGAAGTGGTTTGTGGATACCTACAATACAGATGCAGACTATAAGGTGAAATCTATCCATATTTGTCACAAGGTGATATGGCTACTTATTGGAGAGACCATGAAGGAAAACAAGTTTTGACTATCATTGGGCACTTTTCATGTAGTAGACATGAATGGTAGAAACTAGAAAAAGAAAATTCTATTGTAAAATTAGGATTGAAGATCTCCAACTTTACTAATCAAGAAGACTTATGTGTGGATTGTCTAGAAGACCTAGTGAAGGCAGTGAAACATGCAAAGTGAGCCTTGATCTTACCAAAGAAACTTGTACCTACAAAGAAACCAATAGGGGCACTATCTAAGAAAGTTGTGGAAAAGACAGTCCTTTTGGGATTAATGAAGTCTTCAGCATTGACGTGACAAGGTTTTTTCCTGGTCCATCAAACTATGTGTACGGAAGATTGAATCTAGATTGGGTCAAAATTTTGACTTTAGAATTCATTCAAGAACCAAACCAAGAGGAGATATTGGAAATTTTGATGCCTTGTGATACTTCCAAAACAAATCCTCTTGACAAACTTGCCAAAGAGGATGTTCACAATGTTGACTATTGGATCATCTCTAGAAAACACTCCATTAGTGATGCAAAATGTTTGCAGGGTGAAAAAGTTGCAAAGGTTACCCCTCAATTGCGTCAACAATTCAAATATAGACAATCAAAGATTATTCTCAATTGCCCACCAAAGATCTCTCGCAAAATCTCCAAAGATATGAATCTATTTGTTGCAAAGTCAATGCATAAGGAGCTGTTTCTTGACCAACTTATGCATAAGGAGCCATTTCTCGACCAACTTATGCAAGCAGGAGCACAATGGCATGCAAATGGTTGTCCTTCTAAGCCACCACCTGGTGTCAACCAAACCAAGAAGGACTTTGAGTCTTGGAAGGTACTTGTTTAATTCTTTGAAAATATGAATGTGAGTCTTTTATCAATATTTATTTGTAAGTGAGAGTCTATCATAGGCTCAAGCATGCCCTCCATGTGCTCATTTAGAACTCAAAGGGAGGTTTGAACTTAAGCTTCAGTGTCACTTGCATATGAGGATCTAGCACTAACAAGCTTCAGTGGCACTTGCATATGAGGCTCTAGCACTAACAAGCGAGGCTCGAACTTGAGTTTGAGCCCTACTTACATATGCCCATGTATTTTGGACTTTGCATAGATGCATGTAAGTATATCAAAAAACAATTCATCTAGCATGCCAGGCTTGAACTTATTAAGTATGCATCTCAACCGCACAATTTACTGCCTTGTCAATGTTGATGTTGGAATTTTCAATTTTGTAGACCTTTGTTGAGACCACAAAGCACACACTTCAAAAGGGTTTTTTTAAGAACGACTTGCATTTGCTTCTTTGTGATGCGGAGTTATTGAAGAACATTAGGAAGAGGATAGGGTGTAGGAGGGACTCTTTATTTTCTATGAGCTTATGGAGGTGATTAACATTCAGACGAATAGGTGTATGCCATGTGTGCAAGAATGGTGGGTGTGTAAGAGATGTGTAAGAGTGGTCAAAGGATACACTTTTTCCCCCAAAAAGAAGGTGGACAATTTTATGAGTTTTGGCCTTCCATAACTCCCACATATGATCTCGGATCTGAGTGGAGATCATAGATAAACCATCTACGCATCAATCTCTTTCCATAGATATGCTACATGATATGGTTTTACTCGCTAGATTTTAAACTATATTTTTGGGCAAAACTTTGAATTCAAATAAACTAACCATTTTGCCTGTTTGAATTCAAAAGTTGTCCTTTGATCACTTTCTGAATACTAAAGGGTTAACTTCCTTTAACTATCAAATGAAAAGGCCCTCCTGGACCATCCTCTTCCTAATGATTGGGTCAAGCTTATGAAACAAGATGCTTGAGGCTTGCTATCAAATACAAAGGGAGAAACGATGGACGAGGGTTCTAATGAAAATCCTATATTTCTAACTATGAAGGGTGGTCAGGTTCGACAATCACCTGGCACATCAATGCCAGCACCTACATTGTTCAGGTGCATTTTAGTCCTCAAGAGTAGAGAAGTTCTTGAACTGCAAAATGCAATCTTGGACAAAACCATCTTACTAAAGAAGGGCAAGCATACCCCTCATATAATGGACATGGTTGAGATGGCTTGGAAGTTAAAAATAGATCGAGTGTTGAAAGAAGCAATGATATCATTCTTCTTTGATCTCACAAGGGAAAAGTTATCTTGGGAGCAAGTTTGTGAGAACAATCAAATAAAGAGCTATAGGCAGTACTATGTCAAGGACTCCCTCAATAGAGAAAAGAAGACTCCACCATCGCTTCCAAAAAGTATGGCGAGTCTCCTTAATCATCTCTACAAAGCTAATATGGGCATAATATCTCAAGATGAGTCTATTCCTTGGAGAATCAAGGGGATGGGCTTTGATATGGGGAAGATCAAATGCTTTTTGAATACAAAGCATGTACCTTTTCAATTGGTTGTCTTGGATCTTCATGACACTCAAGAATAGCTCTCTACATTTTTTTTTGTAAATTTGGCACTCAATCTAAACACATTGAATGTAGAATATGAATATTTGCGAGTGTGTTTTGTTAAGTATGGAGCCTGATTTACCCTTGTAATTTTTTGTGGTAAAAGCGTACATTTGTAAGGCCCCCATTATGAGGAGAAGCCATCGTGCGTGAAGGAAAATCACTCACCGGAAACCAAAATTTTCACGGACAAGAATCAGGGGCAACTTTAAAGGCCTCGGGGGTGGAGGCCCCCGAGACTTTTTTCCGCCGGAATATTCTTTTTCGCCGGAATATAATGGCCGGACGGCGGCCGAAAAGTGGTCGGAAAACAATCGGTCGGTTGGCCGGTGGCCGGTAGTCAATGGCCGATGGCCGGTGGTCGGAAGTCAATGGCCGGTGGCCGGTGGCCGAATTCAAAAGCGGACTTGTCTTCTCAAGGGCGGCCACACATGGGCGGATTGGAGGGTCCGATTTGGACTTATTCGCACAAGGGCGGCTACACATGGATGTCTCTCATAAGAGAGGGCAACCCTTTTGGCCTATAAAAAGAGGCCATTTCTACACACATTTCATAGTGTGTGAAGTTGATGCAACAAGGTGAGTGTGAGGTGGTGAGAGTTAAGCAAGGCGGGAGCTCCATTAAGGGTATAATCCCTTTGTAAACTACTTCTTGTTTTGAAGTACTAAAGCCATTGAGTGGCTGCTTTCCCGTGGACGTAGCCCATATTGGGTGAACCACGTATATCGTGTGTACTCTCTCTCTCTCTACTCTATAATCTCGTGTATATAAATCTGTCTCTCTCCATTAAGTAATCTACTCAATTATCTATTTAGCTACGTCTTATTTCCTAACAACTTGTATCAGAGCAAGGTTTGCTCGTAGCTAAATTATCTCAAGGAAAGGATTCCTTGAATTGAGTGGGAGTTATGGCGGAGGAAGGGAAGCTCAAGATTGAGAAGTTCAACGGCAAAAACTACCAACATTGGAAGATGCAGATTGAAAACTATCTCTACCAGAAGGACCTCTATTTGCCACTAGGCGGTCTTGCAAAGAAGCCCGCAACAATGGCAGATGAAGCATGGATTGTCCTTGATCGAAAGGCACTGGGAACAATCCGGTTAAGCTTGGCATCAATGGTGGCCTTCAATGTTTCGGAGATGAAGACCACGGAGGACTTGATGAAGTCACTTGACGACTTCTACGAGAAACCATCGACATCCAATAAGGTATTTCTTATGAAGCGCTTGTTCAATCTAAAGATGGCAGAGAATGGTTCAGTTGCAGAACACCTAAATGACTTTAACACAAACATAAGTCAACTTCGATCAGTGAAAATCAATTTTGATGACGAAGTGTGAGCTCTCCTTATACTATCATCTCTACCGGATAGTTGGGACAGCCTTGTGATGGCTGTAAGTAATTCTATCTCTAGCACAAATACTCTTAAGTTTGATGATGTTGTGGGTGTTCTCCTAAGCGAGGAAATGCGAAGGAGAAGCACAGGAGAATCATCAAGTGCTGCACTATCAGTGGAAACAAGAGGAAGGCTTAAGGAGAGGTTCAAAAACCAAAAGGGTCGTGATCGCTCAAGGCGGAGCAAGTCACGCACAAAGTCAGTTCTTGAATGTTGGAACTGCGGCAAGAAGGGCCACGTCAAGAAGGATTGCTCATCCAAGAAGAAGAAGGAGACAGAGTCTCAAGACAACAAGCCAACATCGGAGGCCAATGTGGCAGGTAAAGTAGAGCAAGATGCTCTAATTCTCTCATTAGACAATGTGTCTAATTCCTGGATAGTAGATTCCGGGCCTTCATTCCATGCGACACCACACAAGCAACATTTCCAAGACTACACCAAAGGTAATTTTGGGTATGTATACTTGGGAGATGATGAAGCTTGTGAGATTTTCGGCAAAGGTACAGTTTCTGTCAAAACTGCTAACGGAAATGAATGGAAGCTTAAAGATGTTAGGCATGTTCCTTCTCTTCGCAAAAATTTGATCTCTACAGGACAATTGGACGATGAAGGTCACAACATTGCATTCGGAAACAAACGGTGGAAGATCTCAAAGGGATCTTTGGTGGTTGACAAGGGTGAAAAAGTCGATACACTTTACTTGTGTACTGTTAGAACGCAACTTTCAGCTTGTGTAGCAACTACAGAAGTTGACACTGCGGTGTGGCACTACCGACTTGGGCATATGAGTGCCAAAGGAATGCAAATCCTTCAAACAAAGAAGCTTCTACCAGGTTTGAAAGAAGTGGACTTAGAGTTTTGTGAAGATTGTGTTTATGGTAAACAAAAGAGGGTAAAATTTCAAAAATCAGGAAATGAAAGAAAAAATAAAAAACTTGAGTTGGTTCATTCTGATGTTTGGGGTCCTGCAAGTACACCATCACTTGGTGGCTCATTGTACTATGTAACATTCATAGACGATGCGACTAGAAAAACATGGGTTTATGTCATGAAGAATAAATCCGATGTATTTTCCATATTTCAAAAGTGGAAAGCCTTTGTGGAGAATGAAACAGGTACCAAGGTTAAATGCCTCAGATCCGACAATGGAGGCGAATATTGCAGCCAAGCTTTTGAAAGCTTTTGTGCTAGCAATGGCATTCGGACGCAAAGGACAACCCCAAGGACACCTCAACAAAATGGGATTTCGGAAAGGATGAACAGGACAATCATGGAACGAGCATGAAGCATGCGGCTACATGCAGGCCTACCGCTTGAGCTTTGGGCGGAAGCTGTAAGTACGTCTGTGTACTTAATCAATCGGTCACCCTCAACGGCATTGGATGGGGGAGTTCTAGAAGAGGCATGGACAGGTAAACCGGTGAATTATGCATTTCTCAAAGTGTTTGGGTGTGAGGCTTTCATACACATAGATAGAAGCCTAAGATCAAAGTTAGATGCAAAGTCCAAAAAGTGTTTCTTCATTGGCTATGGAGAAGGAGACTTTGGGTATCGCCTATGGAATCCTGAAGATGGTAAAATCTTAAGGAGTAGGGATGTAATTTTTAACGAACAAAATATGTACAAAGATTACTTGGAAAGAAAACAAACAAAAGAAACAGGTGATGAGTACATGGAGCTTGAGGACGGTGAAGACTCAAGGACTGCAAACGGTGACAATGTGCAACAACGTCAACCAAATGAGGAGCCTCAACCTATTCCCCGAAGATCTACAAGAGCAAGTAGACCTCCAGAAAGGTTTGTTCCTTCCTTCAACCATCTCTTGATCTCAGATTCTGGAGAGCCGGAATCATATGAAGAAGCTATGCAACATGAATCTAAAGAAGAATGGACGAAGAGCATGCAAGTGGAGATGGACTCACTACATCGCAACCAAACATGGGAGTTGGTTGAGTTGCCTAAAGGTAAGCGGGCACTTCAAAACAAATGGGTGTACAAGCTAAAGGAAGAAGAAGGTGGGAAGAAAAGGTACAAGTCTAGGCTTGTGGTAAAAGGTTTTTCTCAAAAGAAAGGTATTGACTTCAATGAAATATTTTCTCCTGTTGTAAAAATGAACTCAATTAGGCTTGTCTTAAGCCTTGTGGCTGCTCATGATCTAAATCTCGAGCAAATGGATGTAAATACGGCATTCTCTCACGGTGACTTAGAGGAGGAAATCTACATGCTTCAACCAAAGGGGTATGAAGTAAAAGGTAAGGAGAAAATGGTTTGCAGAATAAAGAAGAGCTTGTATGGTTTAAAGCAAGCATCAAGACAATGGTACTTGAAGTTTGATCGATGGATGTTGGATCATGGATTCACAAGATGCAACTCGGATCACTGCGTCTTTACGGAGAATTTGGGAGAAGGGAAATTCATCATCCTAATGTTGTATGTTGATGACATGTTGATTGCAAGTGCTAACATGCAGGACATCAAAGACCTAAAAGAGGAGCTGTCCAAATCTTTTTCAATGAAAGATTTAGGTGCTGCAAAGAGGATACTTGGTATGAAAATATCAAGGGACAGGACGAAGAAGACAATAAAGCTATCTCAAGAAGATTACATCAAGAAGGTACTAGAAAGGTTTGCAATGAAAAATGCAAAACTAGTTTCTACACCTTTGGCTGGTCATTTTAAACTAACGAAGGATATGTGTCCAAAGACACAAGAGGAGATAGCCTATATGTCTAAAGTTCCATATGCTGCAGCGATAGGTTCTCTAATGTATGCTATGGTCTGGACAAGGCCAGACACTGCACATGCAGTGGGAGTTGTGAGTAGGTTCATGGACAACCCAGGTAAAGAGCATTGGCAAGCTGTGCAGTGGATACTTAGGTATCTAAAAGGGACAACAACAAATGCTTTGTATTTTGGAAGAACTGATATTTTTCTAGAAGGGTATGCTGATGCAGATATGGCAGGTGACAAAGATACTCGAAGGAGCACTACTGGCTATGTGTTCACGGTTGGAGGCACAGCAGTAAGCTAGGCTTCAAAGCTGCAGAAAGTGGTTTCACTTTCTACCACAGAAGCAGAGTATGTAGCAATGACGGAGGCAAGCAAAGAAATTCTGTGGCTTCACAGATTCTTAGAAGAGCTTGGATTCAAACAAGACAATTATGTCTTGTACAGTGATAGCCAAAGCGCTATCCATCTTGCGAAGAACTCAGCCTTTCATTCAAGGACAAAGCACATTGAGGTGAGATATCACTTCATACGCACTCTTTTGGAAGAGGGACAACTAAAGCTAGGAAAGGTGCATACAAGTGAAAATCCTGCAGACATGTTTACAAAGGTGGTCAACAAGGAGAAGTTGAGCTTTTGCTCATCTTCAATCGGCATTCAAGGATAAGAAGCCAGAATGGAAAGCAGTCACAGGTTTGGTTTGGAGATCAGTCTCCAAGTGGGAGATTGTTAAGTATGGAGCCTGATTTACCCTTGTAATTTTCTGTGGTAAAAGCGCACGTTTGTAAGGCCCCCATTATGAGGAGAAGCCATCGTGCGTGAAGGAAAATCACTCACCGGAAACCAAAATTTTCACGGACAAGAATCAGGGGCAACTTTAAAGGCCGGAATATTATGGCCGGACGGCGGCCGAAAAGTGGTCGGAAAACAATCGGTTGGTTGGCCGGTGGCCGGTAGTCAATGGCCGATGGCCGGTGGTCGGAAGTCAATGGCCGGTGGTCGGTGGTCGGAAGTCAATGGCCGGTGGCGGATGGCCGAATTCAAAAGCGGACTTGTCTTCTCAAGGGCGGCCACACATGGGTGGATTGGAGGGTCCGATTTGGACTTATTCGCACAAGGGCGGCTACACATGGCTGTCTCTCATAAGAGAGGGCAGCCCTTTTGGCCTATAAAAGGAGGCCATTTCTACACACATTTCATAGTGTGTGAAGTTGATGCAACAAGGTGAGTGTGAGGTGGTGAGAGTGAAGCAAGGCGGGAGCTCCATTAAGGGTATAATCCCTTTGTAAACTACTTCTTGTTTTGAAGTACTAAAGCCATGGAGTGGCTGCTTTCCCATGGACGTAGCCCACATTGGGTGAACCACGTATATCGTGTGTACTCTCTCTCTCTCTCTACTCTATAATCTCATGTATATAAATCTGTAATCTACTCAATTATCTATTTAGCTACGTCTTATTTCCTAACATGTTTCATTTATTTCATAAATATCGAAATGCTCGTTGAAGGGGTTTCTAGCCAATCAATCAAGGTCCATATTGAATATGGAAATATCCAAGAAACAAGAGATGACTCATGAATAGATGGAATTGTGGACACTGCAATGGTTGCTCTTTTTTTTTAACAAGGTTGATAGGTTTGAGGCTATTGGCAAGGCTCATACAAAAAGAGTCTTTTTCTTAGGCTCTTGTGTCAAGGATCATGAATTTATTCATAGAAGCTTCATTGATGGGCTTATCTCACAAGGTTTTGTCCTGCTAAGCAGAGCTATGTTTTAGAATTTTTTTGCGATGGAGTTGTGTTGGAGCAAAGCTTGTTGAAGAAGAGAAGGGTTATTTCTCTATATAAAGATGCTTTTGAAGCAGTGGAGTTAGAATCTCAATGCTCTACTCTTTTGGAGAGAGATATGTCCTTGCAGGATTGGTGTTGTGCAAGTCAAGCATCACTTGTGAGACAACCATTGAAGCTGGATGATACAAAAAAAGAAGATCTTAAAAATCTTGACATCTATGAGCAACAAAGCAGTGGAGAGGATGTTGCTGGAAATGAAGAAAATGACAATGTAGACAACACGGATGATAGAGAAGTTCAAGAAGCTACAAATTTTGAGCATCAAGAAGGGGGCGGACAAAGTTGGAGAAGTTAGTGCAGCTTTGGATGTTGAGTGTGAAAAATACAATGTTGAAGATAATGAGGATCATCGTGCATGCAATGAGGATGCACAAGAGGATGATAGAGCCCCTCGGGACATTGTAGCTGATGAAAAAGGTGTGAATGCTTCTTAGAGTATTTTTGATACTAGGTTTATGATGCATGCCATTATCATGTACCAACAAACTCTCAAACTGTAAAAGGGTAGGAAAGTGTATTGAATTGATCAATTGTGAAACTTTAGGTCCTTTAAACACTATTTTCTTAATAGTATGTTGTGTCTTTCTCCAAAAGCATGTCATTTTTCTTAGATATAATTGTTGTTGATTGAGTGGTATCTATGCACATCTATCATTAAAAATGCATGGGGGAACAAACTTGAGTTTGAGCCATCACAAAGCACGTGTTTTCTATTTAAAGTGCCATTCACATATCATATCTAACATACGGATGTGTATTAAGAGTAAGCAATTTTGGTTTTGGTGAGAGAATAGCAGCATTACCAAACACTAATGAGGCTCAAACTTAAGTTTAAACCTAACTAGAAGAGCTAATGAAGCACTAGTGTCTGAACTTCAACTAGAAAAGTCCTTGTTGTAGACTCCTAGCTGAGTTGTTCTAAGTGAGGCCTAAAATTCCATATATCCTAGTGTAGCACTTGCATATGTTACGTGAAACACATAATGTCTTTGTACCTAACAAGGCATTGAAATTTATTTTGTAGGCACGAACTTAAGTTTGAGCCGTGCCTCCACATGTTAGTGTAGCACTACCATGTGAGGCTAGGCTAATGAGCACTACTATGTTAGGCCAATCTCATGAGATGCTACAAATAACAAAATACTTATAGATTATGAAGAAAATTGGATCATACCTTGAAAAATTCATGGATAAGGGGTTTTATAAATAGGTCTTGAGTGCACATAATATAAAAACAATTCAATTGTGAATGATAAAGACTAAAACGGGCTTAGGGCTTACATTTTAAGCTTAAAACATAAGCCTAAACTTTGAGACTTGAGTTATAGGGTTGAAACAAAAGCCTAAACTTTGATACTTAAGCCTTAGGCTTGAGCTTTAAGTTTGATCCTCACTTTCAAATGTGCTTTAGCTATCATGCTAGGTGAGTATTTTTGTGTTGATGTGTTCAATGGAGCCTTTCTAGCATAAAACTTCTGGGTTAGATGGAAATGAAATGGATTCTATGGTTATTGAAAATCCACTAGACTATTTCCTAAATAGGTAACAATGGAATTTTTCATCTTTTAGATGAAGACAACAAAATAGAAGACAAAGATAACATGACTCAAGCAGAACAAGTGCTACCCTCCTTTATTGGTGGAGAGATCCAATTTCATAAAAGTGATGATATACTCAAGATATTGTAGAGCACAAAAGTGATCTTGTAGAACAAACCTCTCAAAACCTTCAAATGACATGACTAAAGGGAGTAAGAACATGCTACCCACTGCTAGAGAGACCCAAAATTCAAGAGAAAATGGTGGTGGTAGAGCATCAAAGTGATTTTGTTGTGCAAAATTCTCCAAAACCTTCACAAAACACTAACAACATGCGAAGAAGGGTAGTAAGAAGAAGGATGAAGCCAATGAAGATCTCCAATGAAGGTACAAGACAAAGTTCACAAAGGGACCTAAAAAGCTACACAAAATACAAACAAAGTCCAAGGCATTCAAGGAAGGGAGCAAGGGATTGAAGGTGGTGAGAAAAACAAAGGTACATATTTTTCCAATGTGATTAGTATTGACACGGCCCTTTTTGGAATCTAATACAAAATTTGATTGTGTTGTCTTTGCATGTGAAGTTTACATTCAAAATCAAGGATTAAGTGTGCCACAAGTAGACATCCACATTGAGGAGCTACATTCAAATGCACAAAAACGTAGGCCACTTGGAAGCTTATATTATTTAAAGAGAAATGGAAATAAACTAGTCTTTTAATCTTCCCACAACAATAGAGGAATGTAATCACTTTTAGGAGAAATCATTATAGATGAGTATGGGAGTATGAGACATAAATAAATGTGTGCAATTTTCAATTGTGTGCTACAAATATATGTTCCCTTGCTCTAAGATTTATAAATGCAAAACCTTAAATTGCTATCAATATTTAGTATTGTATGCAAAAAATATTGCTCATGCAATCAGCATGAAGAAACATGCACTCATTCTTGATCTTGATGGAGCTTTAATTAGCAAAGAAGACAAGAGGCATACATGTATGGATTGTGTCAAAATTGACCTTGGTTTGACCTTGGTCAGACCACAATTGTTGTTCACCCTAGCTGTTTTGAATTTTTGGATGAGATATGTCAGTACTTGCATGTTCGTATTTGTAACACCATGATACAAAATAATGTTTGCACTTATGTGAACACTCTTGAAAAGCAAGCACATAAAAAATATCATTTCTTTATGGTATGGGGACAAGAAGATTGCTACATCCATAATCTTTGAAAAGTGTATAGACCGGATAAGCCTAATGTTGAGGCTATGTTTAAGCCTTTGTTGAGGGTTTGGCATCAGTGCAAGAATTTAGGCAATACATATTGCTCATTGATGATAGCCCTTTCAAGGGATGCATTAACCCAAAAGATAACTGCTTTTATCCTAAAAGTCTTCATGGGAGGCCAGACTATTTTCTTTGCAATGAGCTTCTACCATACCTTTTAAATCTAAATAATATAGAGGACATTCGATCTATTATTTCACTCAATCGACTAGGAAAAAATTCAATCACAAAGGTTCATGACCTATTTACAAAGTTTCAAGACATAATGGAAGAATGGGGCATGCTCAATGCCCAAGTTCTAAGGGAAGAACTTGACAACAATTCAGTCAAGGTGGAAAATTCATCTTGTGCATCTTCACAGCTACCATTGTACAATAACAAGTTAAATTATGCTCAAGAAAGTAGGGGAAATAAAGTAGTAAACTCCTTAAGCAAGGATCCAGCTATGTTGGCATCCAAGTTTGGTGTGACACTACAATCTTCAAACCAGCTGAACTTGTTAAAATTGTTTCAAAAAATTTGAAATTTGAATGATCAACAATGCTATTGCTTATGCTACTAGCTTGGGGTATGATCATAGTCTTTTCATTAGTGGAGTTGCATCAAAAGCATACACATCAAAGCTACAAAACGCCTACTTAAGCTTATGGGTAGGACTCACTTTAGATTTATCGAACATTATAAAAACTATTATCAATTTTTGATCTAATCTTGCATATTTGTTATTGCATGTGGAACAAACAATCAGTAAGGGCTTGGCGTGCCCGTTGACTCAATCACATGGAATGTTCACATACATCAAGAGTGGTGAAAATGTGTTATGAAATTTTTTGCCAAAACAATGTGTTGGGTTCTAGTATTTCATCCAAAAAAACGTGTTGAGTTCAATTGTTTGAACATGAAGCAAATATCTACACTTTTATATTTCATCAATTAGATGTTATTCAACCTTTCAAAAGAAGTCTCTCTTTTATCTTTGTGGTTGGAACTCTTTGTACACGATTTCTTCTGTATTGAAGAAAAATATTTTCTCTTGTATTGAAAATTATTATTCTTAAGGTTGAGGTCTATATATATCACTCATATATCATGGATGAAATAAATGTTGTTGGTACATAGTGTGTTAATTGAAAATATTTTCTCTTCCATTGACCGTCATGCATTTTTTTTTAACAACTATACCACAAGAACTTGGATGAGCATGGAGAATTTTTCATTGTTCGGATGAAAATAATACCTTAATTTTTTATGAAGCCCTTTACACTATAATGTGGAATATGCCTGAAACCTACTTGATTTTTCCAAAAATGTGGAATCAATCAATAGAAGAGCTTGAAAGTTTTTTGGAGAGAATAATCACTGCATGGTTACTTGATTGGATCTATGCAAGGGACAAATAAGAGTATACTTGAAATGCATTGGTAAATGAAGCAGCTTTTGATAGAGAAACCTTGTATGTATTGGAGCAATACATGAGAAAACGCAATGTTTAAGGATATATTTATAGTCATTGAGCCTCTTGACATAGTATCATTTCCAAGGATGAGTTGTAAAATACTGAAGAATGTTGTATAATGAAAATTGAGTTTAGTACCATGCTTACTTCATGCTTTTGATGTCACTGTAGTTGATCCATATAACTATGTATTTAAATACACATGTCCCTATAGATATGTGTTAAGGGATATATGGGGCATAGAGTGTAACCACCAATAGATGATAGCTCAATACTAGTTTTTTCAATAGTGTTATAAGAAATGGACTTGAATAATTCCTAAAATAAGTCTTATACGTTATACAAGGAAATTTTCTTCATTTCTAATAGAAATTATGTGTCACACATCCTTTTTGTTTTTAACTCATTGAAGAGTTGCATAAACCACTTTATGTTGACCATAGAGAATTTGCTACTACATTTTAGAACTTATGTTGTGATTTTTATTGGCCTACTATAAAAAGTGATATTAAATAGCATGTTTTATTTTGTTTAATCTGGCAAAAGAGTAAATCAACAACAGGTAAGAAATTGGGCCTTTTGCAGTGTCTCCCCTTTCCTAAAAGCCCTTGGAAACACATTTCTATGGATCTTGTTGTATTGGTTTTCAACTCATTATTCACGAGAAGGATATGATTTGTGTCATTGATTGTTTTTATAAACAAGCTTACTTCATTCCTTGCAAGAAAATTCTCACAAGACATCAAGCTACACTGTGCATTCAATCCTCAGTCAAACGGTCAAATGATAGTAACTAGTCGTACCATAATTGATTTACTAAAAGCTTATGTTTTTTCTCAACTAGAGAAATGGGATGATTACCTCTATATTTTATAGTTTTCTTATAACAACACTAATTACTCTGCTACATGTAAATCTCCATTTGAGATTGTGTATGATCATTCTTGTCCTACTCTTGCTTCTCATCTTTCTAACCTTGGGCAAAGTGTGGATAGTTTAACTAATATAATTTTCCATGACATTTATGTTCATTCTGCTATCAAGCATTCACAGGAACTTTATGTATTGAACATACTAATAAACATCACAAAGCACATAAATTTAAGGAAGATGATTATGTTATGCTTTGAGTTGAAAAGAGAAGAAATAAATGTATTGAGACGAGTGTTTTTATAAAGTTTCCTTCTCGTTTTTATGGTCCTTTTAAAATTCTAGTTGTTACTAATGATGTTTCATTTTGTTAGAATTTACATTCACATTTTCAAATTCACAATGCTTTCCACATTAGTTTTTTATGGTCCTTTGAAGGATCCCTACCTCCACATCACATTCATGAGGATCCACCTTCACTTGTAGATCAAGAATAATAACTCATTCCTAGCTAACCATGAGACCACCACTCCATGCACTAGCAGGATTTACAATCTCTGTCTTTTGACTATTGAATGCCACAATAGAGAAGATGCCAAATGGATGCGTGAAATTTTTTTCCAAAACTTTTGAGATCCTCTCCACGCTTTCCATCACTCATGGTCTAGTTGATTCACTATTGAGCAATTGAGGACTATTGAAAGGGATGTTACGAGATTGGACACCTCTTGATGAAAGAGATGTTACGAGATCCCTTTCATCAAGGATGTTGCTATCCTTGATGAAAGGAAAGTTACGAGCTTGGGCACCCTCTTGTTGTATGTGGTTAGCATTACAATTGGGATAGCTGGAATGTAATGATTTGTTTTTTATTTTTACTAATATTGAGTTGATGTTGTGTAATTTATAATTATAGGTACCGAGGAGAAGACGCCAACAATAGAATAATTCTCAATCATCTACTTTTGTATAGCATTGTAATCATCATTCTAATAATTTGATATGGCTAGATTGTACACATCAAGCAATTCCAAAGAGCAAGCGAGATTTTTCGAGCAAATAAAAAATCAAGAAAACTATTTCAATCAAAGCTCAAGGAGCTTAAGTAGCCTTGCCACCTCTAATAGCATTTCGACTTGATTAAACACCATAGTATCTTAGAGAGCTCATCCTAAGCAAACCCATATAGAAGCCATCTGAAATGAAGTTTGAGTAAGAAGAAATGGACAAATCAACATGTTAGCACAACCAAAGAAATTTCCATTGTAGAAATCTCACTCAATTTTGAAAACATGGTCCACACTACATAGACAATAGTATTTGGTTGATCAACTCTTCATATCTAGATGATGCCTCTAGTGAGTCTATGTGCTAGTGCATTATGGTTAGGAAGGGAAAAGACACATGAAAGTTACAACAAAGAGAGGCAAAAGAAGGCTATCCTTGCAGACCTTTGTTGGGATGACACCGTCATTGTCTTTCAGAAGAATATTCCTTTCTTTTGTCACCTTGAGAAAGAAAAATGGAAGAGCATATCCATGATTACACTTTTCTTAATCCCCCCGTTAGGTTCGTGTCACTCGGGCGCCCACCCTAGTATTTCTCTGTTTTTGGGGCCATAATTGTTTTGTCTCATCAAGTCTTTAAATACAAGTTGCTCATTTTAGCAGCAAATTGTGGTTGCTGAGGTTGTAGAGATTTCATTTTCTATGATGATTGTCAAATATCAATTTCCATAATATTGTCCTATGATGCCTTTTATAGTTGGTTAGCCTTGAGAAGTTGGTTGAGTGGTTCAAGTTTCCCCTCTAACAAAGGAGTTTATGGTGTCCCTCTAACATGTCTTGGAGGAAAACTTTTTTTTTGTGTAAATTGTCATGGTCCTCCACCTTAACATAGCGGGCTCGCCGTCCTTGCCCAGGTGTGAGATCCATCTTAATTGATGATGTCAATTGTCATACATAGCAACTCGAGCTTAATTTCCATTAAAGATTCTCCACCACATGATACTCTAGCAACCCACATTCGTAGGACATTTGCATGGATGGAATTCTTAACAAGACTCGACATTAGATGTGGTGGTGGTAGACCTTGCGAGTAGAGACATGAGTAGGTATGTTGATAGCTACCACCTTCGCCATGGCCAAAAGGCTAGTGATGCAAAGACTATTGTTGAGGAGTGAGAGGTTTTTGTTAGTAGGGGTGTTGTAATGTGCATGGTTGCACACCAAGCTGCCTAGTGATGGCTCGGATAAAGGGAGATAGCCATGGGTGAACGGGTTTACAAGATTTTTAGAACTTGAGAGAGAGAGAGAGAGACAAGGGCTTGCTCTTCTTCATTCCATATTTGTTGCACACATCATCGCAGTCTCTTTGCACGTTGGTGGTTGCCCGTACCACTTAGCCTTTGTCTCCATTGGTCTCTTGGGTTTGCATTGGTTGTGCCAAATTGTTCTTGCTCGCTACAAATGTTACACCTCCCTGCCCCTTGGCTGCGTGGATTGCCTCTATCTGTGTTTTTCATAGTTTAGTAAGATTCTGAGAGGAACTTGGGGTAGAGAGAGAGAGAGAGAGAGAGAGAGAGAGAGAGAGAGAGAGAGAGAGAGAGAGAGAGAGAGAGAGAGAGAGAGAGAGAGAGAGAGAGAGAGAGAGAGAGAGAGAGAGAGAGAGAGAGAGAGAGAGAACCTAGCTTTGGGGCTTTGATGCTGGGGAAGGAAAATCAGTAGGCCCAGTCTGAAAAATGTCTAAGTGGGACCAATGGTTGCGTAGACAGACAATGGCCAAGGGTGACTAAATTCAACTTAATCATGGCATGATAGTCTCTCTCTCTCTCTCTCTCTCTCTCTCTCTCTCTCTCTCTCTCTCTCTCTCTCTCTCTGTGCCAAGTTCTTACGTAGACTCATCAAATTTTGTAGACTTCTTCCTTTCCCCTCAAACAAGTTGTACTGCGAGCTTTAATATACCCCTCTTAGGTCTTATGAAGCTAGAGACACTCTACTAATGGGCAAGCTCTTCTTAACCTTGCATCCACTTGCTCTCTCTCTCTCTCTCTCTCTCTCTCTCTCTCTCTCTCTCTCTCTCTCTCACACACACACACACACACACACACACACACATGTGTTCTCGTTTAAAAGAGGTTTGAAATTTAGTGAAAACAGTTTGCGGCTCTCTATCTCACACACACGGGTGCCTTCTCGTCTGAAAGAGGTTTGAAAACTATTGAAAACAGTTTGTGATGGTTTTTAAGATTCTGAAATGCATAAATTATAGCCAAATCCTAGCCCCATCCTGTGCAATCCATGTGAAGCATATTTCTATTTATTTGGAGGGCTCGTTCTCTAGACCCACCCATTAGTAGGGCAATCCTTGCACCCTCGACAATCGTGTGGATGTGAAAAGAGAGTGTAGACACGAGGAGCTCATGCAGGTGATGGAAAATCAACACGCAGAATGTTGGGGTCCTTGACTTCTCTCTCTCTCTCTCTCTCTCTCTCTCTCTCTCTCTCTCTCTCTCTCTCTCTCTCTCTCTCTCTCTCTCTCTCATTGAAAGACGTCTAAAAACTCCTGAAAACAGTCCGCGGTGCCGCGGACTAGTTTGAGGAGTTTTGAGATGCTTTAAGTTAAGCCTATAAAAAAATTGTTGTGCTACATATACTTGCTCATAGAGAGCACATCTAGCAATGGCCGTAGGGACGTGTGTGTTCTGCACTGACAACAAGAAATGAAGCTTGCATCTGCCTCTGTGATTGCGCATGTGTGTGTGTGTGTGTGTGAGAGAGAGAGAGAGAGAGAGAGAGAGAGAGAGAGAGAGAGAGAGAGAGAGAGAGAGAGAGAGAGAGAGAGAGAGAGAGAGAGAGAGAGAGAGAGAGAGAGAGAGAGAGAGAGATCCCCCAAACCAAAAAATTGGCATACATATTGACTAGAGCACGGCCAAGCACGACACACTGTTCGGGAAAAATGTGTCTATTTCCTCTTGGCAAAGTCAAGGAAAGTATGGAAGAATTATTTTTTACAAACACTGAGTATCCTACAAGCGGTGGTAATTTCATTGAGGTCTTCAAATGTTCATCACAATCAAGTGAGAGAAAGAGGGGGGGGAGAGAGAGAGCGTCGAGGCTGTGTACTCCCGATTTTTAGGTCAAAATTTGAAGTCTAAATTTCTTGGTTTTCCTAAAGGCAAGCTCAAAATCTAACCAAGATTTTACAATTTCAACTGATTAAAGTACATTGAGCCCCATATTTTTTCTAACACCGCTTTGAGAAAATGTAAGTGCTAGAGAGAGAAGACATGAGAGAGAGAGAGAGAGGGAGGAAGATGTGAGTACTAGACATAAAAGACATCACAAAAAGAGAGAGAAGGAATCTTTCTAGATTTGACCAATTCTTCCTAGATTCATTCATTGCCTTTTCTATCAATAGCACATAGAGCAACAAAGGAATCTTTCTAGATTTGACCAATTCTTCCTAGATTCATTCATTGCCTTTTCTATCTATAGCACACAGAGCAACAAAGGAATCCCTTTCAGATTGGAACTCGAATCTGCTTAAGGACCCCACACCAACCAACTCATCATGTTGTTTTATTGTTTACACAACACCCATTTAGCATAAGAAAAAAAAACTCCCACAACCCCTTCCAATCTCGCGTCCAGCTGCGTGCCAATGTCTCTACGACTTGTTAATGCCGACGAACGCATCGTCCTCATGCCATTGAGAGTTGTTGTCGTCCTCACATGGACATTTGCCACATTCCATTAGAAACAAAATCTCCACAATTCCCACTAATAGATTTTGTTTTTCAAATTGTAGGCACATATTTTTCTCCACCAAAAATCTCTAATGATGAGATTTCTTTCTAAGGAAACTTCTAGGTTATCAACCAAACCTTTGAATTTCACAAGATTCCTAAAAAGGAATCTTATCAAATTCCATAGGCTTGTGTCACAAAGGATTTCAGTCATCGTCTTCCACTACATGCCCTTGTGCCTAACAACTCATGAACTTGTGTGAAGGTTGTGTGTGTGTGTGTGTGTGTGTGAGAGAGAGAGAGAGAGAGAGAGAGAGAGAGAGAGAGAGAGAGAGAGAGAGAGTCCATTTTTTCATGTTAGGAAATGGAGTTCACAACAAGTGAGGATTTGCTTGCCGAGAGAGAGAGAGAGAGAGAGAGAGAGAGAGAGAGAGAGAGAGAGAGAGAGAATGTGTGTCCATTTTTGCACTTTAGGCAATGGAGTTTGTAGCCAATGAGGATTTGCTCTCTCTCTCTCTCACACACACACACAAAAGAAGAAGAAGAAGAAGAAGAAGAAGAAGAAGAGAGTTTTAACGTTGTAGGAAACTATCCCAAGAGACCTTAAAGATCTAGCCAATGAGGAGAGTTGAACCCAAGACTTGTAATGTGTGTGTGTGTGTGTGTGTGTGTGAGAGAGAGAGAGAGAGAGAGAGAGAGAGAGAGAGAGAGAGAGAGAACCCTCATTGGGTTGGTACACAACCATGTAGTGCAACTACTTTTCAGTCACATCAATGTAATTTTAATTTCATCCATTTTTTAAGATGAGGGATTGGTGATAGGTGGCGCTCTTACACTTGCGTTAGCCGTGGGTCCATTTAAACCGTTGTCCACACCCTCAACATGGATAGAGGGGAGGATATCTAGTTTAAAACTAGTGTTCTATTGCTTTGAGTGTTCAACCTCTGTGGTGGGTCTCGCTCTGTTTTACCATTTTCTGGATAAAGTTTTCTCGGAGTATGGTAAGAATCCTACACATCTACTGAGAAACTATCCCATAAAGGGTCATGCAATAAGTGATAGCGACCACACATGAAATAAAGTGTAAAGAGGGGCCTCCAAATTTTGGCACCTAAATAAATTTGCAAAAAAGGTACGAATTGGACTTGTATAATGGATAAAAATAAAATAAAAATAAAAACATTTCAAGAACACTCCCATAATGTAAAAGATTGGAAGCAACTTTTGGATGACAACCTATTGCTACCGTTATAGTTGCTATTGTAATCGCAAGGAAGGCAAATCTTACCTGTCACAATCCAAGAACACAAGAACGTTAGTGTTAGAATCACTTGGAAAGACAAGTGTCAATGACCCCTTCCCCTTGTTATTATTATCGGTGTGAGTAATTACAAAAAAAACTAACAATTAAGTAGAGATTGAGTATTGAATTAATAGAGAGAGAGAGAGAGTGTGTGTGTGTGTTAAAGATCCGAATTGTTGCAAACAAAAGCAAGGACTGAATTAGAGTGAACCTTCACCTCATGTAATAAAAAGTTAAATATAACCCTATTACCAGGTTTTCATTTATTTTTAGATGCTTTAAAATCCAATGTTTACAATTTACAAGAAATTTTTGGTAACATCTTATTAATTTGACACCAATATTTTAAAAAAAAGAAGAAGTCATAGTCATCTCCCAAGATATCCTCACATGAGGTTTTATCGCTCAATTTAAATAGAAAAAATATCATATCCAACTAACATAAAAGCTAATCCATTCATAAGTCAAGTTTTGAGTTATTTGTTTGAACAACCATGCATGAATTTTAGTAATAATAAATATGTGCTCTATCATTATGGATTCAAAATCGACCTAATTATGTAAAGATACAAATGAAAAAATGATCAAAAATTCAACTTTGTGGCTCAAACCATGCTCATAAAATGTTTTCTCAAGAGATAGAGAAGGAGAGAGCTTGAGCTATTGCAAGTGCACACACACATACACACACACACAAAGATGGAGACAAAATACGTTTTCTTTACTAACTCAAGATTGGAGGTCTACAAAACATAAGGGAAAATGAAACATAAAAGGGAAATTTGTAAAACATTCTAATGTAAACCACTAGTGAGTGAGTGAGTAGATAAGCGTGCCATCACTTCGGTAGGTAGACCAACTCAAGGTAGTACAATTGTAGTATCAATGATGAAGATATGTATATCCACCCAAGCATGCCAGTGATGATGACTGTCATTGGTAGTCATCCAGGAGTCATATATGTTGAGCTTGACATCTCACCTCCCCACCTCAAGCTCATCACCATATCTTGTATGCCAAGCATTTCTTCAAATCATTGTAGTATCTCCGCTCCAAGGGCCTTCGTGAGGATATCTGCAACCTGCTCATCTATCACCACGTTGTCGTGCGGTGACATGTACATAGTGGGAATGAATGCTACAAGATCTATCTTGCAAATTTTTAGATACATAATTATATTTCCTATAATGTACCTATGCATACCTAAGTATAATAATAAGTTTTCTATCTCATCCTATTCTTTATCGCAAGGGTAACATATTCTTACTTTACCATTAGAAAGTACTATGGGAAAACGTGTCAATAGCTCCGTGTCTTTAACTTGGGGCAAAAACCATTGATTATTTATTTCTACTATCTCATTATTATCTCACACTCTAGCTGGATCCTATATCTAGGGTAACTTCCAATATATATATATTCTATGTATTTTTCATATTTTTTTAATGTTCCTTTTTAATAGCTACTAGGAAGGAATCAAATCTTAGTGGGACACTAGCTTGCATGATTTTCAAAGATACACCTGTTTTAATGCATTATTGTAAGCATGATTACAAAACTTTGCCAAGGAGCAATGTCATGCTTTCATATTGCATGAGGTGTCCATTGGAATCAAATGAAAGTATATACTAAGGGGACCACAGGAAGACTTTTGCTGCCAAAAATGTACCCTATTTTGATGAATTTTTTACACAAGATTCAAATCCAAATTGGAAAAAGTATATAAAATGGGAGTTGTAGCTAATGAGTTGAATTTTTTGTTCCCATTTTTATTTCTTTCTTTTGAGCCAGGGTTGAGGAGCTATGATCAAAATGGTGGACCCTAGTCTGCCCACATTATGCAGTGACAACCCATTTCAAACTTTTCCAGCTCATGTTTACACTGGCTCTTCTCTTTCTTGTGTAACCCTTGGGGGTTCCCTTCACCTATAAAAGGAGACCTCTTCTTCCTTGTAAACCATTCACAAGATGAATTCATGAGGGAGTGTGAGGATTGATGCCTAATTGTACTTAGACATTAACATAAGCTTAAGCCTACACTTGCTCCTAGAGGAAGACTAGCCATTCTTGTAAGCTATCCTTGGAAGCTCAAATCTAATCAAAGAAGTTATTGAACTTGGTGCATCAGTCAAAGTTGAAGTCTTTCATCTTCTTTTCTCTTCATCATAATGGTGAATTATTTTGATATTTTGTTGGTTTCTTGTTGTTTTTGTTTTCATTTCTAATCCAACATATATCTCTAATTTCATCTCCCTTCCTAACCAAATTTATCTTTCTCACTCTTATAAAGTCATTCTTCCTAAAAATTATAGGCTCTCCTTGCTACAGGTACATCTTGCCTAAAAATTATAGGTTCTCCTTGCTACAGGTACATCAAAATGGTGAATTATTTTGATATTTTGTTGGTTTCTTGTAGTTTTTGTTTTCATCTCTAATCCAACATATACTCTAATTTCATCTCCCTTCCTAACCAAATTTTTCTCTCTCACTCTTATAAAGTCATTCTCCCTAAAAATTATAGGTTCTCCTTGCTACAGTACATCTTTTCCCGCAATATCCTTATTGCCTATGGGCAAGTATAGGGCTTGGGAGGGAAACTTCTCATCACTTCACTTCTCTCATATCTACAACTCTCACATACTATCCTAGATGAATAATCCACATGATGTGAATTTCTATTGCTTCCACTCTGTGCGATCTATTACAATTAACGTATGGATTAGTCGTAAAATATACTTTCAACAACGTACAGTGTTTCTTTTTGGCCCAGAAACGCTCAATGAAATACTTCTTTCATCGGATCCCATCTTACTACCCCTTATAGACTATAACTTTTCTTTTGGCATAAGTGTAGTATCTTGCTATGAACCAAGAGGATTTGTACACACAATTAATCCCAATGATTAGACAAAACACATACATTATGATAAGCACAAAATTACAATTCCAAAGAACAATTTGTAGCTTGTTTGGTCAGTAAAAGATTGAACACCATTAACTCATCTATTAACCCTTTCATATTACCCATGATACGATACAACCATAGCCTTGATGCTTTCATCTTTGTGTTGTTTTGATATTTTCTTTTGTGTTCTTTGTTTGTGTGCAAGTGAGTGCAAGAGAGAAAGAGTGGGTCTTCTTTAATTGCTCTTTTTTCCAAACCCTAAACTGCGGGCATCCATGGTATAACTCCTTGATATAGTTTTGGAGTTCTCTCACAAACTCTCACAGCCAAAAGCTCGGTGCTTTCCTGGCAAGACCGTAAACTTCTCGACATATTTTTGGTGAACGTGGCGCAAATCTGCCAGAGTGAGAGTTTTTGGGTAACCATGGGTGATCATGTTGAGCAACAGGGTATGCATTTTGACCCAGCAACAATGCAAATGTTTCAAGCATTTGCAATGTTCATACAATAACAACATGCCATTGAAAGAAGGGATATTTCAGCAACCAAGGCCATACAAGTGATCACCAACAGAATGGATCAGTTCAATGGTAAAGATGTAACCAAGTACTTACACGAGTATGTGAAGGAGATGGATCTGCATTGCGTGTCAGAAGGTGAGATGATTCAAAGCCTTGAGCTAGTTGTTGCTCCAAAAATTAGCGAACATGTTAGGGGAGTTAAAGATGGGCATGGGAGAAACTGGGAAGAACTCAAAGTAGCTTTAAAGGAGTAATATTTCATGGAGGACTTTGAGAGAGTGACCAAAAGGACATTCTTAGAATGGGTAGTCAAGCCAAAGCAAGGACTATCAATAATAGAGCTACTTAGGGAATTTGAGTGGCACTATGCACAACTCACCAAGACAGAAAGGGCCACACTAAATGCAGAGAGGACATATCTTTTCTTACAAGCTGCAAGTAAAGAGTTTCAAGAAAATTTGGAGCTTCTTCTTGAAGATAAATATGCTGAGCAAAGACTAAAGACTGACTGGAATAAAGTTGAACATGCTATCTCATTGCTTGCCAAACAACAAAGAAGAAGGGACAAGATGGTAGTAAACACTACAAGTCCTTCCACCTCAACTTCTGACAAAATGGTAAAGCCTACTTTTATAGCTCCTAAGTTTGATGAGTCCATGCTAAATGAGCTTGTGAGGGGAATGCGTGACTTGAAGGTGAAGCTTGCAAAGCTTGAAGAAAAAGGCCAACCATCGGAGCTACTTCCTAGGCAAAGACAACAGCCCAAAGAAGGTTTTGTTAATAGATGTATTTGGTGTGATAGTACACACCATGTAAGAAAGGATTGTGATAGTTTTAGTGATGCTTTAACAAAAGATGTTGTCTTTTTTAAGGATGGTAAAATCCACTTAAGAGAGTCAGGTCTACCCTTGACAACTAACTTTGGGAAGGGAGGAATGAAAACCTTAGTAAGCTATGGCACATAACCATGCCACCTCTTCAGTTGAGGCAGCTACTTATGGAGTAAAAATTGAGCATCTTAGTGATGAAGAGGTGAGTGACCATCATGGTTGACTTTGGTCAAATTTCATGCAATTAACTAAAAAGGGAAAAATTACAAAAGAGATTCTACATCAAGCAGGTGATTGCATAATAGATTTTTTCCTATGAAATGAACCATCCTTTCTGATCTATCACTGGATGTACTTCTATGAGCTGGTATGTGGGCCGTTCAAACACTGATTGATCCTTTTTGTATTGTTTCCCTTTTTGGTCTAAATAGTGTGCATATGAATTATGGGTGCCATACAAAGCTAACATCATTCTGTTTGATGTGTCCCTTAGACTCGTGAATGATTGCACACTTGTGGAAATGGATGCAAAATCATTTACAAATTTAACAGTCTTTTCAATCTTTTGTGATATCTTGACACCTTTACTAAATTCATGCAAAAATTTATTGTTCAAAGAATCAATTTTAAGCTTTTGAGGTGTCTATGCATGTTTATGCTCATTTTGAACTTGCAGTGTTTTGAATTGTGCTTCTAATGGTAATGTAGAATCATCTGATTGCATTAAAAGTGGCGAGTTAAATGTACTTACATTGAGATTCGCATTTCCAATTTTCTTTGTACCTTGCTTGGCAGTTGATATGTCCCTGTTGTCTGGATTTCTTGGACAATCTTCAGCAAAATGTCCACCTTTTTGTCCACAATCTGAGCAATATGCCATGGCTGGTGGTATTTCATTTGGTTCTGTTATGTCGAGCTCTTGCTGAGAAGTTTCTGCTTCTATGCTTGCCAAGTTGTTGGCATCTTCTTTCAGAACACTAAGCATCAAGCTGTAGAATGCTCCATCTAGACCTTTGTACCGTCTTTGGTTTGGTTCTCCAATTAAACTGGCTTTTATTGGTTGATCTGTTAGATCTTCTATTAGTGGCTGACCACTATAGATCTGGCCACTATAATCCATGTACAATGACCCTGATTGCATATGCACTAAATGGATGCTTGGCGGATTTGTGCAGATTTCTGGATAAACACTTGGGTTGAGTTTTTGCACTTTTATATGCACTTCATCTTTGAGCTTGCAATACCTGGCTCCACTGAAGTCTGTGAACATCTGGGAGTTCTTTGAATCTGGCTTTACTCTGACCAATAGGATCTTGGCTCCTGTGCTGCTTTTATTGCTCATAAGATACCTATGACCTTCTGTATTTGCATATAAGACTTTGTCTCCATTGTAGCCATCTAGCTGTAAAATCTGCTCTATTGCAGTTGTACCTGTGTTGCCACTGCTACTGGCTTGCTCTGCTATACTTGAACTCTCGGCTTGATTTGAGTCCATGTTGGCTCAATCTACAAAAATTGTGAATTGGCAGATTTTGGTGTTGAATAGTAGAATTTCTGCTGCTCGTACTAGCCCCTAATATGCAATCATATGCGAGTTGTGCCCCTGTTCGTTCGATTGGAAACTAATTTCCACTGCTACACTTGCACGGGCTCGATTCTCGCATGCAAAAATTTTGAATTTTATATGCCCTTCTACTGCTTCGAATTGGTAGTTTTGCTCACTTTTCTCGACTGATCTGATTCGCTTTGCATGGTGTGCTCGATTTGCGGTGTTTGCTCGGTGTGCGGTACTCTTTTTCGGCCTTGCTTTTGCTTTTCTGACGCTTTCTGGTTCGTTCTAGCTTTTTTTGTCTTTGTCAAGCACATTCGGCGACTTTCTTTTTATTTTTCCTAAATATTTGTAAGATTTTGATTTTTATAGTTTTTTTAGTATTTTTATGATTTTTGGAAAAATTTTGATTTTTTGCAATTTTCATGTGAATCTGTGAACTTTTTGTAAATGTTTTTTTTTCTTTTGTGAATTTTAGAATTTTTTGTGATTTATTGTGTTTTTTGGTCAATTTTGAACTTTTACGTGAATTTTCTTTTTTTTAAAGAATTTTTTGTGAGTTGTTATGACTATTTTTATGATTTATTTGTGAGATTTTTGGGTTTATAAATATTTTTGTGAATTTATTATTTATTTGTGAGTTTTTAATGTTTTTTTTAAAAAATAAAATTTTGTGATTTTTTATTCTTTTTTTTTAAATTTTAATTCCCTTTTATGAGTTTTTATTGTTTTTTGTGATTTTTTGTTTAATTTTTAAAGATTTAGATTTTTTGTTTTTGTGATTTTTGGATTTTGAATTTCTTTTTTTGATTTATTGGTGTTTTTTGGATTTTTTATTTAATTTTTAAAATTTTGAACTTTTTAATGTTTCTTTTGAGTGTTTTATTTGATTTATGTGAATTTTTGAAAATATAAAAAATTACTTACCCACTTACCTGGCCAGTGGCGGCAACGAGACGTTGAGCTGCTAACATTGGCACGCATGGCCGTTTAGCATGTAGCGCAGGCTGGGAAACCAAGGCGGGTGCACACGTGTGCAAAGCCACAAAGGCGGGACGCGAGGGGCCCGGGGCAGCGCAGAGCAGAGGGAGCGTGACAGCGACCCAGGGGAGAAGGTTTGTACTGCACGACAAAAAAAGGGGTGTGTGTTTGAGTAAGGAAAAAAAAGGCGAGAGAGAGGACTTGCGCGTGCAGGCGGAGAGGAGGTGAGATGAGAGTTATTAGAGGGAGAGTAAGAGAGAGAGAGAGAGAGAGAGAGAGAGAGAGAGAGAGAGAGAGAGAGAGAGAGAGAGAGAGAGAGAGAGAGAGAGAGAGAGAAGGAGAGGTAGAGAGAATAGTGTGTGTGTGAGAGGGCGTTCACGCACTGGAGAGAGAGAGAAAGGGGGAGATAGAGAGAGAATGGGAATCGAAAAAATAAGGGCAAACTCGAAATTCTCTCGGTTTCTTTTGGTCAAAATTTGAAGCTTTTGCCGGTAATTACACTAAAACCCGTGAAAATTTCTCGATTTTCTTCAATGCAAGCTCAAAATCTAAACACGATTTTATGAATTCAGCCGGTTAAAACACACTGTACCCCCTTTTTTTTTTAACACTGGAGAGAGGGAAAGTTAGAGAAGAGAGAGAGGGTGAGGGGTGTTCACGCGGAATGAGCGCAGGTGACAGAAAGAGGAAGATTTTTTTTAACGTCGTAGGAATCTGTCCCAAGAGATCGTGAAGGTCTATCCGACGAGGAGTTATATGCGCCACAAGGCACGAAATCAAAGTCGAATCCGGCTCTTTATCAAAATTTTCAAAAATTTTTAATTTCCAATTGTCTAGAAATGCCAAAAATAGGCCAAAACTTAGCTGAAAACTCCAAAAATCACCAGAAAATCCCAAAATTAGCCAAAAAAGAAAAAACAATTCCCAAAAAATTCCAAGAATCTTAGAAAATCATCGTAATTCACAATCGAGCATTTTCGACATGCAAAACCACACCGAAAATAGCAGATTTTATCAAAAATGCAATTTGCAACACAATCGTCAACCTGGTCCTCGGAAATAGCAAAACGTTCAAAACTCGACCACGGAGGGCACAAATGCAAACAAAATGATGCCGTATATACGGACACACAAAACAACTCGTAAAGATTGCAAAATCAATTTTTTATGGAATTATCCAAAAATTACCAAAAATTTGTAAAAATTATCAGAAAAATACCCAAAAACATTTCTACCAATTCTCCGCACATTGGGGAATGGTGCAGCCAAATAAAAGCTCCAAGTTTACATCAATTCAATTGCCAACAATTTTATCAATAAAATCAAGACTAGGCAATTAAACCAGCAAAATTATCGTCAAAAATAGGTACAAAAGATGCAGCATTTCATCATTACATACATCAATTATGCAATCAAAACATTGAATTAACCATGCAAATTACACACTTTTTAAGCACACACACACACAAAAATTGACAGTTTTTACCAATTTTTAAGTGCGCACACAAAAGGGTTTAACTTGTCGGATTTGCAATGTGACTTGACAAATCAATAGTTAGGCATGAGCACAACACCGATCAATCATCACAATTCAAAAATCATGACGCACACATTGATTTCTAGGTGCACAAACATGGGAAAAATAGTGCACACACACCTAAAATTAGCGTACACACACTCAATTAGAATGCACACACACTTGATTTTAGTGCACACACACCTATAATTGACCATCCAAACATGCAATCAACTCAATTAGGCACCCAATTAGCAACCTACAATCATCAATTAGCTTTTGAAACTTATCAAATTCATGCGCCACCAATTCTTAAAAATTTTGGCATTACGACGGCGTGAAAATGAAAAATCCTAAAATTTTCAATCCATAAGATCAACATTGCATTGCATCAACATAGATATCTTGGTGGGATATCTACACAATTCTACACATCTCTAGATTCTAGGGAGGTTGAGAATACCACCTTAATTACCTTTCCGTTGAAAATCAATTGAATGGTCGAATGCTCCAATCCTTCATAGCAAATTAGTAAATTAGCAAAAATTAGTCAGATTAGCAAGGGGTTAGTGAGAAATTAGAGTGTGTAAACACACAATTGGCAAGATACGGTCACACATTAGGGAATTATGAACACAATGCTTCATGCATACACATTCAAAATCCACAAAAACATAAACACAAAAGTGAAATTAGTGAGGGAGCGCATTCGTTGATGCCACAATTACACTAGCGTAGGCCATCATCCCCGGCAACGGCGCTAAATGTTAGGGGTCCCATCGTTGCAATAGCTCCAATGACTAACAAAATTATCAATCCGGAGGGATGAGCTACCCGGCTAACGCATGGAAACACTCACATGATTAGTGAGCTAATCGTGGCAACACAAATGGTTAACTCTATGAGGTGAACTTCTCGGCCTATGGAGGAGCTAAGCCGCAATCAAGGGCAATCTCCATATCCACTTCTCTTCATCTCTAATCAACCCAATCACACACACTACGATTGCAAGACGTACACAACACCAGTCCTATCATGCAACACACTAATCACAAGCACACACACATAGATCTATCGAGCACCACACTCCAATCAAACCTACATGCACACACAAGCAAAAGAGGGCAATCACACAAGATTAGAGAGGGATTAACCACTAGTTAGTTAAGATCTAGTTAATCTAAGCATCATAGGCAATTATAAGAAGTAAGAGAGAGGCATAGTGAGAGAGAATGAATCATTGATTAGTGTTAATCAAATCTCATGAGCAAGGAGAAGCTCAAGGACTCTCCATAGCCACACACCTCAAGAGCTCTCATCAAAGAGTGCTCTCAACAAATGACTTGAGAACCCTAATTTCTTTTACACACTGCCTTATATACCTAAGTTAAAAATATGCAATGTCCGGGCACCCAAGGCCTTTAGGGCTCACCACTTACTGAATCTGCAACCTAGGCATAGTAAGTGACCTATTCTTTACAACTTGGAACTCCCATTGAGCCTGTAACACATTAAAATATTAGAATGGCTTGAAATAAATTAGAAATTTACAACACGTGACCATTTTGGGAAAACGTGAAAAATGTGTAACTCCAATCTTTACTACTTCTTCATGTTGGTCTTCAATGTGCATCCGTACGTCTTTGGTCTTTAGCAGCTTGTGTTAACTGATGTTGACTCAGTTAACATCAAATCCACAAACTTTGGAATGGGTCTATCCATGTTCCATAAAATGCCACCTTGATATCCAGACCCCCCAACACTTCAAGATCTTATTTCAACTTAAACAACAAAAGAGCTTATTTCAACTTTAGCAACTCCCAAGCGAGAGCTCGATTCATCTAAAATATCCACCACAAAGCTTACTTCAAAAAGAGATCAGCACAATCAATGCCGTTAACACAGTCTCCTGAGCCCTTCTATAAATTTAGCCTATATACATAATCATTAAAAAAGGAACAGCGTGCATATACAGTTCGTTCTTTGGCAGGTACCCAATTATTATCATATAGGTAGCAATTCATGTGAGAGGAAGTCAATTGCAATCAAGACAGCCAATTTAGCACTGAGCTCTCAGGGTCCTGCCGTGGCTAGATGAAATCCACACCCTGCACTAGGAACCACGCTGCACCAATTCTGAACTGAATCTAGAGACAACATTGACTCTATTGAGGTCTCCTGTAAATTTGTATTCCACTTATTTGTAAAGTTTTCAAGATTGTCTATTTTTTATTTTCACCTCATAATTTTCTTCTAATGATTGTATGATATCCATGGCTTGTTCATTCTTGCAGATGTTCTTCCATCCAATTTTGTAGAGTGAGAGATGATAGAATCCTTCACTAGGACCTTTGAAGCCATACACATGGGACTTGGACAATTACTCTATGCTGGTTGTCCATCCTCTGAGATTCCCTCAAAGGACATCATTTTTTATAGCCATACTTATGTCATGAATAGGTGAAATGTGTATGGTAATCTATTTTTAGTCACTCACCAAGCCTGCAGAGGTTGGAATGGCCTACTCCAGATGGTGCATTAATAGTATCAACCAAAAGGAGAACTGAAGTGGATGTGCATGCAACCATGAAGTGAACCTATGGGTCCCACAAAGCAACGGTAACATGGTTTATGTCTCTTCATGTGTTTGCATACATATTTTGATTGAAGAGTGTCCACATGACACCAACATTGTGAATTTGCAAAGGGGATAGTGTGATGAACAACTTTGGATGGGAGACCACGTTGGTCAACTGCCAAGGAGATAACATAAAGTGCTCTATAATTGGGGAGAAATTGGTGTTCATATACCATATTTAAGCAAAGCCTACCACTGGTCTTTTCCTATAGAAGGTGGAATCTAATGATGGGGGAATGGGAGGCACTCAACTTTGATGTTACTGCTAGAGAAACCATTGGCTTTCAAATAACAATGTAGAAATGGAAGGCACTTAACTTTGATGCTGCTAGAGAAACAATTGACTTTTAGATATGTCTTCATAGTGCACAGAATCTCTACAAATAACGATTGGCACCTCAGCCATCCTCAAGAGTATCTCAATCCAAGATATGCATTGCCCAAGAAATACCCATTTCTTATCAATGACAAGGCCGTTTGATCTAGAAAAGAAAAGAGCATTCTTTGTGAGTACATTGCATTTTTGCAATGTATTTCTATAAAAACTTACACGTGGTACAATTTTTTTTTCCCATTTATACATATGTGTTTTGAATTTAGTCGCATATTTGTTCATTTTCAAGTTGTTCATGAGTATTTTATTTTTTGTTAAGTTTTCAACCAGAATGTTCAACTTCGTTGATTGGAAACACCAATTCCTTCACTCGTGGTGTCTTTTAATGTTTGGTTGTGTGTTTTATCTAAAAACTATAATTTTTAGTTAACCTTAAGGGGTTTTCACAAGGTTTTGAAAGTTACTTTGGCACTTTCTAGGTTCTTAAAGTTCATTTCTCACATTTATAAAACACTAGCTCTAAGCTCTCTTGTCATTTTTCTTGCAAACGAACCCATGGAAACGTCCTATGATGCACTCCCTGCACAACTAGAAAAGGTTGCCCTTGCAAATTGGGACACATAGCAAGTAAGGGTGTTTGAGGGCACAATCCAGATATGGACTACTATCAACCTGTATGCAGAGCTTTTCCAATGATTTCTTAATTACATGGAGCAACACATATAAGAATATGCCATTGTGTTTGAGGGATCCGACACGGCATTGTTGCCAATGGATTTCCTCAAAAACCTCTACATGGACGACAATTTTTTTTTCTTTCACCTATTGAGGTTTGTGAAAGAGCTCACCAAACAAGACTATAGGACAAGGGTTGAGGATGACCTCATAGACTTAGACAGATGGTGTATAGGCATCCAATTCATAATGTGGGAAATGGTTCTAGTTTTACTTGTGCTGCTTAAGGGCATGGAGAACGGAAAATCAAAGGAAAAGTCTAGCAATAAACCCTTGTATAACCATTGTGGAGTAGTCAAATGAGGTTGTCAAAGAGGTTAATGAGCAGATGGAAACATCCATGGCACTTGTCCTTTTAAAGATCTCATCTCCATAGAGGAGTCTACCTATAGTTGAGGTTGTGGATTTGAAGCAGTGGATTTAGCATGAGGTGATGGTTCCGTATTTGCTATGGTATGAGTGGTGGTACGTGGTGCCATTGGTGTGTGTAACAGTTTGGTTTTGTGTGTCGTCCATGTCGTGCAAGATATGAGTGCAGGCTCATGTGTTCTCAAGAGATCTCATAGAATGTGCAAATTAGAAACGAACTTCAGGTTATGAGTTTTGATTTACGTAGTACTTAATATTTTAAAAAATTATTAAAACTAATAAATACTCAAAAATCTCAAATTGAGACAAAACTTTATGCACAAAATCATTGATTGTGCCAAAAAATCACTTGGCATTACTATGCATGTTTACCAACAAGAATGACTATAGTGTCAAACATTTATCATTTTTCTACCCAATGCCTACCATTTTGACATATTGTCTCTAACCACCACCAGAAACAATATTCTGTACTTGAGACATGATACGATTGTGATTGCCTCACATTAAGTACTTTTGCTATCAGTCCTGCATTTTAGACCATAGGTGTTGAGAAAACAATTACCATATTTTAAAAATATATAATTCCCCCCAGGCATTGATCATTTGGATTGTGCAACTAGTGATTGCAAACTTCAACGTGGAGATCTCAGTGGAGGTTAGCTTTGTCATTTCAACAAGATGTAAAATATTATCAACAACTTGCCACACACGAGCACGCATAATTCCAAGGGCTACTTTGCTACCTCTGTAGGGGGTTATGTCACAACTTCTTCCATAAACTAAACTCAATGGGACTTTAGGAGTAAGAATATTTTGAATGAAAATGCCTCACTTTAATACCACCTATACATAAACAATTAGGTAGATCATGTGTAGTTCCATATGCCTTCTTGTCCTTTATTAACTCAATTGCACTGCCATGGAGACCAAAACTTGATAGAATAGATTCAAGTTCTCTTATATACTCTTTCCTTCTTTTCGAAAATTCCATATTTTAAGCATAAGTGATATGAAGCAATAGCAACTTGTCAAGAATTTGTAGATAGGCATGAAGGGTACATACATGCACATTTGTCAGTGGATTTTGTAGAGTAGGCTTGCAATTTGGATCTTTCATGTCTCAATTAGGGTGGTTCACTTTGGTCACAACTAAGGATACCTTGAAACCATTGTTCTATCACTTTACTAATTTTTTGTGTAGGGGGGACACCTTTCATAGATTTGGCTCAAACTTTGTCACCCTTTTTCTTTCCACCCTTTGACTTGTTGGACTTTGCATCCTTGCCTTCAATGATCGTTGAGAATTTGGTTTGGCAACAATAAATGCATGGAAAGAGGGTCATGGAACCTTGCTTGCCCCCTAACATACACTTGAGAATTCTTAGGTCTCCTATGAAATGCCATTCAACTTGGAACATACCCAAACTTGAAGCTTGCAATATTTGTCCTTTTTGTTGGCCGCAAATGATGTCAACAATTTTCCCATGATTTGAAATACCATTTGAGGGACTCATGTGTCTCATGTGAGTG